>NC_080073.1:104707157-105013315 GCF_949987535.1 Balaenoptera acutorostrata
CGCGCACCGCGATGAAGAGCGGTCCCCGCACCGCGATGAAGAGTGGCCCCCGCTTGCCGCAACTGGAGAAAGCCCTCGCACGAACCGAAGACCCAACACAGCCAAAAATAAATAAATAAATAAATAAATAAATAAGAAAATCCTTAAAAAAAATTAAAACCTTAATCTATAAAAAAAAAAAAAAAGAAAAAAAAAAAAAAAAGGCAGAGATTGTTGTACTGAATTAAAAGATAAAAACTGCTCAACTACACACTGCCTTCAAGAAACTCACTGTAAGTAAAGAGACATAAATAAGTTAAAAGTAAAAGGATGGATAAAGATATATCATGCTCATTGTAATCAAAAGAGAGCCGAAGCGCCTATGTTAATATCAGACAAAGTAGGTTTCAGAGCAACAAATATTATCAGAGGTAAAAAGGATTATTTTATAATGATAAAGGTGTCAAGATAATGATTAAGAGGATATAACAATCCTAAATGTTTACACATGTAATAACGAAGCTTTAAAATATAGAAGCAAAGGCTGATAGAACTACAAAGATTAACAGAAAAAGTCACAGTAATAGTGAGAGACTTCAATACCCCTCTCCCAACAAGTGGTAGAAAAAATAAACAGAAAACCAATAGGCTATAAAAGACCTGAACAATACCATCAGCCAAATCAACCTAATTGAATTCATTTATAGAATACTTCATGCAGCAATCGTAAAATACATGTTTTTAAGTGCACACATAACATTTACCAGACAGACCATATTCTGGGCCATAAAACAAGTCTCAACATATTTTAAAGGATGCAAGTCATACAAAGTACATTCTCTGACCACAGTTAATAATCAATAGTAGAAAGATCTCTGAAAAAAAAATCCTCAAATATTTGGAAACTAAATAGTATACTTCTAAATAATCCATGGGTCAAAAATAAATCAAAAGGTGCAAACTATTACATATAGGATGGTTGGACAACAAGGTCCCACTGTACAGCACAGGGAACTATGTTCAATGTCCTGGGATATATCATAATGGAAAAGAATATAAAAAAAGAATGTATATATATATGTATAACTGAGTCACTTTGCTGTACAGCAGAAGTTAATACAAAACTGTAAATCAACTATACTTCAATTAAAAAATAATAAAAAATAAAAAAATAAATCAGAAGGAAAGTTAGAAAGTATTTTTAACAGAATGAAAATGAAAATACAACATATCAAAATCTGTAGGATGCAGATGCAGCAGTGGAGATCCTACTAGGACTTTCCCATCCCCCTGGGCCCTGCTCAGACCTCACCTCCTCATGGCTCTGAGCTCACTGGAAACCTTAAAACCAGAGACACTGCTGAGATGCAGATAAGATCCGAGGCAGCCTGGCGAGGCCAGCGTGAGTGACTCTGCTGCAGCGCAGCGGTGCAGCTCAGCCTGAGGCCAGCCAGCCATCTTCCCAGCTGCCCTCAGAAGGAGGTGCATACCTCCCCAGCACATTTCTACAGGCCATGGGGCTCTCAGGGCTGCTTCCAGCAGTTAAAATTCCTACAAGTTAAAGTTTCCTGTTAACTTACCTAGCTATCTGAATCCCACAGTACACGGAAAGCTGCTGAGGGCAGAGACGCTGTCTGCTTCACTTTGGTCCCTCTCAGTATCAAGCACAGAGGGCGCTCAAGAGCTATGGTGGAATTTAAGTATCTTAACTGCAACTTAACTCCTCCGCTTGGAAGTCAAAAGTGCATTTTTTATAACAGCTGCGTCACATTCTATTCCAATTATTCCCTAACATCGTTCTGGTATATGCACCTTATGGTAACACGTCAAGATGAATCCTTCACTCCCACTTCATTCCATTGTCCCTCTCCTGGTCTTCAATTTTGTCGAAATAGCACCACCATATCTTCAAGCCAAATGCCTAGAAGTTATCCTTAACTCATATCCTTCTTTCATACCCCACAGCCGTCCATTCGTCCTACGGTCCTGAAGGCTTTCTGTCCAAAACACATGCCAAGTCGACTTCCTTCTCTCCATCTTCACTGCTCCACCTTGGTTCAAATTCATCTCTTATCTGAATTAAATTGACCCCTAACTGTTCTTTTGCTCCTCCATCCATTTCCAACTCTGCCTCCAGACTGGCTTTTTCAAGACATCTTCCTATTTAAACTTTTCCAATAATTTCTCTTTAATCTCAGGATAACTCTGAACATAACCTACAAGGTCCTAAATGATGTGGTCATTTCCTACTCTTCCCCCTCGGCTTTGTCCATCCTCCCCATCTCTTGCTAGATTAAAGCCTCAGCAGTCTCTCCTCTGTTCCTTGAACTCCCAAGCTTCTTCCTGCCGCAGGGCTTTGGCACTGGTTCCCTCTGCTGGGCACCTTCTCCCCTCAGACATTCGTATGTGTAGCTTCTTGCCATCATCTGGCTTTCAACTCAAACCTGACCTCCTCTGAGAACTCTTTCTTGACAAAGCCCCAGCCAGCACCTTTTAAAATCAGGACCCTGGTGTATTTTCTATATGATATTTAATATTGAAATTATTTTATTTGTCTATTATTTTTCACCTCCCTGCACCAAAATATGAGCTCCCTGAAAGCAAGACTCTGGTTCACCACCATCTTCCGGGTGTTTAGGACACACCTGACTCATGGTAACCACTCATAAGCACCTCCCGAAGGCGCTGAGGAATGAACTGCAATTTTCAATATCTGTAATTTACCAGAAAAAGTAAACATTTTCCTGTGGAAAATTTCAATAGAAAGGAATATAGTTATCCAGATTCAATGTAATCATTTCTTAATGGGCTTGAGATCTGCAATTAGTACTCAATATGAATTCAAAAAGGTAGAGCAGCGACAGAGAAGTTGATCTTAGCTTCTGAAAATCAACTGAGTACAAAGTTTTAAGAAATCGTTGCTTACAAATATACAATTAAGCAAATTAACCCCAGCTACATTAAAAAGATGTATGGCCTTTGTGTATCTGCCATTACTTTGAGTTAGGAAGGAATTTATTGCCTTTAAATACCCAGCATTAGTGACAGAAAAGGTGAAACATCCCATGGATCATCTCATGTTTTATCTATTATTTCTTTTTGAAAATATACACTTCTACTGAGTCCTTATTCCCTTGAATATATTAAAGAGTAGAATCCTCTGAAAGACACAAAATTTTAGAGCTCTCTACCTTCTATGGCATTCCCAAAGAAGATCAAAAAAGCATACTATAGTGTCTACCCTACAACAGTGCCTACTGCTGATCTAAAGGCCTGCTCTGTACTGGGTAGTATGGGCTTTGGCTCATAACAGGAATCGGACAAAATATCTTCTGAAGATAGAGCATCTTTCCCCACTTGCCACGTACCCACATCTCTCCACAGCCCCAAGGCCTCCCCTGCCCACCCCGGACCACAGTGGCAGCTCCCAGCTCCAGCTCGCCCGCGTCTGCCTGGCGGAAGAGTTCTGTACTCTTCACTGGGCCAAACAACCAGGGACTTTGCATAATGAACAAAACATTTACTGTCTCACAACGTACCTGACATCAGGGCCACCAGAGTGCCGTGAAACAAGCACAGGTGTGCACGGATGCGTGTTATCTCAGGGCACCTGGACGAAGGGACAAAGGGCAGGGCTGAAGTCAACCCAGCTCAGTTCGCCAAGCCAGGTTCTCGTGGGGTTGCATATGCCTGGCTGAGGCACCCTTTCTAATCCAAATACACGTGTGCCACGTGGATTAAGGCTGGGGAAAAAAAAAAGATTCCTCAGCTCTCCTAAGACCTGCAAAACAAGAAGGCGGTCTCTCCTCCCAGACCAATCTGATTCTTTTCACTGAAGAGAAATGGAAACTGAAGGATATCAGAGGTCAGAGACTGGCCCAAAGGGTTTTTATGGTCCCTTCATTCCCACACTAAGGCAGCTAATGCCCGCACTGCTTCCAGCCCTCTGCCTGAAGGGGGTACTCCGGTCAGTGGTCTGGACGGTGCTCTGTATTTAACTGAGAGTTGATGACCAAGGCAGCAGCGTTTTCCATCTGAACATCTTCACTCTGGTGGGACATCCTCCAAAGCAAGGAGGTTCTCAGAGCCTTTCAACTTGCTCTGGGGCAGAAATTATGGGCCCGAGTTAATAGTTAATCACAACTCTCTTAACTCAATTGGTTCAATGAAGGACAATTATTTTCTAGTCTTACTCTTCTAGTAGAAAACGGAAAGCTCATGTTGTATATCAACTATACTTCAATAAGAAAAAAAGTGAAAAAAATAAAAGCAAATGGAAAGCTAACTCATACAATTTGTAAACCAAGAGAGGTTTTCCCCCCAGAAAATTTGCAGAAATTACCTATTCTCCCTATTTATTATAACAGATAGCTTATCTGTTGGGAAAGAGACTCAGAACTATTTGGAGAACCTTGGTTAAAAATAATCAACAACTGGGCATATATCCAGAAGAACTAAAAGTAGTGTACACCTAAGTTCACACAACATTATTCACAATAGCCAAAAGGTGAAAGCAGTGTCCATCAACAGATGGATGGATAAACAAAATGTCATCTACAGATACAATGGAATATTGTTCAGCCTTTAAAAAGAAGGAAATTCTGACACAGGCCACAATGTGGATGAACCTTGAAGACATCATGATAAGTGAAATATTCCCATTGCAAAAGACAAATATTGTATGATTTTACTCATATGAGGTCCCTAGAGGAGTCAAAGTCGCAGACAGAAAGTAGAGAAGTGGTTGGGAGAGGAACGAATAGGGAGCTGTTGTTTAATGGGTATGGAGTTTCATTTTGGCTACATGAAAACTTTTGGCAACTGAATGCACAGTGTTGTCACTGTACTTGAAGCAGCTGGATTGTGTACTTAAAATGCTTTAAGAAGGTAAATTTTATGTTATGTGTATTTTGGCAGAATTTAAAAAAACAATCAGCAATAATTACAATTCATTAATTTCATCCATTTCCTTTAATAAAAATCTCCACATATTAATGTCAGATGGTCTTAAACCCATGAACATATTTTCCTGAGAGTATTCCATCAAACCTCCCTAACCTGTAATCCTTTTCCATTTATATCAAATTCATTTATCTGAATTCAATTTAGCACAGAGTAGACTCACTTGGATTAAAACAATAAGGTGTCTGATTTTTTTTTGACACAATATTTGTATTTTCTGGCTTTAAAAAAAGTATTGCTTACCAGAAACTCTGTATGTATGTTTTCACCATAATCCATGTGCTTGGTTCTCTGATCACACAGAGAAAACGTTGTGGTTCAGCGTCTGAGTTTCCAGAGCAGATCATCCACTTACTAACCGGGAGACGCTGGGCAAGCTATTTAGGCTGTCTGTGCTTCAATTTCTTGATCTGTAAAATAACAAACATAGTTGTGCCGACCTCTATGGTAATGTTGGATGATACGTGTGGCACATTGCGGCTTTCTGATATTGCTTAAGTTATTGAACTTAAGAGTTACTGAACTCCTATTGATGTTGTTATAGCAAATACGGGTGCTAAGACCCTCCCTCCCCTGTGGCTTCCTGGACCGGTTCCACCGGAGCCTCACTCTCCCTTCTCTGCCTCAGCAGAAAGAGTGGAGACCTGCCGTCCCACAGCTTCTCCTCAACAAACTGGTCACTCCGTGGGCACCCAGGGCTCAGCTGCACTTCAGCAGAATCCTCTGCTGCCGCCGCCTGACACATAATGAACGATCAAAAGATGTCTGCTGGGACTTCCCCAGCAGTCTAGTGGTTAAGACTCCGCGCTTCCACTTCAGGGGGCACAGGTTCGATCCCTGGTCAGGGAACTAAGATCCCGCATGCTGCACAGCATGGCAAAAAGAAAAAAAAAATGTCTGCTGAAGGCGGGAATGAATGAATCAATCAATCAATCAATTTTCCAGCCTTGCTAAGTGCTGCCAATAAGTTAATGAAGCAGGTGACCACAGCAGATGAATGGCAGATCCTTCCTTTTAGGTCAATAATGTTAATAAACACTTTGTCTCAACTTCCTGTGATTGACAGCAACACTAGCGGGTTAATTCCATCTGGGCTGGGTACCTGTGGAGTCTCTGCAAAGTACACAATGATATTCATGAAGGTTGCCTGCAATTTTAATTGGGCTGAAAATGCTGGGTGGTATGGAATGTGCACCATATTTCTTTCCCATGAAATCCCACAGATGCTCAGAATGAAAAGAGTTATTCAAGATAATAATTACATTGTAATAAACAAAGTATTACACTGGCTGGGTTGGCCTTGTGAATTTTCTACAATGAATCCGCTTACTTCAATGTAATTCAAACTGTCCAGCAGGATCAAAGACACTGTTGAAGAAGGAGAATCAATGGTCCTAATCTAATCAGCAGAGATCTAATAGTCTAGCTGAGAACCCAAGACATGGCATCATCAAGTGCAGCACTGCCCAGTGCAGGACTGGGCAGTGAGGGTTGGGCAGCCCGAAGCAGGTGCATCAGAAACAGAAAATCCAAGGGGTCAAATGCAAGAGACCAAACACATGACGCAATGTAAAATAAAACCAACAGGAGTCGATAATCTAAAGCAGCCATTATAACCTTCCTCCATGAGGTAAGTGTGAGCACTTCTAAAATGAAAATAAAGATAAACTGCCAGCAGAAAAAGAGAAACTATAAGAAAGGGCCAAATGGAAATTTTAGAACTGAAAAATAGAATGTCGGAAAGAAACAAGGCACTTGGGAGGCTCAAGGGCAGAATGGAGATGACAGAAAAAAGTGCCCTGAACTTGAAGATGGATCCATAGGAATGATCCAATCTGAAGAACAGACAGAAAAAGGATTGAAACATAAACAGTCACAGGGACCTGTGGGATGACACCCATATCATTGGAGTCCCTAAGAAGAGGAGAAAGATGTGTGACGGTCAAAATATTTGAAGAAATAATGACTAAAAACTCCTCAAATTTAGTGAAAGACATAAATTTAGAGATTCAAGAATTTCAGTGAGCCCCAAATAAGGTAAACTCAAAAAAATAAATAAACCCATGCATATACACATCAAAACTAAACTGCTGAAAACCAAAGATAAAGTCTTCAAAGCAGCCATAGCAAAATAATACATTATGTGTAGGGGAATAATAATCAAATACCACAGATGCTGGAGAATACAAAGGATTCCTTGTTAGAATTCATAAAAGCGGTGGAGTGAAATCTTTAAAGTGCTGAAAGAAATACCAACGCAGAATTCTATATGCAGTGAAAATATCCTTCAGGGGTGAAGGTAAAATAAGGGTATTCTCAGGTGAAGGAAAACAAAAGAATTCACTGCTGGTATGTTTGCTCTAAGAGAAATTGCTAAAGGAAGTTTCCGCTGGAGGAAAATGTTCCCAGAGGGAAACTTGGAACTTCAGGAATGAAGGAAACACAATAAAAATGATAAATATCTGGTTAAGTGATATTTTTCTCTTTTTAAGTTCTCTAAAATATGTATGAAGGTTGAAAGCAACAATTTCACATTGTCTGGGAAGCTGTCAGTGTATGTAAATACGATACATGTGACCCCGTAAGATAAAGGGGGAGGGTAAAGAGACCTATGTGGTTGTAAGCCTTCTAGGTTTTTCCTGAAGCTATAAAAAAAAAAATTAACTCTAACTAGACTGTAAAAACTTAGACCTGTGTACTATAATCCCTAGAGCAACCACTAAAAAAAACACAAAGGGATACAACCAAAAAACTAACTGATATATTAAAATAGAATACTAAAAAAATACTCAAAGGAAGGCAGAAAGGGGGAACAGAAGAAGGAAAAGCGGAGGAAACAAACAGAAAAATCACAAAATGGTGGGACTAATTCAACCACATGGATAAACACATTACATCATACCATTTCAAAAACAAAGACGGTGAGATTGGATCTAAACCAAAGAAACCTATATACTGTCTACAAGAAACCTACTTTAAATATGATGATATATTGGGTTGACCAAAAAGTTCGTTCGGGTTTTTCCATAAGCTGTTACAGAAAAACCCGAACAAACTTTTTGGCCAATGCAACACATACATTAAAAGTTTGGAAACAGATAAACCACATAAATCCCAATGAAAAGAAAGCTGTATTGTCTATATTAATATCAAATAAATTACACTTCATATCAAGGAAAATTATTTATCAGAGATAAAAAGGGACAATACATAATGATAGAACAGGCAATTCATCAAGAAGACATACAATCATCCATTTGTATGCACCTAACAACAGATCATGAAGCCGAAACTGATAGAACTGAATGGAGAAATAGGCAAATTCACAATTGTACTTGGAAACATCAACATCCCTCTCTCAGAAATCTACAAAACAAGTGGACAGAAAATCAGTAGGTGACATTTAGAGAGTATCCATCAGACCATGATAGAATACACATTCTTTTCTAAGGGATGTGGAAACTTCACCAAGATAGACTATATGCTCTCAATGTATGGTTTGCTAAACAAACTTGAGCAAATCTAAAGGAACTGAATTCATACAAACTCTGTTCTTGGACTGTAATGGAATTAAACTCCAAGGCACATGTTCTTCACTGGCTCCCAGAGCTGCCTGCATTGACCATCAGTTGCCTATGGAAGTAATTTGCTTGATAATTCACCCTTTACTGGCTGCCTCTGTTCTCCTGTCTTACTTTCCTACCCCACACCAACGTTTCCTGGGATCATTTCCCAAACAAACTCCTTTCTTGGGGTCTGCTTCTAGGAGAACCCAAGCTCTGACTGCTGCAGACAGTTAATTCTTGTTATTCACGGAAGTTAGATTCTCCAAAGTCGATGTAGTTAGTGAATACAGAATTAGCGGATAGTGACCCATGGTTCCTAGGAAAAACACAGGGCCAGGTTCCTGTGAGCCTCTGGTCACAACATTTTCATCAACTGATCAACACAGAACCTTGATATGTATTTTTGTTTAAAGACATCTTATTTAATATATAGTGTTGATTCATTAGGATCAAACTCATGCCAGCAGCACTGTAGCTCATGCCTGAATGACGTATTTTCCCCGTAAGGCATGTCACAGCCTTCTTGCTCTTAGGGACACTGGACAGCACTTCAGCACTAGACTTGGGGACCATTTAAACAGCAAAATCACCACCAGCACCACCACCAACAACAACAAAAAACAAAAATGTGGAAAACATTATACTAAATAGACCACAAAAAGGACATTTATTTACAGTGTGGGCTAGAACAAGAAGGCAGAGGTCTCCTTGATCAGTCTCAGCAGGGAACACGCGTGTAGGGAGACTCTGTACGTGTCTGCAAATAACAGAGGAAGCCCCGGGGGTACTGATTTTGAGGTTACGAATAAATTTTCACAAGTTAGGTGAATTCTCAAATACAGAATCTGAGAATAGTGAGGATTGACTGCGTCTTTTCAATCTTTTTTTAAAGTCTTAAAGTGGTGAATTATGAATAGAACTTTAAACTTTCTTATACAGAAAGGAGAGTCTGGGTCACCTTTGCTGGTCAGCAAGGATGCCCTCTGTTCCACCAAACAGGGATGCTCTCTTTCAAAACCCTGGAACCAATGTATACTATGTAACACTGTGCTGAATACAGAGCTTATGATTTTTTTGTGGCTCTTTTCAGCTGACTTTTTATTGTGGCCATTGTTCTTGTTCTTTTCTATGCATTTGGACAGGTTATAAGTTAAGCTTTGGTGTAAACATGAAAAACTGGGAGGACTCTGGAAAAAAACCTGCCATCTCTTACACAATAATATCTACCAGTTCCAATCATTCTCAGATGGGGATGCCTGAGGGAGATTTCTTTGCCAGTTGAAAAGTAATCCTAGAGCCCAAGGCTGGCTTAATGTTTGCACAAACACCCCCAAAAAAGTGGATAAAACCAGCCTTGGGTGAATGAACACATCACACAGGTGATGGGAACTAAGAGAACTAAGGCAGGGGTAAAACAGTGAGTCAAATGTTTACTTCTGAAATGTCTTTCTTCTCTAAATCATAACTATTGGGAATAGGAAAGAACACTCAAAAGCATATAAGATTCCAGAAGATTACCATTAATATCTCTGACGTGAACATACAAGGCTGTGTAGGAAGAGGATACAAAGTCTAACTAGGAAAAAAAAAAGAGCATTAATTTGGAAAAGAAAGCATAATAACAGCATAGGTTTAATTGATCTCAAGCAATGTCATTGCAGGAAACAGTTGTGATACAGAACACAGAACATGACTAACGATCTTTAACGACTAACGGAAGACATAACATATTTTCCCCCCAGAAATTTATAGAGTTAATAATACCATAGTTTCCTTGGTACCACTTTTTCTAGTTTGTTTTACTGCAGGAACCTAGCAATAGTCAAATTCTTTCTCCGTGAGCTACCACTCACTGAAAAAGAAATATTTCAAAGCACAAAAACACTGATGTTAATTCCTTCTGACAACTTAATAAAAAGGGAGCAATTTACTCACAACATATTATCAAGCATGGAAAAATATGGCAGAGATAAGAACTTTTAACACACATTCACAGAGTATTTTGTGTCACGGAGTGTGTCAGGAGAAGGGCAGTGGGGTTTACCGTAAGGGTAGGAGACTTCCCCAGGTATCCCTTGGGTGAGTAATAAGACAAATGACTCACCACACACATAACACAGTGACAGCTACTTTGAGAAAGAGAAGCCTGAGGAGATCACCGGAGATCTGCTGTGAAATCACAGGAGGGGACACACCCAGTGGAGGGTCAGAGGAGACTTCCTAGATAAGATAGTGCCTGGCACGAGAGAACATGCAAATACGGAGAGTCAGAGAAGTTGAGCATCCCAAGTTCACCGGTAACGAAAAGGTTCAAGTGTGGGGTTGGTGAGAGATAAACTGGGCAGTAGGCTAGGGCCAAGTCTTGAGGACCTTATAGGTCAGGCTAAGAAGTTTGGATTTGTTCGGAGGCGAAGGGGTCCCACTGTGAGATTTTCAGCCAAGGGGGGGATGATTAGGGGAGAATTATGAGTATCGTGTCAGGTTTACAAGGTAGGGAGATCAGTCAGGAAGCAGGAAGAGAGTGGATTGCAGATGCAGGGCTGAGATCAGCAAAACCGGTCAGTGGCTGTTATAGTAACCCAGTAATCTAAGCAACAGTAACCCAAACATGATGCACGGTTAACTAAACAACAATGTCAGAATGTCCCTCGTGACTGAGCACGACAGGCTTTTCACACATCATTATAACAGCACTTGATGGTTTAAAGATCGGAAATTAAAATAATACTATGCCTGCAGGGGTGTCAAACATGGTAGATTCTACTCTGTAATGTTCAAAAGTAAACATTTAGCTCCAACACTGAGCACAGCACTGCGCCCCTAGGACTCATTACAGCAGGGAGAGCTCCTCCCAGCACCTGCGGCCACGAGGGGTGTCCGGGATTCTCCGCATGCAGAACAGGATCAACTGCCCTCCTAGGAAGCCCCCTCCCCTGCAATCAACACTCTAAGGTCTAACCAGATGGGACGTCCCCTCCCAAAGCCTTCATAAGCACTGGGGGAACCTGCTCATATTACAGGATGATTAGAGCTTTAGGTGAGGTCTTGGCTGGGCTTCCACATGTCTTAATCTTCTCCAGAAGCATTACACTCCGAGGACACAGTGGCAGTATACGGGGAGCAAATGACTGCACTAAGAACTGGATGACCAGACACAACACTGGTTTTCCCTTCAGTGGATCTCCACTGGCCTCAACAGAGAGTGCAGTCTCCTGGGCATGGATACAAGGATCTTCACGCTCAGGTGGAACACTGAACAAACTCACAATGCTTCCCTTTTGCCGAGTACTGGTCTCCACCCACAAGGCCATAGCAACCACGTTTAAACGGCATGGCCTGGACTCCTGGGAACAGTTTAACAGACCAAAGGTGGACCCAAGATGAACTCTCTGCCAGGAATGTCTTGTCTTCTTCACCATCTCCCCTCACTCAAACACTGGCATAGAATGGGTCTTCAGTAAATGACAGCTAGTAGAGATGCACCTGATTTGTCCAATAGGGAAAAAAAAATTTTTGCCCCAGAGGTTAAGGTCTTACTGCTCTGTAGGACATCAGCCAGTTTTGTACCTAACCCTGCAGTCTACTCCAGCACTCATTTTTACACTGACTCTATAAACCAGTGTCTCAAATTCTTTTTTATCATCCTGCTGGTTCCCTAATTAATGGGTTAGGTAAATCTTTGACACATGCTCCTATGTTTTTTAAATGATATTTTGACAAAAACAGCAAATTTCCCATGCCCCACTTTTCTGTGTAAAATATAGTAGGCATAAGCCTGAGAAGACTTCACTTGTCTTACGAAAAGTCTCACCATCCAAATATGCTTACCAGTAAGGGATTTTTTTTAAATTAATATTTCTATGAGCGATGTTTCACCTTCCGGAGCCCAGGGAGTCTTCCAGTATCTCAATTTCTTCTCAGGCATTTCCATTACCTCCGAGGGTTACTTAAGTCAGCCTGAGAGAGGGTATCAGGTCTTTGAGAGGCTCAGCTCAGCCTACCAACCATCACCTTGTAACATCTGAAGAAAGGGTTCAGAATAAGTCCAAACTGTTCTAGACGGCCTTCAGTCTTGCCCCCGCCTATGATGAAGCACAAATAATAAAATTACTTGGGACTTTGACCACTTGCAAGTCTCAGGTCCTCGGGGAAGTCACCTAATTAATCTTCGCGGACCTCACGTTACACATCAGCAAAACAGGGCGACAGCATTTCCCTGCTCAGAGGATAACAATGAGCCTGGCTCGCTCTAGCTGGTCCACAGGTGTCAACTCCCTTCATCTAAAAATCGGAATTTTTTCCTCTGGGACCTGGATGAGGCGACAAAGGCCCTTCCAACTCTCAGGGTTTCTCCCCTATAAAAACAGTTTGTTAAATGCTTTGGCAGAACTCAAAAACACCCTCAGACGGTGATTGACCTGAAAAGCTGGGTTTAAACTGTTCGACAGAGACCGTCTGACGCCCCCGCTCTACCGGGTCTGCGAGCCGCTCACCGTGCGGAGCAAACACGTGCTTTTCACACGCCCTCGGCTGCCTCCCAGCCTCGGCCTCTAACGCGGGGTCCGCCGGTGCTCCCGCCAGGCCAGCAGGGCCCTCGGACAGAGCCACGCGCCTCCCGCCCCCGGCCTGGCCCCGCCCAGGCCGGCCCCGCCCAGGCCCCCAGGCCCCGCCCCCGCCGCTGACCTGACTCAACCTAGCACTCCAGGCCCCTTCCCCCGCGCGGGCCCCGCCCCCGGCCCCGCGGCAACCGGTCGCCTTCAGGCTCCGCCCCGGACCGCCCCCCGGGCTCAGGCCCCGCCCCCGCCCCGTTCCAACCTATCGCGTTCAGGCCCTGCCCCGCCCCGGCCCCGCTCAGACCTATGGTGTCCCGGCCCCGTCCGGGAGTCAGTCCCCACCCCCACCCCCCCGCCCGCAGTCCCGCCCACGCCCCGGGGCAGCCATGGCCGGAGTGGCCGGAAGGCTGGCGAGGCGGTGGTGCTCGGGCGCTCTGCGCAGGTAAGTGCCGAGCCCGGGCCCAAGGTCGCCCTCGGACGCCGCCGTGCTTGCGGGGGGCGCGCTGTCTGTCATCGCGTCTCGGTGGCAGCAGGGTTTGCGGGCTTCCAGCAGAGCGTGACGTCAGGTGTCCCTCTCCCGCTCGCCCTCCTCTGGGCCGGAGGGTCAGGACGGCCGAGCCGGGTCTCCCCGCGCGCGTCCCCGCCCGCCCCCGCCGCCGGGCTCGGAGATGCTTTGCTGAGTTGGGGGGTCGCGTGAGCGGCCCTGCGGGCTCGTGCCCGCCGTGGGAGCGCGCCCCGCGGTGAGGTTGGGGTGACCCGTCTGCTTCGTGGAGAACGTCCTGCCTAGTGATGGTGGCGGGATGCACAGCCGGGCCACGTGGAAACCAGAACCGGGCTGTGCACCGGCAAGGGGAAAACCCTGGAACGTGCTGGTTGCCTTCGGGGGTGGAGTTATGATTTTCCCGATTTTATATATTAAGCGGTCGGGTTTTGTAATTTTTTAAAAACTATTTTAAAAAAAATAAGTTTGCACCATGTTTTGTGAGAACTTGCACATTTCGCCCTTTATGTACATTTTAAGTTTTCCTTTCATTTTCTGCTTGTAACTTGCCAGGTGCCAAATTCATGTAAGATGCATAGTTTTTCCCTTTTTGGAAAAAAAAAAAAACGGATTCAATTAATGTAAAACTCATAGAAGGCTAATTTTACTGAATGAGGCTAATTCAAGGTTTGAACTTACTCTTTGAAAGTTACATTATTGCAGAGGAGGTGATACATTTGTTAGGTTTGGGCTTTATTTGTAACTGTATTATTTTAATCATCTTTGATGCCCTTAACTTTATTACTCAGGGTCATTACTGTGAACATCCATTGTCTGTTTGTGACCTCACTGCTGTGCATTGATGCTTTCCCCTCCCCTCTGCTTACTGTGTGTGCTTCAAACGTTACTTACCTGGTAGCACTTGCTGTCTCTGCTCTGCACCTGGCTCGTTAGACATCTCTGGGTGAGGGTTGAGTACGTCTGCTCAGCAGGCTTCACAGCCTAGCATCCAAGGCAGGTAGATTCCCCCCAGGTATGTCCTCCACCTCCCTAAGAAAGAAGTGCTGTCTGTCTGGAATGCCAGCAACTGCTCATCTCTCCTCTGAATATTTCTTTCATCTTCATTTTCCCCTCCTTCCACCTGTGTGTGTGCTGGGACACACGTTTGCTGAGCAGAGAGTCAGGAATTGACCTGATAAAAGTTTATACTTTGTTGATCGGTGACTATGTGACTGAGCAAAGGGCTTATGTGCCTGAGGGGCAGAAAACCAAATTCTGACAGCAGGAGTTTGCAGCAAAGTAAGGATTTATTGCAGGGCACTAAACATGGGAGTGAGAGGACAAGCCTCAGGTCCACTCCAAATTGATCTTTGTGTTACAGGCTTTTTTTTTTTTTTTGAGGGGAAGAACAAAGAAGCTGAAGTTAATTATCCTCTTGTGACATTTATTAATCATTGGGTGTCTCTGGTTTACAACTCTCTGGCCAGGTGGCCCGTGGCACAGGGGTCTGTGAGCTCATCCTGCTCTGGAGAAACAACCCGAGTCTGCACCTTAACAATGATGTCTATAATAGCAGTTTTAGTACAAAAACGATGTATCGACAGCAGCAATTTTAGTCATCTGACTCTGGTTGATTAGTGCTCAGTTAGCCCAGGATTGAGGTCAGAGGGGACAAGAAAGGGAATAAAGTTTTGGATAGAGGGGTGACTCACAGACTCGGGGAGGAAACTCGGTTTCAGGGGGACTCAGTTTCAACTGCAGAGACTCTTTCTGGACCTTGGGACCCAAATGACTGAATTCTCTGTACTTTACCCCCTTGGTCTCGGTACCTTTATTTTGTTTGGGGGTGGGGCAGGCATATTAAACTCAGAGACTGAGATTGTCTTTGCCACGGTTTTATTTAACACAGGTTCACTGCGGGAATGATCATAATTTCACAAGCCAGTAGCATACAGGATAATGCCTCTTCATAAGCCAGTGAAGAGTTTTGACTTTGCCATCCAAGAGCTGATGTCCAGCTGCCAGCCCCAAAATAAAAGTCCCTTGATGCTGGAGCAGTTTGCTGGTGTGGCCAGGCAGGCTGATTCTTCGGTGGCCGCTACACGGCTTTCACCACTGCTGATAAAAGAGTCCCCTTTACCATGGCAGGAGCTAGTGCCCCAGGGTCTTGGAGAGCTATTTGGATCAGCAGAGGGGAGCTTTGCCCAGACTGAAACTCTCGGACGGTCCTCACAAACTCTGGGTATTTATAGTCTGAATGTCCCCTCCGCATAGTCGCCTCATCTGCTCTTATCAATACGTCCCCTGCAGGACCCCTCAGACGCTGAGCTCCGAGTGGTTACCAACCAGAAAGATGAGATGTCAGCCTGACACAGCTCACATCATTCTTATATCAAAACCACTTCACTTCTAAAAACAGCTGTATTGGGTCTTTGCTTTCACTTCAGTTGTGCACAAGTGGCTTTGCGATCTTCACACCCCACGCAGGACTCCTGCTGTCCTCCGTCTCACAGGCCTCTCACTGGCTTCCTGCCTGTGGCAAAATTCCACGGCTCCTCGGCTTCTGGCTGCTTTTTCTCTGTTTAATTTGAAGGCTACATTACTGCCGTTAGCTTCTGTACTGATTTCTTATCTCGGGACAGTTTTGGAAACCACTAACCATTCACAGCCAGGTGGCTGGGGAAGTATAGGGAAAACATTTCTGGAGAGACGTAGCGTTCTGGCGTGTAAGGGCTGGGAACGATTACAGTCAGCCTGCCTGTTTGCAGTCCTCTGCAGGTCACTCGTTTCCCAGCACTTCAGCTGCATGTGTGTGGCCCAGCAATGAGAGCCAGCCAGAAGGACTTTGAAAACGCCATGAATCAGGTGAAACTCTTGAAGAAGGATCCAGGAAATGAAGTGAAGCTGAAACTCTATGCACTGTATAAGCAGGTAAATGCCTAAGGTGCGATATAAAGACATTTTGAGCAGTTGGGACCTCAGACAGACATGCTGTGTGTTGTACTAAAATGCAGCCTTAAGGCTTTTAGGGTTTGTGTTGCTGCCTTTCCTACCAAGAGTGTATACATGAGAGTTTATTATATTAGACTTCAAAATATTATCAAGTCAAAAAGTAACTCCTCAGGATCACTCCAGAGTAAAAGAGACTTAAAAGATATAACAACCAAATGTGTAGATCTTATTTGGCCACTAATTAAAATAAATCAGCTGAAAAAGTGGTCTTGAGACAATTGGGGAAATTTGATTAGGAACTGAGTATTAGGTGATACCTAGGAATTATTCTTAATGGCATCATGGTTGTATAAGAAAATGTCGATTTTTTTCTTTTTTTTAGGAATGCATACTAAGTACCTAGGGGTAAAATAGTATGGTGTTTGGCATTCTCTAAAATAATGAAGCAAAAAAGGAAAGAAAAGGATGGATGAAGCAAGTATGGCAAAAATGAGAGTTACTGAATTTGGGTGACGAATATCGGGAGTTCATTACAGTATCCTACTTTTGTATATGTTTGAAATTTTTTATTACAAAATTTTAAAACTCAAGTTTTTAAGTTACAGTGTCTGAAAAATGTCCTGGGAAGTCAGCCCCTCTGGGTTCCTGTGTGTTTTCTATTTTCCTCTTCCTGTGACGCATATGAGCCTCTCTTACTTTCATACTGGTGTGTATAGTAAAGAATTTAACTTTGCCCCCAAAGAGGTCTGACCTTTGCCCTTGGCTTCTGGGAGGTAATTTCTAAGCCCTTGAAATGCCAAGAGTGATAGACGTGTCTTTGTTTGCCTGGAGAGTCTAACGGTGGCATTTAGAGTAGGGACTGCGATTACACTTTAACCATGCCTTACACTTTAACCATGCCTTACACTTTAACCATGCCGAGGTGGTGGAGCCCCAGTGAAAACTCTGAACACCGAGGCTTGAATGAGCTTCCCTCGTGGGCAGTGCTCTGTGTGTGGTCACGCGTCAGTCTGGGACTGGAGGAGTGCGCTGTCCTGACTCCACAGTGGCCGGTTGGCGGGGGGCTGGGGTGTCACACACGCGCCTCCCCCAGACTCCACCCTCTGCATCCTCCGTTGCTGATCTTAATCCGTATCCTTTCCCCCTAATTACCGGTAACCAAGAGTACAACAGCTTTCAGTGCATTCTGTGAGTCATTCTAGCGGATTATTGAACCCGAGGGTGGTTTCGGGAGCCCCCCAATCTTGCACTTGGTGTCAGAAGTGGAGGGGGGCAGTCTTACGGCCTGCGTTGCCTCTGATTTCTCAGATGGCTAACTCTTGCAAGGTGAGCCTTATCTCTTTTTCTTTGGAAAGTCTTAGCCTCCTTTGCTGCCTTTGATTTTCAAAGCCTCTTTCTTCTTTCCTCTTTTAGCTAGTTATATTATGAAATTGAAAAACATGGTTATTAAGTGGAGTTTTAAATTGCTATCTCTGAAAATAACTGAGTGCATATTTTTTTCATCTCAAAACACTCAGTGCGCCTACCCTCAAACAAGTAAACTTTAGTTGCTTTTTGCTTTCTGCTCGCATGTCCTTCAGTTAAGTGTCCTAAGGGCCAGCGGCTCTGATGACCCCACCCCTGCCCACTCCTACCCAGCTGCAGCTGTGTTGCTCAGTTATCAGATATCTGCCATGGAACTGGGTTGGGGAGGGTGGTTCTTTTGAATGGGCTTTCAGAATACACTCTGTGTTCTAAATGTTTGTGGGCGAGTTACCTTTGAAGATTGTTTGCTTGAAGATTTTGATCGTGTATGAAGAATGTGACCATCGCTATAAAACTAATGAACGATGACGATTTTTTAAAAAGTATTCAGTACTTTCCCAAAACCCTAATCTTGCATTATTTTCATGCACAGGCAGTTATAACTTATTTTAGGGACTGATAGCCAATAGCATATTTTGTCCCTCCAGTCTTTTTTCTCTTGCTTGTGCATTTTTAGCAACAGCAGCAAAGGGAGAAGAAAATTCAAATCAATTTATGTACCTTGGGAGGGGAAGGTGCATTCACATTAGCGTGCATTTTATGGGTCTTAACTATTTAAGGCTCCAGTTTGCATGGGCGTTTGACCAATAATTGCCCTCTCCTTTTCACAGGCCACTGAAGGACCTTGTAATGTGCCCAGACCAGGTGTGCTTGACTTTATCAATAAGGCCAAGTGGGATGCTTGGCATGCTCTTGGCAGTCTGCCCAAGGTACAGTTACTTGTCGTTCTGCTTTTATTCCATTTGCTGTGCTCCTAAGGGAAGGGGTTGCTTCTCATTATTAAGCCATTACAGATGAGCCTTCTGGATCTTGAGATCCCTCTACCGAACCAGAACCTCTATTCTTTCTTCATTGCCAGGTGTCCTTATTAGCACAGGAAGTTTCTCAGAATGCTTGTTCATTGACCATGGGCTGAAATTGTCATCTGTCTTCAGGAAACCGCCAGGCAGAACTACGTGGACTTGGTGTCCAGTTTGAGTGCTTCATCTGAGTCCTCCGGCCAGGTGACACCTGCAGCAGACAGGAAGCAACCAGGAAGTGACGCCCTGGTGGTGACCTCCCAAGACGGCATCACAACCATCACATTGAACCGGCCCGACAAAAAAAATGCACTCACCCCTCAGGTAACACGACCTGCCCTAAGAGTCTGTCCTGCTTTTCTTTTCTTCGTCTGTCTGTTTCACTCAGAAACTATAGTGTGTCAGCATCCTTCCTGTTTCTGTGAGAGCTCTTGTTTGATTTGTGCAGAAGATTAATAATTGGGGCTACTTCATACAGCAGAGTGGGACATTCATTATTTAGAATTTGTGAGCTTCAGGTAGGTTCTACATGCCCAGAAGGCACTGCAACTTTTCTAATGATGGAAACACAGATAAATGATGTGAATATAAATGAAACACACATCACTGTAAGAGAAGATGCAGAGGGCTTCTCTAAGGTTGGCATAGACGATCCCTGGACGTATCTTCATGTCACTTAGACTAGAGAGTGTGTACTAATCTACTTGCATGGAGCTTTATTTTGTACAAGTAGAGGAAGAAAGGAGAGAAGAACTTAAACAGATCGTAACCCAGCTCTGCTTGAAATGAGCTGCTTCACAAGGGCACTGTTAGTCTTTGAATTGGTCATTGAACTAGAACGATAATAAAAATAACCACTTCCGCAACCTAAGTGTCCATCGATGGATGATGGACAAAGAAAACGTGGTACGTATACACAGTGGAATACTGTTCAGCCATAAAAAATAGTGAAATCTTGCCATTTGTGACAATGTGGATGGCCCTTGAGGGCATTATGCTAAGCGAAATAGCTTAGAGAAAGGCAAATACCGTATGATCTCACTTATAAATACAGAGAACAGCAGATTGGTGGTTGTCAGAGGTGTGGGGTGAAGGGGGTCAAAATGTACAAACTTCCAGTTATAAAATAAGTATGTCACAGGGATATACTGTACAGCACAGTGACGATAATACTGTTTTCCATGCCTGAAAGTTGCTAAGACAATAAATCTTAAAATTTCTTATCACAAAGAAAAAACATTGTAACAATGTGTGGTGATGGACGTTGGCTTATTGCAGTCATTTTACAATGTATACAAATATTAAATCATTATGTTATACACCCGAAACAAACATATGTCAGTTATAGCTCATTTAAAAAAAAATAAATCGAAGTTTAAGGGAAAAAGAGCCACTTCAGCCCTTTCCCCTTGACAAAAAAAGTAGAGAATTAATTGGATACTTGGTGCTGAACTGGGAGTAAAATTCAAAAGGGCTGTAACCCCTTTTCACTGGATGTATCACCTCTATTGTAGTAGAAAAAGCACACTACCTTAAAATAGTCTTAAATAAGGATTCCATGAAGTTGGATACGCACTATGCAGTTAACAAAGCATTCGAGTCTCAAAACTTTTTCCTTTTCTCCTGACTCATTTTTATATATTCATGGTAGCAATAGTAATAACTACACTTTACAGAGTGGCGTGTGTGTGTCAGTACTTTCCACACAGAGGTTTAATTCCCACCAGGAGCCTACCATTATTGCTACCTAACAATAAAATAATTAGGTTAAGTACTTATTTGCTCCAATTCACATGACTAATAACCAGGAAGATCTAAGTTGAGACCGTGATCGATCCGTCTCTTAAGCCTGGCTCTTCCCACTTACCCCGTCATGCTGCACCATCATCCCTGTGGTCGTAATGGAACTACTTCCTCATTCCCTCCCTCAGTAGAAGTGATTTCACCTCCATTCATACATTATGTAAAGTCCATGCGTTTATTTTTTCAGTAAGGGATGTGTATCTGTAAATGTCACCCCTCTTCACCATTCCCTCCCTCATCTAAGGTAGAAACTGCACCTGTTTTAAATGCCTTGAAAGCTATGACAGCTACATGTCCAAGATTTTCAGAGACGTTGCTGATTTGAAATATTGGGCCCACTGTTCTTGACCGAGTCCAGCCTTTCACCCTCCATAACACTCCCAGACTGCCTGCCACACTCATGCTCTCTCTTGACATCCCAAATGAAAAACTGCTTCCTGGGAATCTTCCTCTGCTCCCCGCCCCATCCTACCCACCCTAGAAAAGTACCAGCAGCTCCTCTGAGCTTTCTGCTGCTTTGTACTTTCCACCCATTTTAGAGCTATCCCCATCTGTTAATTCCAAAAGCTCAAGGACTGTGTCTTACTTGTTCATTTTGGGGGAAAAACGTGGACATATTCCCCAGCATAGCACTTGGTACGGAATACACACCACGTAATCATAAAAGGAATGAAAGTCCTTTCAGTCTTTCGGGCTGCCTTTTTGGTTCTATAAATACAGCCAACATAAGTGTTTGGCACTTTGCAGAGGGTGGGCTTGCAGAATGATGTTTAGTGAAGCCCCTGGGTGATGGTTATCATTTTCAGAGTTTTTTTCTTTTCCTCATCTTCCCCCTTTCACACAGATGTATCACGACATCATGCTTGCACTTGAGGCTGCAAGCAAGGATGATTCAGCCATAACTGTTTTAACAGGTGAGACATTTTCTTAGATTTCTTGGTTAAATTTCTATCTGGGGGGATTTTTATCTAGGTAGGAAATTGAGTAAATAAGCTCTAATATCTTTCCTAGTGCTAAGATACTCTAATTCTTAAATACATAAAAAATATGATAGACACAGGATTGATATCTTTATCACGTAAAAAGCAGATACAAATTGGTAAGAAAAGTACTAAGACCTATTAGATAAATGGGTGAGTAAAATGAACAGATAATTTATATGAGAAAGTCCAGGCATTAAAGAAACAAGGAAAATGCAACCAGATTAATAAGCACAAACACAAATCAAAATGATGAGATACCACTTTATACTTATCTGAATTAGCAAAATTTCATGTTATACCCAATTTTGACAAGGTTATGGTAGAGTAAATGCCTCTAATCCCTTGCTGACAGCAGCGTAAATGGCTATAAAAAGTGTAAATAGCTAAGGAAAGGGTATTTGACAGTACGTAAAATGTTCATATACTTTGATACAGGAATCCCACTTACAGGAATTTATTTTAGGGAAATTATCCAAGAGAAAGGAAAGGTCTTATGCAAGAAAGATAATCTTTGCAGCATTACTTATAATTGTGAAAATGTTAAAACATTGTAAATATGCTGCATGACAGAATAATAAAGCACATTATAGAACATCCAGTAGACTATATACTGTACAAGTATTAAAACTTACAACTCTAGAGACCAACAGTGTAGCAAATGTTTAAGATATAATAAAAAGCATTAGCAATTATATCAGCACTGTGGTAGTACGTGGAAAACACGATGGCTGCTCCGGGGCCTGGGCTGACGAGAACTCGGAGAGTGGAAGTCACTGAACTTGGAAGGGGCCCTGCGTGTGGTGGTGCAAGCTGAGGGTCAGGACTCAGATCAACTGGAGTTTAAATCCTGGCTTCATTCCTTACTACCTGTGGGCGACCTCTGCTTCCTGAATGGAGAAGACAGTGTCTTCCTAACCCCACGGAATGGTCGAGGCGGTGACACGAGACAGTGCAGGGCAGGGCTCACAGCAGGTGCTTGGGAGACGGGAGCTGTTACCGTGTGTTGACGCAGTGGAAGCAGGACTGATTTTATTTTATTTTATTTATTTTCTCTTTTGGCCACGCCACGCAACTTGCGGGATCTTAGTTCCCCAACCAGGGATTGAACCTGCACCCTTGGCAGTGAAAGTGCGGAGTCCTAACCACTGGACCACCAGGGAATTCCCAGAGTGATTTTATTTTCTTTTAATTTTTATTAAAATTTGTAAAGTATATAATATTATATAGAGATATCAGAGAACTTTTAGTAAAAAAGAGAGATGGGGAGAAAGATACCTAACAGCTGATGAGAGGGGGTAAAGGAAACGGAAGAGTTGAACATGGCCCTTGTATTTCACAAATACACCTAGGAGAATGGAGACAACAAAAACAGTCTAGAGGTGGCGTTGGCTTGATACAGAAGAATGTTTTCTGGTTTTTTAATTAAAAAAAAATTTTTTTAACATCTTTATTGGAGTATAATTGCTTTACAGTGGTGTGTTAGTTTCTGCTTTATAACGAAGTGAATCAGCTATACATATACATAAAAATTTTTTTAACTAAAAGTATAATACAGGCACATGGTTTTTAAAAAAATCCAAAAACTATGAAATGGCATATAACAAAACTAAATCTCACTCTCCTTGGAACCTCAGTCCTGCTTCCTAGAAAAACTCAGCTTTTCTTGAGCCTTCCAGAAACTGCCTATGTGTGTACGTGTGTGTACCCTGCCTCTTGTAAACAGAAAAGGAAGCATATAATACATACTACACCCACCTTCTCCTAACAGCATATCCCGAAAAATTGTTCTCTGTCAGCACATATACATATAAGTTTTTCTCTGCAGGACTACAAAGTATGAAAGTTTTGGGATTCCATAATTTATTTCATCATTCCTCTATTGATGAACGGGTAGACTGTACTTAGTCTTTTGCTATTAAAATCATGCTGCAAGGAGTGTCCTTGGACATATGTCTTGCAGCAAATGTGCAAAAGTATCCAAAGGCTATATTCTTAGAAGTGAAGTTGCTTTGTTTCGTAATATGGTAATAACGGCTAACGTTTATATCATGCTTCCTGTCTGCTGAGCACTGGTCTGAGCATTTTAATTCATTTATAGCTTTTTGATTCTTAACTTTTCTAAGCTTTCTTGCAATAACCCTGTGAGGTTAGGCCCTATCATTACTCGTATTTTACAGGTGAGAAAACTGAAAGATCAAGTTTTGATAAATAGTGCTTTTCCTGTAGTGATTTTCTATATATCCTTCACTTTCGTTTTCTAGTTCCTTTTTGATCTAAACGTTGTAATAATAGGTCCTTTAATTTCCAGAAAGGATTTTTTTTTTTTGGTTTTCCATTTCTGTTATCAATTCCTAGTTTTTTATATTATAATCAGAAATGATTGGTTTTACTAATTTTACTTTTTTAAGAATCTATTAAAATTTCGTGTATATTAGCTATATATTGAAATCTCTGCCTTGAAGATTAAGAATCAAAAAAATGGCCAATATTTTATATCATCCAGGAACACTTAAAAAGTAAGTTCAGGGACTTCCCTGGTGGTCCGGTGGCTAAGATTCCGTGTCCCCAGTGCAGGGGGCACCAGTTCGATCCCTGGTCGGGGAACTAAGATCCCACATGCCACATGGTGCAGCCAAAAAAATAATAGTAATGAAAAAATGTTTTAAATAAAAGAGAAATTTTAAAAAATTAAAAGTTCATTCTTGATTTTTAAGGTATAGAGTTACAATTATATCAATTAGACTTGCCTCTAATTCATGTTATATAGATTTCCTAAATTCTGTTTTCTAATTTGTCTGTCTGGACTGAAAAAAGAAAATTAAAGGCATCTGTTTCTCTCAGCCCATACTACGCCGGGTCCCCCCCCCCGCCCCAGAGCCTTTGCACATGCTGTCACCGCTGCAGAATATTCCCCCAGCCCTCTTTCCATCTACCCCTGCCTGTGTCCTTCAGGTCTCAGTCCAGTCATTCCCGCCTTAGCAAAGTCCCTCCCTGAACCCCCAGGTGAGAGCAGAGCCCCGTTGCCTGCTCTCCTGTCCTCGTGTCCCTTTGCATCATCATAGCTGCATTGCCTACAGTTATTCATGTGTCTTTAAATCAAGGTCCAGCTGACTCCCTAGTCTGTCAATTAGGGCAGGACCCCAGCTGGTCCACCAGTGTATTTCCAGAGCTTGGTACAGAGCCTGGCACATACAAGATGCCCAGTGACTACTGTAGAGCGAATGAGTGGTGGATCCATGGATTTTGTTTACAGGCAATGGGGACTATTATTGTAGTGGGAATGATCTGACCAACTTCACGGATATTCCCCCTGGTGAAGTGGAGGAGAGAGCCAGAAGCGGGGCCGTTTTACTGAGGTGAGAGCACATCTGTCTCATCCCGGGGGGCTTATCCTTATCAATGTGGTCTTCAGCTGCGCAAAAGTAAAAGAAATACTTCTTAGGTTCCGTGTAATCGGCTGTGACTTTAGGCAAGCTTATTTCTCCAAACTTCTATCAGTAGAGGGTGTTTGCTCCATCACTGTAACTTCTGTTACCCGTTCTCCTGGCCTCCCTACACCACATTTGATTGGAAAGCATACAAGTCAGCTACCGCTACAAATTAAATTCTCCCATATTGAGGCAGAGGAATTTAGCAACTTCTCCTCTGGCCAGAGGAAGGCGTGACTGCCATGATCGCTGCTCATAGGAGACTTGAAATGGTCTCGGAAAACACAGAGGGCGCGAAGGCGTCTCCTCCCGCCTCATTAGCCCCCGCTGCGTCTCTGGTGCCCACTGAGCTGTAGCCTCTGAGTCTACAGCTGGCTTACGTCCCTGACCGAATGCCCAGAACACAAGATTTGAACCAAGGCTGACCTGTGGGACTCTGCGAGTTTCCCTCAAATTGCATTCAGATGGGAGGAACCTGGTGCGAGAGGCAGGGGAGGTGGGAGGGCAGAGAGGCACTGCTGGGCGATGGGAAACTCACCAGCCTGGCCAGAAAAGCATGTTCCAGACTCACCCTGTCTCGCCTGCATACTTCAGTGATGCTACTTTGGCATATTTAAACATGCTTTTATATTTCCACGTCTGTAGGGATTTTGTCGACTGTTTTATAGATTTTCCGAAGCCTCTGGTTGCAGTGGTAAACGGACCAGCTGTAGGAATCTCCGTCACCCTTCTTGGGCTATTTGATGTCGTGTATGCGACCGACAGGGTAAGTCAGCTCCCAGAAATGTATGAAGTTATACAAGTAAAAAGGAGATCTCTGAATTCTCCTTTATTGTTGCTAGTAGTAAAGAGATTACATATGGTTTGTGGTAGGATGGACCAAATTTAAATTTTTCCCAAAGAATTAGTCTAATATGACAACGTTTTATTTTTCCTTTACTGTTAACTTGAATTTTCCTAAACACGAATATTGTTGTGAACATTGCCCCAGCTCTTTTGGCTCTGTGCTCTAATCCTATTACACAACACTTGTTCGTTTTTACTCTAAAATAGTCAGGAACCTTCAAAGCTTGTTAGCAGGGAGCAAAAAATAGCTGCTTTGGAGGTTATGCAAGTGAGTTATTTGATCATTTTTTCCAAGTAAATGAATCCTGGAATTTATAAATCTAGAATAAGGAAGAACTTTCAGGCGTTATTCTTTCACTCCCTCCTTTGCAGATAAGAAAACCAAAGCTCAGAGAAGTCATGTTCACCATTGAATTATATAGATTTTAATTTTTCTTCCTACTACAGTCATAATATATGTCATAGTAGAAAATAAAATTTTGAAAAATATGGGAAAGTACAAAGAAAAGAGTTAATTTAAAAGTCACTCCTTATCTCACCACTCAGATAAGCAGTGCTAACATTTGGGTTATTTAGCTTATCTAATTTAACCAGTCCCTGACACTGGAACCCTAGAATATTTCCAGTTTTTGCCCTTATAAACAAAAATGTGATGAACGTTTATCTTAGAACTTTTCCTGTGGAACTAATAACCACCTCTTAGGGTTATCAGATTCTTGGAGTGACTTCTGCTTTTGTGGCAGTAAAATTTGCTAGTGTACATACAGCCTTGCAGGGAACATTTGGTTTTTACCACTGAAGAGATTCCTGGTTTTGTTTAGAGGTATTTTCTCCACTAATAGGACCGTATATTAGGGTCCTTAACTCTGGCTTATCTTTTACTGGATTCCTTTCAATGAGATTGGGCATATTGTCAGATCTAATTTTTACTAATAATTTTCCCATAAAAATAGCAAATGGAAGTCTAGACACTAGGCTACCTAACCTTTGTAGGTGGAAGTTTCTGCTCAAAGGCAGAAATTAACAGTCTTCAGTCACATTCTGTGTGTTAAATGACCAATTAATTGACCTGCGTTGAGCAGGGTGGGATCAGGAGTTCCTGACCTGAACTTGGGGGTCTCATTCTTCAGTACTTGGAGGCCAGATATCATCATATTTGAATCTTGTCCTGATTCTCCCACTGGATTCCAAATGATTGTCATGTACATCATCTTTTTAAAGATTTCTAGGACTCCCATCTTACGATACAATTTGAATTAAAATTGAAATCAGAGGGAAATGCGTATATGTTATATATGCTAAAAGATTGGGCCCAAAGTAAAATATTTGACAAATAGTGACCACTGCTAAGGGTTCACCCAACTGAATTAAACCAAGGTTCAATTTAAAATCAGGGAAAGACACAGAAGAAAGAAGCTGTGGAGAGGAATTCATGTTACAGGGTTTCTCATTCCTGGCTTCATGAATAGATACCATATTAAATGTGGGTTAACATTTAACCCGTATAACCAAATTATTCTTTATTATGGGCAATAAGTAGTGCCTCTGCCTATTAGCTTCTCTGTCAGCAAACAGCACATTTCCTCTTTGAGTTAATAAAAAGGCAGAAATCATAACAGTAATAGATCTTTGAGTGCTCAGTATCTAGGAGGCACTCTGCTGATGCACATTATATGTGTCAGCAAACGCCCACGTTAACTGCCCTGCGAGGCAGGTGCTCTCCTCCCATTTTACAGATGAGAAAACCGTGGCACAGAGAAGTTAAGAAGCTCCAGGGTTACCAGGCAGCCTGACACCAGCATCTAACCCTTAACTACATCTACTGCTCCATTTCTGAAAATTAGCTCAGTGTTTGCTTATAATAATGTTTATAAGTAAATTAAATGCTGCTTATTATCAGCTTTCCACGTACCTGTTTGTGGCTCTTACCAAGGTTGGCTTCTTCTTTCAGTTTTCTGGTTGTGTTCCTTAGGCTGTGACTTCTCAGCACATTTTCTCCAATACGCTTTCTTTTGGGGGGGAAAAGAGAAGATAGGTGACATTAATAACTGTTTACTTTATACTTTTATTATTTTGATTTGTATGCTTTGCACATTATATGTTTATATCTTCTAGCAATATTCATTAAAAAAAACCCGCCATACCTGATTATGGGAAATGAAGTCTAAATATGCTGTTTACAGAATTGTTGATTATAAGTTAATTTCCTTTCATAAGAACTTTTCATTCATCAAGAAACACACAAAACTATTTCTGACATCTAGAAAAAAACTACAAATGACTCTGTAGTCTAAATAACCAATATTAAAGTAGTTTCTGATATTTAAAACCAATCAAAAAGCCTCTGGGGCAAAATCAAGACAAATGCAGATTGAGGAAATAATTTTTCAACTCACACAATAGAGGCTAACCTTTCTAATATATTTTTTTAAATGTGTCTATAAAGTGATGGATCAACAAATTAATATAAAAATACACGACAGAGAGGAATAAATAGCCCACAGAAAAGAAAGTATAAATGGCTCTTAAAAACACATGAGAGGGCTTCCCTGGTGGCGCAGTGGTTGAGAGTCTGCCTGCCAATGCCGGGGACGTGGGTTCGAGCCCTGGTCTGGGAAGATCCCACATGCCGCGGAGCAGCTAGGCCCGTGAGCCACAATTACTGAGCCTGCACGTCTGGAGCCTGTGCTCTGCAACAGGAGAGGCCGCGATAATGAGAGGCCCGCGCACTGCGATGAGGAGTGGCGCCTGCTTGCCGCAACTAGAGAAAGCCCTCGCACAGAAATGAAGACCCAACACAGCCAAAAAAATAAATAAATAAAAATGTAAACAAACAAACAAAAAAAACACATGAGAAAGACACCATTAAGAAAAGGACTTGTAGGGACTTCCCTGGTGGTGCAGTGGTTAAGAATCTGCCTGCCAATGCAGGGGACACGGGTTCGAGCCCTGGTCCAGGAAGATCCCACATGCCGAGGAGCAACTAAGCCCATGCGCCACGACTACTGAGCCTGTGCTGTAGAGCCACGAGCCACAACTACTGAGCCCTCATGCCACAACTACTGAAGCTCGTGTGCCTAGAGCCCGTGCTCCACAACAAGAGAAGCCACTGCAATGAGAAGCCCGCGCACCGCAACGAAGAGTAGCTCCTGCTCGCCGCAACTAGAGAAAGCCCACGCGCAGCAACGAAGACCCAATGAAGCCATTAATTAATTAATTCTAAAAGAAAGACAACCAATCCAACTTAAAAATAGTGGGCAAAGTATTGCAAGCTACTTCACCAAAGAAGGTATGCAAATGGCTGATAAACACACGAAAAGATGCTCAACATCATTAGTCATTAGGGAACAGCAAATTAAAACCACACCGAGACACCACAACACACCTACTAGAGTGGGTAAAATTGAAAAGACTAAGGATAATCACAGGTTTAGGGAGAATGCAGAGTGGTTGGAACTCCCTGCTGCACCTCGGAAAACAGTCTGGCAACGTCTCAGAAAGTTAAACCACACATGAACCACACAGCCCAGCAATTGCATGCCTGGGCATTTACCCAAGAGAGCTGAAAATATACCTTCATCATAACCTTATTCCTAATATCCAGAATACTGGAGATACCACAATGGCTCCAACTGGTGAATGGACAAACGAATCATGACACATCCCTACAATGGAATACTGCTCAGAAATAAGAGGGGACAAACCCTAATATGTGCAGTAACAACGTGGTGACTCGCGAGCCTTCTGCTAAGGACAGAAGCCCACAGAAGGAGAACAGGCTACAGAGTGCGCGATTCCGTTTATACACATTCTAGAAGAGGCGAAACTGTAGGAACCAAACAGATCAGTGGTTGCTTAAGGGTGAGAGAGACTGACTGCAGAAGGGGCGTCAGGAAACCTTGGGGGGGGTGATAGAAATATTCTGTATCTTGGTCATGGTAGTGGCTACGTAACTGTATACATTTGTTTAAAACTCATCAAACCGCATAGGTTAAGAGAGTGGATTTTGTGTGCACAGGCAGACCTCGGAGACACTGTGGGTTTGGTTCCAGACCACCGCAATAAAGCAAATATGGCAATAAAGTGAGTCACGGGACTTTTTTGGTTTCCCAGTACATATAAATGTTATGTTTACATTACACTGTAGTCTGTTAAACATGCAATAGCAACATGCAATGTCTAAGAAAACAATCAGACATTTTAAAACAGCTTTAATTAAAAAATAACGCTGTTGGGAAAATGCCACCAGCAGACTTGCTCGACTTCGGGTTGCCCCAAACCTTCCATTTGTGTAAAAAAAAAAAAAAAAAATGCAGTATCTGCGAAGCACAGTAAAGCAAAGCACAATAAAAGGAGGGCTGCCTGTATAATAATACAATAACCATAAATTTTTTAAAAGTTCTTCAATTAAGTATTGTAAGGAGGATAGAAACAAATAGTGATGTTTTTGAAATCACATGTGAAAAGATGATTTTCTTTTCTCTCTTTTTTTTCTCTCTTCAAATAGGCAACATTTCATACTCCATTCAGTCACCTAGGCCAGAGTCCGGAAGGATGCTCCTCTTACACTTTTCCGAAGATGATGGGCCCAAGCAAGGTAATTTTTGGAAACCTTAAAACGAAATGTAATGTCATCTCCATTCCAAAAGTAACCCCACACTCTCTGTTCTTTCCTTCGATAATAGAGACAACAGACGGAAGCGAATTATTTGCTCCCCAACTCCAAGAGTTTTAAACGTAGAGGAACCAGGCTGTGGGAAGCGTCTGGTCTGCAGGGAAGTTTAGACGCTCTGTCCCCAAACTGGGAGCGACTCCCAGCTGGGTGCCTGGCGCTCCCAGCGCCGCTCCCGGCCTCCACAGCCTTTTCTCCAGACTGTCCCACAGGGCAGCAAGGCTCCAAGGGGCCCAGTGGCCGCTCGGGTCTGTCCCTACAGTTATGGAAACCTAGGTGCCCACCCTCAGTGGGCAGGACCCCAAGGGGATCATGACAAGACCGAGAGCCGGGGGAAGGGAGAGGCTTAGCAAACATCCTTCGGGATCTGGAAGGGGGGGAGTGGGAACTGAGCCTCTGTTCGTTGCTATTAGGTTTTCATTGAAAAAAATGTATATTTTAAAAATCTCTCCCTTTTCTTTTGTTTCTGGACATGCCATGCGGTTTGCGGGATCTCAGTTCCCCGACCTGGGATTGAACCCCGGCCACGGCAGTGTGAGAGCCTGAAATCCTAACCATGAGGCCACCAAGGAATTCCCTTTTTAGATCTCTTTCTTCAGTCACGTGCCCTGAATTCTCATACAGATTTGAACTTTGAAAATTTGGGCAGACCCAACCCTAAGGCTTAGAACATTTGGCTCTGAAACAGTCTTTGCTTTTCTGGAAGAGAAATTGCAAACATAGGGAAGGATATCCACTTGGTGCCCCCAGTATTGTTAGAAACTGAACATCTGTCTCCCTCACTTTCCTTCAGTTAAGTGGAGCTCATTGGAGTACCTGGGCAGGTAAAGAAAACCGTCAGAGCCAGACCACCATGTGAACTTCCAGGGAAGGGAATTTTTTAAAAAAATATATATATATTTATTTATTTTATTTATCTATTTTGGCTGTGCCGCGTCTCAGTTGCAGCAGGTGGGATCTTTAGTTGCAGCATGCAGACTCTTAGTTGAGGCATGCGGGATCTAGTTCCCCAACCAGGGATCGAACCCAGGCCCCCTGCATTGGGAGCGTGGAGTCTTATCCACTGGACCACCAGGGAAGTCCCCAGGGAAGGGAATTTTGACAGCTGGTGTTCCTGAATGTTGGTTGGCATTTCCTGTGACCGTGATTTTTCTTTTTGTTTTATAATTGTTTATAGTGTATACAACAGGAACTCATTGCTGCCATGTGTCGTAGAATCAACATCTGCCTCACAGCCTTGCTGCCCCAGGCTCCCAGCTCTTGCTCCCCATCACAGACACACACTGAAGCGGCAACCTCTACAAACTGTCTAGAAAGCCTAATGGTCTCAGCACACAGTTGGCAAACCATTGCCTGTAGCACCACCAGTTTCTCCCTTAATGAGAAATACTGGCGACCTCAAAGACCAGAAGGAGATGTCGCCATGTCTACTGAAAGCAGTTCATTCTGAAGTTATCTGAGCCTTGTTTCACTGAGTTAACATCTCAATCCTGCTTTTCATTTCAGGCAACAGAGATGCTCGTTTTTGGGAAGAAGTTAACAGCCCGGGAAGCATGTACCCAAGGACTTGTTACTGAAGTTTTTCCCGACAGCACTTTTCAGAAAGAAGTTTGGGTCAGGCTGAAAGCATATTCAAAGCTCCCCCCAAATGTTAGTATTCGTTTTTTTGTTTGTTTTGTTTTGCTTGTAAGAACCATGGAAATCATCTGTTTGCCTTAAGAGAATAAGCAATTTAAAAAACAAGACATCTTAGCTGACTCTGAGCACATCTAAATCTGAGATTAAAAGTAAGCATGATAATATTAGAAATACTGGTTTTTACAGAATTTGTCAAATGGGCGTTCCATTTCTGTGCTGTGGAGACAGGGGGGCAGCTCTTTCTGGGCACCACTTTGAGGAGGTTGATAGGCAGCCTTTGCCAGCACTTTCATCCTTGAATCCAGGTGAGCAGCCAGACAGGTTAACTTTGAGGAGATTCTGACCACGCAGCACTTTCTTTTTTATATGTGATAGCTGGTTACTGATTTTCTCATGTTCTCACTGCTCAAAATGTGATCCTGGAACCAGAAGCTTTGGTTTCTATCTACAGCTTCTTAGAAATGTGTGATCACAAGCCCTGCCCCACACCTGCTGGGATAATGTGTGCACACATGAACGTTTGAGAAGCAGTGTCTTATCTACACATATTTCTTAGGTGTCACAGGATCAAATGAACAACAGAGAAACAAGCATCAGAATTCTAGAATAATCCCACTCCTCTTAGAATACCTCTTAACCTTACTGTTGGTTTTGTTTTTTCAGGCCATGAGAATTTCAAAACAGGTCATCAGAAACAGGGAGAAAGAAAAGTTACACGCGATCAATGCTGAAGAAAGCAGTATCCTGCAGGAGAGATGGCTGTCAGATGAGTGCATGAATGCCATCGTGAACTTCCTGTCCAAAAAAGCAAAGCTGTGATGACCATCACATCAAAGCTAAACGTTTCCAAGGAAGGGATGTGCTACTATTTCTGCTTTCCAGTTCCTGAGCTAAGTAAACCTCGCTGTGCCTTTTCTCAGTGCTAAAATATCAGTTATGATAATTATACTTCACTAGAGCCCTGATGAAAAACAAATGATGTGAAACCAGCTTTGAGAATTTACGTAGGTTTTTGGTAGTGGGGAGTCTTACATCTTTCGCTGTGAATCGCTGTTGCCAGGCACACTGAAACATTGTGCCCGGCGTCCTGCTCGGAAAGGCATTCACAGCGTTGCAGGCTGAGACCATGTGTTCAAAAACCACTACTGCACTTTGCCGTCCACACAGGCTCACTGACTTGATCGGCCCAAACACCGACAGTCTCTGGATGACCGAGTCAAGATCTTCAGTGGGTCGCATGTTCTTTTTCACCCATCTGGCAGGGGGAGCAAACAGAAGGAGCAATATTACTAGAGGATAAATTAGAATCTTAGTTTCATCCCCCCCCACCCATAATTTGATAAAAAGGGATGAAGGGATTGGATTGTTTCATTGGAAAGTGATGTTCTGCATCAGTGATTATTTCCTCATTTATCGTATAGTCTTCATTCTCATTTAATGTGGTACTTTATAAAAAGCACACCTGAAAGCTGCCTTAACTGTCCTTGTGACTTTCTGTTTCGATGGCTGCCATGTGTATCACTTGACAAGAGTTTAATTCCAATGGCTATAGGATTGGCATGGAATATTTTGCTCTTCTAAATGTCCTCCTTCCTTTTTAACCTCCTTCAAGCATCAGCATCCAGATAGCCAACCCACCGAACCTCTAACTTCTTAGTTCTTAATTTTTTTATTCCAGTAATCCTAATCCAAAGTGTTCAGTCTTATAGGAAATGTATTCATAGTAATAACCCATTCATGTTTCCTGAGCACTTACTATTTGTTTCTAGTGCTTAATGCCCATAAGCACATTTTGTCCTCAAAAAACAATGCCAAAAATTAAAAATGAGGTAAACTGTTGCTGCTACCCATTTACAAGTAAGGAGTCCAAGGCATGGAGATGTAAGTAGCTTTTCCAGAGTCAGAGTCCCACTAAGGGTCAGAAAGTCCCAGCCCCACTGTGTCCCCAAGAGCCAACTGCCGCCCATCCCTCCCACTGACTTCAAGTAACATCTCTGGACAAAAGGTGAAAAACAATGGTTTCAGGATGCTGAAATTAAACAAAAGCAGATGGATTGTGGTAAGGCATCAAAATGGAGAAGCATCTGCCCATGAGTTTCTGAGATTGTGGGACACTAGGAATCAATTGCTGGGATCTCTGTCCTGAGCACGGGACATATGCCCCAAAGGCAGGCCCGACTGTGCAGCAGTGCAGTGGTTGCCATGGTGTGATGGGCAAAACAAAATTTGAGGCCAAGAAGAACATCTCTCTAACCAGGAAAAGGATTCCCTGGGGCTGGAGAGGAGAATCCCAGAGCAGAGAAGGAGTGAGACGCTCCCCTAATTCTAGGTATGAACCTACACAGCCTAGGTTCACAAGCGGGACAGGCTCAAACCAACATGGTAAAGGCTTTGGGAAGTAAACTGGGATTTTAAGCACCACAAACCCAAGATCAAGACAGCTTGTAGTCTCAACCTAAGCAGGTTGATTACTTGCTAAAACAAAACCATCAACATTCTCCAGATAATTCAACAAAACCCAGGCAGGGTCCATGCAACATAATATTCACAGTGTCCATGATACAATCCAAAATTATTGACATACAAAAGACCATGAAAATGTGAACACTAAGGTGAAAAAACAACACATGTCAACCCCGAGATGACTTAGATGTTGGAATTGTCCCACAAAGACTTTTTTTTTCTCATAACTGTGCTCCACAAGGTAAAGAAAAACACACTTGAAATGATTAAAACTACATGAATTCTCATCAGAGAAACAAACTACAAAATAAAGAACCAAATATTTAGAACTGAAAATCTGAAATTTAAAAATAATTCTCTAGGGAATTCCATGGTATTCCAGTGGTTAGGACTCAGCACTTCCACTGCGGTGGCCCGGGTTCAATCCCTGGTTGGGGAACTAAGATCCCACAAGCTGCATGATGTGGCAAAAAAAAAAAAAAAAAAAATTTCTCTGGAGGGACTCTAGCAGAATGTAGATGACAAAGGAGTCAAAGAACCTAGAAGATAAATCAATAGAAACTAAACTATGTGAAGTACAGAGAGAAAAAAATACTAGGAAAAATAAATAAGCAGAGTGACATCAGCAAGATGTTGGAAGTTTCAGGTCCTCATTGCCCAACAGAAACATCAAATAATCAACTACAGAAACCAGTCAGACATCTACAGCAAACAAGTGAATGTCCAATCAAGAAAAAAATTACATTAAAAATGATAGGAGATTTTGTGACATTTTTACTCACTTGCCCCACCTACTCCACTGCATGATGTGGTTGGAAGGAATTAGTCTAATTCCCACCTCCTTCTCTTGGGATGGAAGGAACAGACTGGAACTTGTTTGCAACATTCTGGCCCGTCTGGGCTGCCTGAGGGATTGGTTGCTATCTTGCCTGACTCAGAGTTCAGATGGAAACATTGGCATAGTTTGGGTCCTGGGCTAGAAGCCACAGAAGCCGGTGAAACACATGAAAAGTACAAGCTGATTGCGCACCCATGGATGCAGAGAAAGAGATTACAAGCAGAGGAAGACAATAGAGCATTTAAGACCCTGAGAAGAATCTGGAATGAGACTCTTTGGGAAATTAAGACATTTAAAAGCAGGGGGGGTGGGGGACGGGATTAAAAAAAACAAAAACAAAAATTAAACCTACACACAGGCCCAGACAGGAATCATGCCCAGTTAAACCTGAAAAGGCCTGGGCTGATCTCAGGACTCATGGACCCACCATTTCAAGGTCTCGCACAGCGGTGTGCAAGCACTGGGAGAGGTGGCTGCTCTTTCAAATGCACAGTTTTCAAGAAAAGGTCATAAGGCGTGCAGAGAAACAGGGAAATGTGACCCATTCAAAGGAACAAAATCTCCACAAATAGTCCATGAAGAAGCACAAGCATGAGACTTACTAGACAAAGACTTTAATAAACAACTGTCAAATATGTTCAAAAGAGCTAAAGGAAAACATGGGCAAAGAACTAAAGGAAATGAGGAAAACACTGTATGAACAAAATATTAACAAAGATGGAAATTATTTTTAAAAAAAATTCTGAAGATGAAAATTACAATAACTGAATTGAAAAATTCACTAGAGGGGTTCACCAGCAGACTCAAACTGGAAGAAAAAAGAATCAGCAAACTTAAAGACATTTGAAATTATTGAGTTTGAGGAGCAAAAAGAAGAAAGAACAAAAGTGAGCAGAGACTAAGGGACTTATGGGACACCATCAAGCGACCAATATACACACAATGGGAATTCCAGGAGGAGGAGGAGGAGAGACAGTGGGACAGAGCAATATATTTGAAGAAATAATGGCTAAAAACTTAACACAATTTGAGGAAAGACATGATATACAATGCAAAAAGCTCAATGAACTATAAGTAGGATAAACACAAAGAGACCTACACTGAGACACATTATAATCAAACCTGTCAAAGACAAAGACAGCATGAATCTTGAAAGCAGAAAGAGAAAAGCAACTCATCATATACAAGGGATCCCCAATAAGATTATGAGCAGATTTCTCAGCAGCCAGAAGGCAATGGAATGATATATTGAAAGTGCTGAAAGAACAAAAAAAATTGTCAACTGCTAACTCTACATCTGGCAAATAGCGTTCTTCAAAAATGAAGGAGATCTCTGACGACCAGGCAAAAACTCTTATAGCTTTGTTGGGAAGTTCTGATTCATCCTCCATATTCACCAGACAATGAACCTTCGGATTTCCATTTATTTCGGCCTTTACAAAATTCTCTTAATGGAAAAACTTTCCCTGGAAGACTGTAAAAGGCACCTGGAACAGTTCTTTGCTCAAAAAGATTAAAAGTTTTGGGAAGGGACTTCCCTGGTGGCGCAGTGGTTAGAAATCCACCTGCCAGTGCAGGGGACACAGGTTCGAGCCCTGGTCCAGGAAGATCCCACATGCTGCAGAGCAGCTAAGCCTGTGCGCCACAACTACTGAGCCTGCGTGCCACGACTACTGAAGCCCGTGTACCTAGAGCCCGTGCTCCACAACAAAGGGAAGCCACTGCAATGAGAAGCCCGTGCACCGCAACGAAGAGTAGCCCCCACTCACCGCAACTAGAAAGCCCATGCGCAGCAATTAAGACCCAATGCAGCTAAAAATTAATTAATTAATTTAAAGAAAAAAGTTTTGGGAAGATGGAATTATGAAGTAGCCTGAAAAATGGCTGAAGGTAGTGGAACAAAACCATGAATAAGTTGTTCAATAAAGTTCTTGGTGAAAATGAAAAAAAAAAAAAAAAAATGAAGGAGAGGGCTTCCCTGGTGGCGCAGTGGTTGAGAATCTGCCTGCCAATGCAGGGGACACGGGTTCGAGCCCTGGTCTGGGAAGATCCCACATGCCGCGGAGCAACTGGGCCCGTGAGCCACAACTACTGAGCCTGCGCGTCTGGAGCCTGTGCTCCGCAACAAGAGAGGCCGCGATAGTGAGAGGCCCGCGCACCGCGATGAAGAGTGGCCCCCGCTCGCCGCAACTAGAGAAAGCCCTCGCACAGAAACGAAGACCCAACACAGCCATAAATAAATAAATAAAATTAAAAAAAAAAAAAAAACGAGGGAGAAATTTAAGACATTCCTATACAAAATCTGGGGGAGTTCATTACCACTAGATGTGCCCTCCAAGAAATGCTAAAGCGAGTCCAAGTTGAAATGAAAGGATGCTAGATAGTAAGTCAAAGCCACATGAAAACATAAAGTTCTCCAGCAAAGGTAAATACATGCACACAACTATAAAACTATTATTGTAATTTTGCTTTGTAACCTCACTTTTTATTTTCTACAGAATTTAAAAGACAAATGCTTAAGATATAATTATAAATCTATGTTAATGGGTATATAATATATAAAGATGTAATCTGTGACATCCATAACAAATGGAGAGGCAGAGTTGTAAATCAGTTTTTGTATGCAGTTAAGTTGGTAAAAATTTAAGACAGATCATCATGATTTTAGGATGTTATCTGTAACCCCCATGGTAACCACAAAGAAAATATCCATAGAAAATATCCAAAAAGAAATGAGGAGGGAATCAAACTGTGTCAACACAAAAATATCAACTCAACTCAAAGGAAAGTAGTAATGGAGGAAATGAGGGACAAAAAAATGATATAAGACATACGGGAAACAAGATGGCAAAAGTAAGTGCTTCCCTATTGATAATTACTTTAAATGTATTAAACTCTCCAATCAAAAAACAGATTGACAGAAAGGATTAAGAAAAATCAAAGTTCAACTATATGCTGCCTATAAGAGTCTCACTTTAGATCTAGTGACATGCATAAGTTAAAAGTGAAAGGATGAAAAAAAGATATTCCATACAAATAGTAACCAAAAGAGAGGAGGATGGCTCTTATTTTAGACAAAATAGACTCAAAAGCTGTTACAAGATACGGACATAATATCATGATAAAAGGGTCAAAACAGCAAGAAGATATAACAATTATAAACATTTACACACTAAATATTAGAACTCCAATATATATAAGGAAACACTGGCAGAATTGAAGGGAGAAACAGCCTACAATAATAGTAGGAGACTTCAATACCCCACTTTCAATAGTGGATAGAAAACCAGACAGAAGATCAATAAGGAAATAGAGAACTTGGACAACACCATAGATCCTTTAGACCTAACCGATGTGTACAGAACACTCCACCCAACTACAACAGAATACACATTTTTCTCAAGTGCACATGGAACATTAACCAGGAAAGATCATATGTTTGGCCACAGAACAAGTGTTAATAAATTTAAAAAGAGTAAAATCATATATCTTTTTCTGATTACAATGGAATTAAACTAGAAATCAGCAGAAGGAAAACTGGAAAATCCACAAATATATGGCAATTAAACAACACACATTTAAACAACCAATGAGTCAAAGGGGAAATTAGAATATATCGTGAAACAAATGAAATAAAAACACAACATACCAAAACTTGTGGGATAAAGTAAAATCAGTGCTAAGCGGAAAATTTATAGCTGTACATGCTTATGTTAAAAAGAAGAAATCTTGTAGACTAGGTGTAAAGCCAAAGTTCTACCACTCATATGATATTCTCCTAGGTCCCTGGTCATGCTTGGGGTGGGCTGGTGCTTCCCAAATCATGCAGCATAAAAGCCCTACAGCTCGGTGGTTGGGTCCCTAAGAATCCCTCTCCAGCCCTGCTAGGTCTCTGCTCACTGACCTGGAATGCGATGGCCCACGGGGAACCTACGCACCTGCTCCAGTCTCCATGAGTTTTCTCCCAATGAGGGCTCCTGCAGACACTGGGAGGTGTGAAAACGGGGCTCATGTGCTTTTATACAGAGCAATGCTTGTTTTCACACTCACCGTATATGCCAAAGACAACATTAAGTCATTTTTTAGCTTTTTAAGGCATAAAGAGAGTTTGTGGTCATCCTATACATCTCTAAATATGCCTGCATAGGACAAAAATTAGACACCTACCTGACAACTATGGTTGACATTGGAGGCTCCTTTGTGTTTTTATTCCACAAATGGCATTGCTTCCACCCCTGATTTGCGTTGTTGTTGACTTTTCTTCTCCACAGGGGCATACTGCTTGGTTTGGGGGTCAGATTAATCTCTTTGGGAAATTGATGTCTTTCTAAGATCCTTTCTAAGCCAGAGAATTCAGAATTCTCACCTGGTAATAGAACAATCGTTAATACAATTCAGTGTTCCTTTCCATCTTTGCATAGCAAGAGTAAGATGTCATTAATTTGAGAAAGACTATTTGTGCCACTTAATCGCTGTTTAGGTCTCTGCCATTTCTTCATTCCAAAAATAGCAGTGAGCAACATTTAGACCGTAGCCGGGTTCTAGACATCTAATAGATGCACAGCAAGAAATGAGTGAGTGAACGAACAAAGCAGGTGCGCTCGTACTACCACAGGTACTGACGGTCATTGGTGTAATCTCTGCATGATTCTCAAACGAACAGTAAGTAACTGGACTACTATTTTTATCTTCAGCGATATTAACCACACTCTGCACTGACGTCACATCCACTGCTTCACACTGACCTCAGTTGGCCCCTAACCAAATCGCCCATCCTTAGTGAGACAAAGAGCTTGTGCCAGAATGTAATCCAGTACACTGCTTCCTTCCTTCATTAAAACCATCTTCTCCAAAAGGAAGGAAGGGAGGGAAGGAGAAAGAGGGAGAGAGAGAGGAGAGAGGGAGGGAGGGAGGGAAGGAGAAGGGGAGTCAGTTGAACCACGCAGCGTGTTTAGTGACATAGCTGAGTTATCTTGTAGTGTAAGCTTCTTATCTCTTTGCCAACTGGTAACAATTTGAGAAGCAAAAGCCAGTTTGCAGGCTGTACTATGAGCATCTCTGCAATCCATTTGGGTGCGTAGAAAATAAGCTGTTACACACCTACCGTAGGAAGAGAAGCTAAGCCTCAGAGAGACTCAGGGTGACCCTGCATTGGATTAGGAATTACATCAGTGCTCGTCCGGCCCCCATTATTTCTCAGGCTGAATCCCTGAAGGTCCCTCCCAGGCAGGGTAATTGACAGAGACCTAAGGAACAAAGAATTGGCTCAAGGGACCATAGGTTGGCATTCAGACTAAATGGCTTAATGACTTGCTGAATAGATTGATCCTTAGAGGCCAGAAAAACCACTCCAAGTGAGGCAAGAGCAGGCCTGGAATATGGAGCTCCTGCCCGGTGGGCGAAGGCCAGGGCTCTTAGCAGCAGTTTATTAGCTCAGTGACCGCACAGCTGGGCCGCCCGGAAGCTCCCACGGGCTTGCCCCAACAATAGGAAGGGCATAGGGTTTGCTTTGGTTGTCAGAATTTCAAATCTAATGACATGGACAGCAGTCTACACGGCAGGAACACTGCCAGTTGCTAAAGATGTATCAATATCTATTCATGTCTACACTGGGAGGCTAAGAGAGCAAACTCTAAATCAACATATAACTGGAATATCACTGGGAAATCAAAACCCACTTCTCCAACCTCACATAAATGCTCACTGTATTTTCGATTTTAAAATTGCATTTTAGTTACAAAAATTAAAGACGCAGGAAAAGATTTCCACTGGAATAAATAAAATCAAACAACTTAAAGAAGTATACATAGTGTAAAAAATTAATGAACAGAAACCTCAGTTAAATAGAGCCGGGAGACCAGCAGGGGGAGCTCTCACCCCTGCATCCAGAGCTGAGCCCAACCAGAAAGAAGAAAGATTCCCTTCTTTCCTGCTAGGACTCAACCACAGACTCTTTGTTTACTATTTTTGTTGCCCTCCTAACTTCCTTTCCCTCTATAAAATGTTCTCCTTCCCATGCCATGTGGAGACTTGCCGGTGGTTCACCAAGGTTGCAGACCCCGAATTGCGGTTCTCTTCTGATCCTGAATAAACCCGTCTTTGCTGGAGAAATACCAGGCGGTCCTCTTGGTTCAAGTCAACAGCAAAGGGAACATCTTCCTCCCTCCCATCTCTATCCTTCCTCAGAGGTAGGCGCCACCCTGCATTTGCTGTGTCCCCTTCTGGAACTCTTTTCTATGCATTTATATACATATTTGCATCTACAAATACATAGTCTTCTTTTGGCAAAAATGGAATCATTGCTCCTTATTTTGCAGCTTGTTTATTAAAACTCTGCAGTGTGTCTTACAGATATTTTAATGTCAACTTTCTTTTTAACAGTATTCCACGGTACCGATGTATCCGTTTATTTAACCATTCGGCTGTTGAATGGCATTCGGCTGTTTACAGTTTTTCACCATTATAAACATTGCTTCAGCACACACCCTTGTTCCTGCATCTGTGTGCACGGGTGCCAGTATTTCTCTAGGACACTAACTAGAAGTGCAATTGCTAAGTTGAAGGGCACGCATATAGAGCAGGATGTTAAAATGTGAATTTTTCTGTTGTCTCAGTTTTGTCCCAAGGCCACAGAGTCTGAAAAAATCCAGTGGCGCCAGATACCCAGCTATGAACAACAAACTTACCTGTCTAAGAAAAAGCTAAACATTCTTTGGCACATGAAGACTTCTTTAGGCAAAGCTGTTGTAGTGCTGGGTACTGTAGCATCTTCCCTCCCCCTGGCAAATGAAGGTACTTTAAGAGAACTACGTGAGCCGGGCTGCGTCCCCTGTCACCTGGTGTATTAGTGTCCTGGGGCTGCCATAAAGCAGTATGACAAACTGGGGGCTTAAGCAACAAATGTATCGTCTAACAGCCTGGAGGCTGGAGATCCAGAGCTAAGGAAGGTGTCATCAGGGCTGTGTTCCCTCTGAAGCCTCCAGGAGAGAATTCTTCCTCGCCTCTTCCCAGTTTCTCAGGTTTGTGGGGGATCCTCGGTGTTCCTCGACTTACAGATGGATCACTCTAATCTCTGCCTCTGTCGTCACGTGGCCATCTTCTCCCTGTGTGTCTCTGTCTTCTTATAAGGGCCAGTATATTGGATTAAGAACCCACCCTGCTCCAGTATGACTTCATCTTAACTTAATCACATCTGTACCTCTGTAAAGACCCTATTTCCAAATGAGGTCACATCCCGGGATACTGAGGGTTAGGACTTAGACATATCTTTGGGGGCACACAGTTCAACCCATAACACCCAGAAAGGTCTAATGGTAAAGGGCTGGGACTGCAGCTGCCTGTGCCCACAGAGAAAAGAGGTCAGTGCAGGAAACTAGCTATACTTTCACCAACCGGGTGAAGGTCAGAGGACAGGGGTCAAATTTCCTCCGAGCTCCCAGAAAGGAGTCAGCTTTGAGTTATCTTGCATAGGATTTCAAGAGGACTCTGTTAAAGGCTGAGGCAATCTGGGATGAAGTAGGATGGAAGCGTACCGTGCCAACGCTAGGGCGGTGGGGGGCTGGAGGAGAGGTCAGCAGGAGGCTGTGCAGGTGAGACCCCCAGCAGTGGAAGCCCCCAAAGAACCCACACAAATGCCACGGAGAGAAAAGGTCAGCTATTGAAGGCAGCCACCCTCCAGAGACCACAAATGACAGATGACAATGTGATGTTTCTCCAATCGAGGAAAAGTTTTCCCATTCCTCCCACCCTCACCCTTGTCAACCTAAGAGTAGCCACCAAAGGAGGGGGCAGAGCAAGAAGAAGAAATCCGGCACATGGCCCGACCTGCTGCCAGTTTCTGAGTCTAAATCAGGCCGGTGAAGTGGAGAGCAGAGAGCCTTCAAACTGGATGAGGGTTTAGAGTTTGGATATGAGAGAGGACTTTTTATTACCTGAGCATGACCAGGAAAGCTATGAGATCTGCTTGTAATTTCACCCAAAGGTGATGAGCAAAGATCAACAGAATGGGTACAAGGCGGCAGTTGTGAGAAGAAGAAAATTACGTTCTGCTTACTCTTTACCAAATTCAACTCATTCAATAAGCCAGCAACATACATTTAAATTTTTGACAGTTTCTTTGAAAGAGCCTGAATCAAGGAACATGCCATCAATTGTGAGGATACTAATTTCCCCACATGTTTATTATTAAATTTTACCACTATGATAGCCTAAAAGGATCTCCTTGGTTTATCTTTTTCTTCCTTGATTACCAGAGTGCTTGAACATCTTTCATGCCTATTGATGGCTTGTGTTTCATCTTGTGAACTGCCTGTCTATAACGCTTATCTATTCTATTAGGTTGCTTACATTTTTCTTGATGATTTTTAGGTAATCTTTAGCGTAATCTGGATCTTGCAATTGATTCACAATACCGTGGATTCAGGGATTAGGGATTAATTAGAATACAAATGGCCAAATTGGCCATAATGTTTTAAAATCATTACCCCAATACCCACCTTCCTACCCAGGACTTGTGTATTCATCACTGTGGCAGCTGCTACTATGCTCCCTAAGTTCTTGGGGCACAAGTGGCTGCCATCTCCCTCTGCCCTTCACTTGGCCTTGAACCCCCAGGAGGCAGGCTGCACCCAGCTCTGTGAGTCAGCCGTTATCACCCTCTGGGTCAGAATCCGGAGGGGGCAGCCCACTCCATACTGTGAAAGGCAAAGTTTGCCTAGAATGCCCCAGGGAGATGGCCAGCATTTCCCTAGGGGTGGTACAATCCTGGTGACAGAAAGGAGGAGTAGGAAATAGAGCCAGGGAATAAACTTCAAAGCCTGACCTTCAACTGGGAAGTTCTCTCACTAATCTTAAAATCAGATCTAAAGCTGAAATTGTACGTTTACTGGTATCTGCCATTCAGTCCCCTTTCCATCTTTCCACGGGTACTCTCTGCCTGAAGAAGAGTGACAGAACTATCTTGGTTCATAAAAGACCAACTTAAACAGAAGGAACCTGAGGAGGCGATGGGAAAGTCAAGTCAGTGTGTGGGTAAACTGCACATGAGCCCTGAGCAGGGGGTCCCACAGCACGATCAAGATGGGCCATGGGGGGCTTCCCTGGTGGCGCAGTGGTTGAGAATCTGCCTGCCAATGCAGGGGACACGGGTTCGAGCCCTGGGCTGGGAAGATCCCACATGCCGCGGAGCAACTAGGCCCGTGAGCCACAGCTGCTGAGCCTGCGCGTCTGGAGCCTGTGCTCCGCAACAAGAGAGGCCGCGATAGTGAGAGGCCCGCGCACCGTGATGAAGAGTGGCCCCCGCTCGCCACAACTGGAGAAAGCCCTCGCACAGAAACGAAGACCCAACACAGCCAAAGATAGATAAATAAATAAATAAATAAATAAATAAATAAATAAATAAATAAAAAGATGGGCCATGGGTCTCAAGGATGGACCACACCTGCTCTCTAAGACTGAATTCTCACTCGTGGCTAAAGGAGGGGCTGTGGGTACCACGACAAAGTGTACGCTTTCTAAAAAGAGTTGGCACCTACCCTCTGCCCACATACATTTTGTCTTGTCTTCTGCACTCTTGTAGGAAAAGAGCAGCTCCATCATACGATTTGGAAGCAGCTTGTGAAGGTTAGACAGAGTCTCAAAGGTGTGACGGAGAACCTCAGGATGGTTATAGTTTTTCGGGGTCTTAGGTTTTTCAAGGAGTGGGAGTTTCAGTTCAACTTGATCGTCCCTGGCTGTTCCCATACTGACCCGTTAAGTTACGGAGAAGAATGCACGGAGAACTTGAAGGCTGGAGTCCCTCGCAAGTGCTCTCTCTCCGAGCTTCCTTCATCTCCAGGAAGGTACCATGGAAACTATCTTCTGGTCTCTGACTCCTGAGCGTTCCGATGGTCACAATGGCCCAGAGCTTAGCCTGGAACCGGCATGCTCACGCTGCATCTTCCCGCCAGAGGAAATCAGCCTTTCACAAATATCCCAAGTCTGACAGGGGTTGTAGGCAGAAACCCCAGTTTCCTGTCTGGACATGGACAGTATCTGAGGAAGACGGGGTGCTTTCCTAAAGGAAAGGGGGACCCGGCGGGCACACATCAGTGTTATTTTCCCATTGGGCCCCTGTGGAGGCCGTGCACCCTGTGTGAACATAATTAAGGCTCCACAGACCGACCAGGCCCTGAGGGAGTGTGGTTATATCAGTGCAGTTCTCAAGCGGAACTGGGGAAAGAGCTTCCTCGTCCACAACGAGGAAATGTCCAGGTTAACACAGGTAAGAAGCTCACCTGCTTCTTATTCTCATATCCAAACTAACACCAAGGAAACAAAAGTAAACAAACAAAAATTCTCGGCTCTGGCTTTACTGTAGAAGCCATCCTTCATTGCGGACCAAAAGCAGAGGAAAGATAAAACAGGGAACGAACAAGGACCTACTGTATAGCACAGGGAACTATACTCAGTATCTTGTAATAACCTAAATGGAAAAGAATATGAAAAAGAATAGATATGTGTATATATATATGTCTAATGGAATCACTTTGATGTACACTTGAAACTAACACAACACTGTAAATGAACGATACTTCAATTTTTAAAAATAAGATATAAATTTTAAAAATTAAGAAATCAAAAAACAAAAAGAAACAAAAGCAGGGGACAGTAGACGTACTAAATAATCTTAAACCACCACACCTGATAGCACAGCCCCCAAAAAAGACAGAAGTTGCCAAGGACTACTCCCAGATTTGGGGCAAAAATGTAAATAATGAGGTCTGTTAGAGCTGCTCCTTCGTTTCAGCGTGTTCCAAGCCAGGCTCACCGTACCTGCTCTGTTCTATGAACTGGCTAGACAATCACACTCCACAGTGGTCAGAAATGGGGAAAGCCACGTGAGCCAAGGGTGCCGCGGCAAAGGCCGGGAGTGCTTGCCAGCTTTTTACCAAACTTAAAAACCCTTGGCCAGGATTGTAAAAAAATCATGATGGTATCGTGGTGCCCAGCACAGGAGATACAAAATTCCACTTCTTAATTGAATGGATAAAGAAGATGTGGCACATATATACAACGGAATATTACTCAGCCATAAAAAGAAACGAAATTGAGTTATTTGTAGTGAGGTGGATGGAGTTAGAGTCTGTCATACATAGTGAAGTAAGTCAGAAAAAAGAAAAACAAGTACCGTATGCTAACACATATATATGGAATCTAAAAAAAAAAAGGTTCTGAAGAACCTAGGGGCAGGACAGGAATAAAGACGCAGACGTAGAGAATGGACTTGAGGACACGGGGAGGGGGAAGGGTAAGCGGGGACGAAGTGAGAGAGTGGCATTGACATATATACACTACCAAATGTAAAATAGATAGCTAGTGGGAAGCAGCCGCATAGCACAGGGAGATCAGCTCGGTGCTTTGTGACCACCTAGAGCGGTGGGATAGGGAGGGTAGGAGGGAGACGCAAGAGGGAAGAGATATGGGGATATATGTATGCATATAGCTGATTCACTTTGTTATAAAGCAGAAACTAACACAACAATGTAAAGCAATTATACTCCAATAAATAAGTTAAAAAAAAAGTAAAACTTTAAAAAGTAAACACAAAGGCATACTTTAAATAGAACTATATTTAAAATATGGTATAGAACTAACGAGAACTACTGGAATAGAATGTGATTCTCATCATTTCATGGGTGTTTTTGGAGCGAGAAGGGAATTGGTGGAGGTGAGGTGGGTAGAATATTCTGGTAGCCAGAAGTTTCTCTCTTCCAAGCAGATTTGGGTGGATTACTCTAAATCCTCATTTACATAAAAAGGAAGGAACAAACCATGTCTTAAGACATTCAACAGGCCAAGGAAGTGATCTATTAAAATCGATTTTTTTCAATCCACATAAGTTGACCCATATGTTTCTTTTAATTCATTTTATTGAAGTATAGTTGATTTACAATGTGTTAATTTCTGCTGTACAGCAAAGTGATTCAGTTATACATATATATACATTCTTTTCCATATTCTTTTCCATTATGGTTTATTATAGGATATTGACTATAGTTCCCTGTGCTATACAGTAGGACCTTGTTCTTTATCGATCCAATATATAATAGTTTGCATCTGCTAATCCCAAACTCCCACTCCATCCCTCCCCTACCCTCCTCCCCCTTGGCAGCCACAAGTCTGTTCTCTATTTGATCCATATGTTCTTAACCATTGATCTAAATAACAACTTTTGGACTCTTTCTAGCGATCTGAAGTTTGTTGACCTTGGCTGAAATCAGGAGGCCACAATGATCACGTTTATTTTTAAATAAACTGTCCAAGGGAGAAATGTTTCCTGCCATGGGTACGTCTTCTTCAAGGAGTCAAATCTCATTCATTTTCTCTGATTACGGTGCAATGGCAAGAACGCTGTCGGGGATGGGAGTTAACAGTCTTACCTGAGAGTAGAGGCTGCTGAGCCCAGCTGCTAACTAGCTGTGTGATCTTCACAGCAGCCAAACAGGTCTCAGCCTGCGGTGCTGCTGCTGAGACAAAACCTTCCATTGTGTATCTTGCTTCGAACTCCTCTTATTTACAGTTCTACTCTTCAGTGACCAGTAGGTATATTGACCTTTCAAAACTGAATTTGTGATCAAGTGTTATTTTCTCCCAAGAAAAGATCAGAAAGACTCCTCCTCAGCCCGTGCTCCTTCTCTTACTGTGATGACGCTGAACTGCTCTGAAGGCCAGCAGCCCCGGGCAGGTGCCGTGTGTTATTAACGAAACTGATCCCACAGCAGAGCAGCGGCAGGACTCTGGGTTGTTTTTCTAGGTAGGCTGATCTCTTACTCACAACTCTTAGGTAAACGGCAATTCCTTTTTTTATTCCAAAGAGGGCTGTCGTGTCTCCCGAACTCCTTCCCCTCCCGCTCTGCCACGGTGGACGTGACAAGATCAGCTGGCTTCCAGAAGGCAGGGTATTCAGTAACATCCAAAGAGAAAAGATCATCTCCAAGTTTCTGAAAGACAGCATCCTAAAGAGAGCATTCCATTCCAAGCAGATGAGATGGGAAGGTCCCAGCTATCAGAAAGAGGATCCAAGCTACAGCTTTCCTGGCACCAGAAAGTAAGTTCTGATCCTGAAACCCAAACCAAAATTCAAAGTGAATTCATGATATAAGGCTAAGAAAACACAGCTAGAGAGAATAGGCATCTGAAGGACAGGAAGAGGTATAAAGCAACTTGGACTGCAGAAATCAAATCTTGCAGAAAAATCTAAATGTGGAAATATATGATTGAGAACTGATTCAAAAGCACGAGCTGCAACAGATGCAGATGTCGAATTTACTGATGTTTGCGTTCATCTTACATCTGGAAATATATTGATATATGTCACTATCACATGCCTTCTGGGAATAAATAGATTTTAATCAAGATTTCTTATATTTTTGCGACAAAATGGAGGCCTCCCAAATAAGGGAGAAAAGTGTTAAAGGTTAATTTTTAAAACAAAAACACAACTTCTAACTAAAAACATTTCCATGTATATTTCTCAGAGCAGAATTATCCACAGACAAGAAAGTTAGGCTATTTAAGGTAAACGCTCACAGAAATGGAGTCCGAAATTGGGGATAAATATGATTGGCCATGGGAAAGACTAGTTATCTAAATACACCGAATACAAATTGCCCATAATTAAATTGGAATGTTTCCCACTGACTTAGCATCTTATTCGAGAACAAAAATGCATATTGTTAATTAGAAAAGATTGTCCTGACTTTCTGAAAACATGTACCTAATTACGCTGCACAAGATTCTACTGTAGAACACGAGCAGCCATGAGCTTGGCAATACTGGAGGGAAAATCAAGGGAGGTGGAGACAAATGCATGGAAATGTAAACCATGAAAGGGATTGACAGAAGGAGGCTGAAATAGAGAGCTTTTCCTTCCAGAATAACTACTGATCGAAAGCAAGCACTGTTGTTCCTGACGTTTTGCATAAACCTGGACAATGAAAAGGAATGTACATCAAAGTGCTTTCCAAAAGAGTTATTGGTGGTCAATGTTGTCACCTTTGTCACAGCAGGAAAAACTGAGGTGGGCAGCAAGGCATCTTACCCACTAGGTGATTGGATTTCCTAGGATTTCCTTCTCTTCCACCCATTCAGACCACCTCCGGTGTAACTGACAGAAGAGTTTGTTAAATGCCATGAGACAGGGTCGACCTGGCCCTGCTTCACTGGGTTAATAAAGAGATACAGGATGAAAGTAAGACAGGCTAAAGCTACCACTCAAAACTGAATCCCCACGGGGACCTTGGGATGGTCAAGAAGGACAGTGCATTCTCTTGGGCCGAAGACTTGAGCTGCTATGGAAAACAGCCTACGTCCAACTCATGCCTTGGCTCTCAAGGCTGGTCTAGAGGCAAACCAGACTGGAACCAGCCTCAACCCAAGCTCTCTGGTTGTTTCCCTGCATTCCTCCATATCCACGACATTTCACATCTGGCCCTTGTCCCCTGGCTCCCTGTGAATACCGCGCAGGGCCTGTGCTGTCACCATAGTGTTAAACGTGCGACGCTAAAAACTTTATCAGTTCAACAAGTGATGGGGGGGAAGGAAGCAGGATTTTGATGCTGATGCAAAGCGTTCAGAAAGTTTCCAGAGGAAGGAAGAAGTGTCAAGCGGGGACGATAATAGGAAAGGAGGCTTTTTAAGAGTATGTTCTGTGAAGGAAGAAAAAGAGGATCTTGGAGGATGTATTCCTGGATGACACGTCTCAGAGGGACTTAAAGGGCTCAGGAAGCATCTCAAGTTCTGAAACAAAAGGTAAAAGCAGAAACAGAGAGCAAGGAAGATGGGAGATGTATAAGCTACACATGTGAAATGCACACACACATGTACACATACACACATCATTTCTGTCTCCCAGCCAGGGAACAGAAAAAATCTTTCCCACCTAGATATATTTATAGGAAGTGTTAGCTGGGAATACGTGGACCCCACATTTACCCCACTCACTATTTTTCAAGTAATTGTAAGTTGGGAAAACTTAATATATTTAAGGCCCAGGCATAAAATAGGCATAACCAGTACTACCAGCCTCACTGGGGTGTTACACGCACAGAATGCATTAGTACCACCCCCATTTCTGGCTCAAATGTCAGTGCTTTGTCATATAATCGAATCTGGACTCATGAGGACCCGCCCAGAGGCGGGCTTGCGCTCAGCGGGGACACCTTCCTGCTCTCACGTCAGTTATGGGGACACTGCATGTTGGCAGCGTGGACAGCACTGGACACACAGCCCGGCCTGGTGGCGCGGGGGCGGGGCGTGGGCCGGGGGCGGGGCCGGGTTGGGGGCCGGGGCGGGGCGGGGGGGCCGGGCCGGGGCGGGGCCGGGTCCGAGGAGAGGTCCGGGGCGGGGGCGGAATCGGGATCAGGGTCGTGGCCCGGCGTAGTCTGGGCCGGGGTCGGGGGCGAGGTTGTGCTCAAGGTCGGGGACAGGGCCGGAGTCTGGTGTCCGGGTCCGGCGAGGGGGAGGGGGCGGGGCCAGGGGCGGGGGTCAGGGGTTGGGCGAGGGGCTAGGGGCGGGGCCGCGGGTGGGGTCGAGGTCGGGGGTCAGGGGTCGGGGTCGCGGCCCCGCCGGCCGTATCCCGGCTGCGCGCTGCCCTGTGTCCTCCCTGCAGGCGGGCCGAGTCGGAGGCTTTGCGCGCGGAGCGGCCAGGGCCTCGGGGCGGCAGCGCCCGCGGAGACGCCGCCGGTGACGAGCCGGGGGCCAGCGGCGCCGAGCGGTAAGAGGCGGCCGGGCCCTGCCGGACGCCCACCCCCCCGGCCCCGCCCCGGGTCCCCGTCCCAGAGGCCGGGCCGGGCGCTCACCCCGCACACCCCGCGGCGCCGCATCCCCCGCGCCCGCGCGCGCCTCCCTCCCGCTCCTTCCGCCCGGGCGCGGCGCAGGTGGGTTGGTTCTTACTGATGCAGAGCATCCCTGAGCTGCGTTCTCCGCGTCCTCAGGACCCACCCTTCCTCTAGGGGACAAACAGTTGTGAACGACTAGCAAAGACACTGAGTACTGCGGTGGCTTCAGTTTGTGGTTTTTTGCGGATACCCATGCCCTAAGCAATGCCTTAATCCGTTTAAGCAACGCCTTAAAGATTGCTTCACTTGTTTTATTACACAGTAGTTCTCGGAGACTTCTGCCTTGAACAGGAGTGGGCGCCATAGCAGGATAGTTCGGGTGGAGAACGGTGGGCCTTTTGGTACCTCTGCGGCATGTGGGAGTGTCGGCTGTGCCCGTGCGTAAGGTTCATCCTGCTTTCAAACGGAGCACCTGGCTTAAATCAGTAAGAGCAGAGTTCATGACCCTGAGTTTTTTTTGTTTTTTTTTTTTTTTTTAAAGGATTTTCTTATTTATTTATTTATTTATTTATTTTTGGCTGTGTTGGGTCTTCGGTTCGTGCGAGGGCTTTCTCCAGTTGCGGCAAGCGGGGGCCACTCTTCATCGCGGTGCGGGGACCGCTCTTCATCGCGGTGCGCGGGCCTTTCTCTATCGCGGCCCCTCCCGTCGCGGGGCACAGGCTCCAGACGCGCAGGCTCAGCAATTGTGGCTCACGGGCCCAGCTGCTCCGTGGCATGTGGGATCTTCCCAGACCAGGGCTCGAACCCGTGTCCCCTGCATTAGCAGGCAGATTCTCAACCACTGCGCCACCAGGGAAGCCCCTGACCCTGAGTTTTAATTCCAGATAATTCACCATACTTTTTCTAATTTGTGTTTTATCGTCCTGTCTGAAATTATCTCCTTTCTCACTTCAGACCTTCACTTCCTACTCTTCTGTCACTTAGACCTTCCACCTGGATTGTTCTGTGCCCCCCGTTTTTGTCTGATCGCCTCTGGCTTCCAGTTAATTTCCTGTTGCTACCCCGCCTCACCCCACAGGCCCCCTCTCCCGCGTCCTACGCTTTCTCCTGACCCCCTTTGGATGCGGAGCCGAAGTTCACGCGCTCTTTGAGATCAGCCTCGTGCCGTACCCTCAGCGTGCCTGGCCCACACTTGTGCAGGATTGTGCGGAAGCAGAGAAGCGGGACGGGGGGAGAAATGGTGAGGACAGCGGCCCCAGGCTGCGCGCGTCCGTCTCCCGAGAGGTGCGGCAGCTGCCGGGGGCGCAGCGTCGGGGAGCAGCCCCGGCGGCCAAGGCCTCACTCCGCGGAAGCTTCCTGCCACGTCCCCCGCTGCTTTCCCTCTGGGAGCAGCTTGTACTTTCACCTCTTGGTGCATTTGGGATACCGAATGGAAAATTTTCTTTTTTTTCTTTTTTAATTTTTATCCTATATTGGAGTATAGTTGGTTAACAATGTTGTGTTAGTTTCAGGTGTACAGCAAAGTGATTCAGTTATACATAAACATCTATTCTTTTTCAAATTCTTTTCCCATTTAGGTTATTACTGAGTACTGAGTAGAGTTCCCTGAAGATTTTTGTCTTTTAACAAAGGAAAAGCTAACCAGCTTCTTTGTAAATCTCCAAACATTTCTTTTTTTTTTTTTTTAATTAACTAATTAATTAATTTATGTTTGGTTGCGTTGGGTCTCCGTTGCTGCGCGCGGGCTTTCTCTAGTTGTGGCGAGCGGGGGCTGCTCTTTGTTGCGGTGCACGGGCTTCTCATTGCGGTGGCTTCTCTTGTTGCGGAGCACGGGCTCTAGGCGCATGGGCTTCAGTAGTTGTGGCACGTGGGCTTAGTAGTTGTGGCTCACAGTCTCTAGAGCACGGGTTCAGTAGTTGTGGCACACGGGCTTGGTTGCTCCGCGGCATGTGGGATCTTCCCGGCCCAGGGCTCGAACCCGTGTCCCCTGCATTGGCAGGTGGATTCTTAACCACTGTGCCACCAGGGAAATCCCCCAAGCATTTCTAATTGCAGTTGGATTTGGTGAAACATGCCACCTTGAACCGTCGGGCAGTGCTCACCTTTTAAATTTTCTCACACGTGTTTTGTGAAAAATATTGGTAAGGCAGGAGGATATCAAATAGTAGAACCAATGCCCACCCTGTAGGCAGTTTGCAGTCTGGCTGACTTCACGGGCTACTGACAGCCTTCCTTACTGGCTGACGAAGTTGGTTACTTTTATTCTATGACCTCAACAACATGGTTTTCATCAGCTCCCCTTTATCCTGTTAAGGTAAGGCTATTTCTCTCACAGGTTATTTTGTACCTTAGGGAACCAGGATTCCAGAGCTGAGAGAAGCTGGAGAATCTGTCAGGAGGCTTTGAAAATACAAATATCTGGCCTCATCCTACTGAATCAGAATCTGTGCCATTTTTTCAACTATTGTTTTTAAAGAGCTCCCCTGGCGACTAGCTCCAACGCATGTTATCTCAGAGAGCAGAGAATTTTATTAATTTTACTTTTCATGAGAACCTCCGGAGAAAGATAATCTTGCAGCCCACGTGCCAATGTTCAACTCTCCTTCCTATCGAGAGATAACTTCCTTGTGGCTCAATTAAATCCTCATCCTGTACTTAAGCTTATTTGTCCCTGTTTCTCCTTAGTGCAGAGATAATACCTAGTACTACCTTTCATTTGTATATTGCTTGGAGTTTAGTTTGCAAAGGATTTTCTCATTTGAGATTAAAAAAAAAACAACTGAGTTCATCCCTCACGTTCCCTTTCCAGGATAAACGATCACCTCCCTCTCCTGCACACACCCCACGCTTTTCCCACATACCACTCAGCACAGTGTCTGGAACATAAATCCTCAATGGATATTGTACCTATCCTTATTCATTTTTTGCCTTAAAAAATATTTCGTAAGTGTTTCTCAGCGTCTGGAGTCTAGAATGAGAGGTGGGCTGGTCAGTGTGGAGTATGTGAGGATTTTGTTCGGTTGATGGAAAGATTCTTATACCCTTTCAGATCTGGTGCGCAGATAGATAAAATCTGGTGACTGTGCCATTGGGAACTGGACGTTTTATCATATCTTTTAAATCCATTATTTTTAACAAACTGTGAATGAAATCATAAATTCTTATAAAAGCCTTTCATTTCCTAAGAGGTGTTAGTTATCCAGCTGATAATAGTTTGATGAGAGCATTGCCCCCTCCTCACAAATGCTGAGTGTCCTTTATAGGAGGGAGGGGGGGCCGGTCATGGACCTTTGTGCCTTTTGTCATATTTTAACCAAGGGACTTGTAAAATTATGTATTTGAGCTTTTAAAGTTTTCTTACATTAAGTTTATCCTAAAACAAATATTGTTTTAGAACTTATCTCACTGGAATTTGGATACAGAAGTACCCGTTCCTGAAAATAAAAACTTCCCCCCTGAAAGGGATGGTGCGACAGGTGGTAAGAAATCCTCGATGTGTCTATTTATACTTATATTTATAAATATATGAAAATTTATATTCTAATTTACAATATGAACAACCACTCATATTAAAGGGGGCTTGTTTTGAATATCACCAGTTTTATGTACCTATTAATTGTCTTTTTTTTCATACACGTTCTTGCAGGCAAAATTAACAAGGTAAGGATAAATATTTGGTTTTAAGTAATTCACAAAACATTTTAACATTACCATGTATGCTCCTTAAAGAAAATTTCTTTCCTCAAAGTTAAACTTTTAAATTTTATTTCTATAGAGTTCTTCAAACAAGTCAAAGCCTTTATTTACTATTTTACAAGGCTGCAAATTGGTCATTAAATATCTTACTATATTACTTTTTTTCAGCATAACAGTGTTATAAATGGAAATTAACATTGTAGCGAAGATAATGTTTTCCAGTCACTGCCAAAAGGGAAGTGGTCTCAGCCCTTAAGATATCTTGAAGCAGCTGAAATGGTTATATTTTGTTTTGAAGTAGTGAAAAAAATTAATCTTTCATTTACTTTTTTTGATCAAAATATAAAACAGTTAACTTAATAAAATAAAGACAATCTTAATGATAGTCAAGGCTTATTAGTTAACACTGTTTAGTTGATGTTTATAAACAGATTATACTAATTCCTACTGAGGTCAGTAAAAACCATTTATATGGACATGAGGGAGTATTATAGGACTTTACTATATATTGCTTGGTTAGAACAAGAACTATACATTCTTAGAACAAGAGTCGGGAACAGAGATGTCGTGTGTTTAAAAGTCTTCTGCTGCTTTATAGAACCATTTGGAAATTCCAGTAGAGCAACTCATGCTGGAACTTACTTTGTCAGAGCATGCTCCCAAAACAACACAGGTAGGGTTTTATTCATCACACTCTGAAAGTATTATTTTTTTTTAAAAAAGCATGCAGTTACCGACTAAAATGTTGTCCATGGTTCTCCTGCTCTTAGAGTAGCACGCAAGGGGTATTGCGGTTATGGGGCTGCCCTCTCGGCAGAGGAAGTGCCACGGGAACAGGCGAGAGGCTGTTCATGTCTGTAACCCCTGAATTACTGAAATAAATCTAAATACAGATGAGTCAGCTGCTCAGCTGAAGTACGAGGCCAAAACCACAACCAGAAGAAAAAAGTACTGTGCGCAAGTACTGGGAAATTATAGAGACGCGTCCTAAAATAGGACGCGGCTGGCAGACAGCACAGTGTGTGGTGAAGAGGTGACGGCCCTTTACAAGGAGGGTCTAGAGGGAGAGGGTTCGGACTTCCCGTTGGAGTGAAAAGGAGCCGCAATAGGAAAGTAATAATTCACGTGCCAGGAATGATTTTCGTTCCTTCGCGTATTAACTCATTTAACCCTCAGGACAGTCCTGTAAGGGAGCTGCTGTTGCCATTGTCCCTATTTTACGGATGAGGACATGGGAGCAGGTGACACGTGACAGACGGTTGAACCAGGATGTGAAAGCTTGGTTCACGCTCTCAGACCCCCTTCCTTGCTTCAGTCCCTTCCTGGGATTTGAATTCTTACTTTTTGGTTCTTAAACTCTGGTGTGCGTGAGAACCAGCTAGAAGCCTTCTTCAAAACGCAGGTTACTGATATTGGGAAATTAACGTGTATCGAGCACCGCTGGGTGTTGCTTTTACATAGTGTATTATTTAACGGGGATGCTGAGTTGCGTTCCCCTCTTTTGTCCCCATTTTTAACAACTGTGTGGTTCCCTGGACAGCCGCTGTCTCTTCGGCTGAGGATTCTCCGCTGTGCGGCTCGGGACACAGCTCACCTAGCGCTAACACTGAGGGGAGAACCAAGAGGCGGGAAGGGGATCGTAGTGACTCATGTCCTGGGGATGCGGGTGGTGATGGGGGGGAGGAAGCCTGCTTTTACGAGAAGGAACTCAAAGGAAGAGGTCAAGTGACGTGAGAGGACGTAAATGAGTCGGCAGAGCGCAGTGGTTGGAGACGTGAACGTGGGACCCAATGCCGGGGTTTAATCCCAGCTCCACCACTTACGAGATGTGCGACCTCAGCCAGGCTGGGCCTCAGTTCCCTCATCTGTCAAAGGTAGAGAATGGAACTGCCGACCTCATGGGGCTGTTGTGAGGACTAAACAGAATCACGCGTTTGGTGGGTGTTCGTGATTGATACTGGGGAGGCCTGGTGATGGTGCAGAGTTGGAAGCTTGGGGTCAGGGAGACATTTTACTACTGAGATGTTTCTCCTCAATATGCTGTCAACAAGGAAAGAGAATAAAAGTCACGATAGCTTTCATTTAGTGTTTAACAATTTGCAAAGTACATTCATATAATTGTCTGCTTCTTAGACCACCTCCAGGGTGGGTATTATAATTTCCATTTTGCTCGTTGGTGGCGAAGGGGTTCAAGCTTAGGTCTTCCACATCCAGATTCCGTGCTTTTTTTTTTTTTTAACTGTACTACATGGATTGTGTCTGTGATCAATTATAGATTTAAGGTGATTTTCCTGTGGTTTTTCAGAGGCAAGTCAGTAAACCTGTAGTATTTATTAGCTAAATAAATAAATTTTTATTATTTTCTGTACTTTTTAAAATCCTTCAAGACTGCTTTGTTGTCTTTAGTGTAAATTGGCTTTAAAAGCAGCAGGAAGATAATGGGGCTATAAATATGTCAATTAACACATCAGATCTTTCCATGGCAGTATTTCTAGTAAGCTTTAAAAAAATACTAACTGTAAACTCAGTATTCTGTGGCCTGGCTTTTTTGCAGTTTTCATTTGAATATAATACCTAGAAGTATTAGTCCTAACCTAAAATAAAAGAGCACAATCCGATGGAAATTACGATAGACTATATCTGGGATAATTTTTGTTTGATAGACATTGTTTTGCTTCCTTTTTTGTTAGAATAATTTTTAAAAAACCACAGTGGCTAAAGTTGAAGCCCTTCTTAAGTAACCTAACTACATTCTTTGAGAGTTTCCTTTTATCTAATTCTGGGTCAATAAACATTTCACTATAATTTCAATTTGAGTTGGATAGCCTCCTTTTCAGACATCATAGTTGAACGTACAGTATATTCATAGGCAAATAGCTGTAATTAGACACTTTCAGCCTAGTGGCCATTCATAGCCAGTTAGCCATTTGTAGGTATAATGATCTAGTCTCCTGTGCATGTACAAAGTGATGCCCAGTTACTGTTTTAATCTGTACTTTAAAATATGTATATAGCTGTATATAATTAGAGCGTATTTGAAAATTAACATGTTTCTGTTACAGATAGATACACGTATGCCATTGGGAACCAAACATTAGCTAGTCTTTGATAAAGGTTTCTTATTCATTATCATTTTAATAGCATTTTAATTCTAGGAAACCAACCATTTATTAAATAAATCATTTTTTTTTTTTTTTTTTTAAGGATTTTCTTATTTATTTATTTATTTATTTATTTTTGGCTGTGTTGGGTCTTCGGTTCGTGCGAGGGCTTTCTCCAGTTGCGGCAAGTGGGGGCCACTCTTCATCGCGGTGCGGGGACCGCTCTTCATCGCGGTGCGCGAGCCTTTCTCTATCGCGGCCCCTCCCGTCGCGGGGCACAGGCTCCAGACGCGCAGGCTCAGCAATTGTGGCTCACGGGCCCAGCCGCTCCGCGGCATGTGGGATCTTCCCAGACCAGGGCTCGAACCCGTGTCCCCTGCATTAGCAGGCAGATTCTCAACCACTGCGCCACCAGGGAAGCCCTAAATAAATCATTTTTTAAGGGATTTCAAAAAATCTTCAATGGAAACTGGCTGTCATGTGACCAGTAATCACATAAGGTTCTTCGCTGTGAACCACTCACTGACAAGTGCTTCAGTGGACAAGCCAGTTGGCTCCTACCCTGCCCTGCAGACGCCATTAAGTCACTGCTGGCCTTATGCTGATGGAGATTCTTTTAAGGACAGAAATGAGCCTCATATTAATTTATGCTCAACTCTAGGAAACAACAGTGGCGAACTTTTAACTGCGCCAAATTGGAATCTGAAGTATGGAAACAGCAGTGTGGAAGAAAATTTAACAGATGAAAGTGATTTATCAGAAAATGAAAAAGCAAACGATACTTTACTCAGCTATTTTAAAAAGATGGACCTGAACTTAAAGCCAGAAACAATAGAAAATGTTGAAGACTCTTTCACAGAAGAACCAAGTGAAGTATTTCCATATCCTGATTTTCTTCCCCCTCCTTTCAATACCCTGGACTTGCACAAATTAGCCATCTCAAAATCTGAAAATTGGAAAATGACAATGGAGTCCCTAGACAGCTCTCTGGAACATTTGGTAGCTCGTTGACTGGACATGGAGAGATTGCAGCGCGTGACTATTCAGAGAGAACGGCTGAGACTGCAGACGTCCTTCTGTGCTCCCTTAGCCGCCGAACGACCCGCTTCCTCCAAAGCTGTACCCAAAATGAGACAGCCCAAACCTTCCGACTCTGTGGGTCTTCAGACAGCTTGTGTAGGAAAAGTCACGAGGAAAGGAAAACCAATTCTGGTTCTTGCAAGCTTGAATACAGTGCTCCCAAGTGGAATTGCAGCCGTGCTGGGAAATACAAGTGGAATTCTAGACCAGCTCTGAAAACCTCACCCACCACAAAACAGGTGATTGCAGCTTACGACGACTTTAAGAACCCCAAGGTCTCCATTTTAAACCCATGCCAAGAACCCTCAGCCAAGCCTGCTCCTGCCCAGACAACTCAGTTGCTGGTTAAAATGGTCTCAACCAGATGTCTGCCACCAAAGTCTCCTACACCAGTTTCACCTATACCTCTGTCTTTTCCTGAAAATCAGAGGGAAGAAATTAAGGCACCAACAAGGACCAGAAAGAAACTTCACCGAAAAGACATGGTACTGAACAGACCATTCTATATTCAGAAGCTAAACTGTTAATCACCTTCGTTGATACCTAAGGATAAGTGCTCACCCATTGACCAAAAATAACTTTTCTTTCCTGCATCTCAACGTGAGCAAGTCTTTTCCAAGAAGCCTGGCTAAAATATGGTTCCTCATTCCGAGATACAGGTATTACACACACACACACACACAATTCCTGAATGTGCTGTGGAGTGGAACTTGTGACAGTCGCGGCTGAGACGTCTACGTATAAACCAAGGGCTTCCCTGATGACATATTTGAGTCTCTTGCATGTTATCTTTCAAAGGAATGTTTCACTTAGAAAACCATTCTATTCAAGATGGTTCTTTTGTTGTGATTGTTTCCCAGTATAATTCCATCATCAGTAAATGGCATAAAACTTATCGCTGGTACAATTATTCTTTTATTCCGTTCTATTAAACAATCATAAGAGCCAGTGATTTTTTTTCTGTTTTTAATTGAAGTATAGTTGATTTACAATGTTGTGTTAGTCTCAAGTGCACAGGAAAGTGATTCAGTTATACATATATATGTATATACTTTTTCAGATTCTTTTCCATTATTACAAGATATTGAATATAGTTCCCTGTGCTATACATTAGGTCCTTGTTGTGTATCTATTTTATATATAGTAGTGTGTATCTGTTAATCCCAAACTCCTAACTTATCCCTTCCCCTTTGGTAACCATAAATTTGTTTTCTGTATCTGTGAGTCTGTTTATGTTTTGCAAGTAAGTTCATTTGCATCATTTTTTTAGATTCTACATGTAAGTAACATCATGTGGTATTTGTCTCTCTCAGTGATTTTTTTTCCTCCACTGGTACCCTTTCTTCTTTCCCTTCTCATCTCGACAAATCTCCTTTGTCTGTCATTTTGACCTAAACTTTGGGTATTTGCTTGGCCATTAAAAGCTAAAGAAGTTGCCAGTTTGTTAAATTAACATACAAGATCCTCTAGGTCCTCCCATGAATCCTTAGAAACTTTCCCTTCCCCAGGCCCTTTGTCATATACATGAAAGCAAGATCGTTTCTCTTTGGGGCCTAGCTACAGGTTTAGGCTTGAAACAACCCACTTCCCTCAGATCCAGTAGTTTTAGGATATTGAAGGAAAACGGGAAGAGGTCACTGTCCACAGAGCAGCCCAAATCTCTTGTTCATGGAATTTTCCCCGACGGCTCTTTGTTGCTGGAAGTGTTAACCTTGGTTAGATGAAGCTCAAACAGCTAAAGCTTAAGTCATTAACTGGTGAAAAAGGGAAACTATGTAATTGACACACTTTACTGTACTTAAGAATCAAGGAAACAAAAAAGTAGAGTCCTGGTTTCTCTTGGAGGCCTACGGAAACAGAATCTTTGGGAGTCGGGCCCAGGGATCCACTTTGCAGAAAAAGGCATCCCAGGTGATTTTATTGCAGGTGGTTCCTGGAACATACTTGAAAAACACTGTAAAGGGGAAAACCTGATGTAACATGCATGGATCAGAGTTTGGATATTTTGGGGGGTAGTGGGCTTTGGTTTTAGTGGATGGTTAGTGAGTTCAAATTAGTTTTTATTAAATGTTAAAAAAAACACACACTTGATAAAAACTTCAAACATTACCAAAAGGGAAAGGCTTCTTCCCACCCCCAAACTCCTCCCCCCAACTAAGGCAGTCAGTATTAAGCTTTTGTATATCATCCCCCTAAATAAGATGGAATATTTGAGTTAGGGATGGGTGAGATGAATTAAAGTACAATTGAAATAAATGTTGAAGAGGCAACTTGTTTGAAACAAGAGGTAGCTTGTTTCCTCTATTCTATCGTTAGGAAAAGAACAAGGCTCAAATAGTATTTAGAGGCAGGGGTCAGTGTATGCTTAGCTTTTAGGTTAATTTCAAAGAACGTTCTGGAACCTCATCAACAGCAATAACAAATAAACTTAGTTGTTCAGGATCCCTTATTATAATAGACTTTTACCTAAATCCCATATAATTAGTGTCGTTAGCCAAATGGTATAACATCCCGTTCACAGATTGTAATACAGACATGGACTTGTACTTTCACTCAGTTCCAACCTGCAATGACCTTCCTCGTTTCCTCCACCAGCTCTCTTTACTCTTGCCTACAATTCTGAGTCCTGAACCTTACATACCAGCCCTTTGTATCCATTCTCATTTCTTCCCTCTTTACGTGTTTCGATTTTTAGCCCCTCACCTTTAGAGCTGGAATGATCTAATTTTTACTTGTAAACCCTTCAGGAAGGGACATGCATTTTGTCCACTGCTGCAGCCCGGTCACTGCCTGGCAGGTGGTAGACACCCTTTAAGGCGTTTGACTGGAGCGGACTTCACCCATCACAGAGGCTTGTGACGTTCGCAAAGCAGCTGCGAGCACTCGCTCCCAGGCTCCGCCACTAACAGCCCCAACTCCTCAGGCAGGTTCCCTAACCTCTCTGTTCCTCACTTACCCAATTTGTAAAGCGAGTAGGATACCTTTTATCTCATATAATCACGTGAGATCAACTGAATGAAGTGCCTGGCAAATTCAGGCACGTATCAGGGAGAGTAGGAAGGGCACAGGAGGGCAGAGTGGCTGGAGTGGGCTGCCCCGGCACTGGACTGTCACCGGATGTGACAGCTCACGATAGACCGCGTCCCACCTCTCGGGAGGCACGAGCCGGGCACCGGGGACGCGGTGTGGAGTAAGGCACGTACACCCTGGCTTCCGGAGCGGGCGCGGGGGACGGGGCGCAGGAGGCGTGGAGGAGCGTCTGCCGGGGGCTCCGTGAGAATCCTGCACTGAAGGATTTCATCTCTTGGAGTGAAGGGTGCGGGAACACGGATTCTGGGCTTTAATGTCTTAGAGGTGGGTAACGGCAAATTTCTTACTGGGGACATAACCAGACTGTTTTATTTAGGATGCCACTGGACCTAAAAAAAAAAAAAAAATTTAAAAAGAAAAGAACTGAAACACCTACTGGATAGTTTTCAGTTAACAGTCCCAAATTGCTCTAAATGTAGTTATGTAAAAACTGTGAGCAGCATTGCTGACTTCAATTATGAGGCAGAGGGACTAGTAATTATGTAACATGTCATGAGCACGTGGTTAAAGCAGAGTCGCTGGGATTCTTTCCGGTGCTTAAACCGAGTCCCTAGAATAAGGCACCGCATAGAACGATGGGAGAAAACAGGCAACACATACAAACGGGTGAGGAGAAAAACTCACCACGGAGGGGGGCTGATGTGTAGTTATCAACAAATTCAAGACATTTTGCTATTTCCCAGACCTGTTGGAAGTCAACTTCTACCACCGTTTTTGAAGAAACATTTGGCAAAGTCTGTAACAGACACGTACAAAGTAATCCTCCTCAGGAAATTCTAGTTAAATCTGGCTTTTCGGCTTGCTCGCGGAGTCCCACGTTTAGCCCTCCAGCACTGACACTTTTTCTTGGCTCCTTTTCGGGTCTTAACTGAGGCAGAGTCTGAGTTTCTCATCCGTAAAAGAAAGCCCATGATGAAGGTTGTCATCAACCTAAATCCACCCTACATACTACTTCCCCTAATAAAAACAGGATCTCATGACCCCTGCCCATCACTTTGGATAGATGACTACGTAGCCCTTAGTCCTGTACCAGGCCGAACAGGAAACACAACCGGGGCTTTTACAAGGCTCTCCAGAGCCACTGCCACTCAGCCCATCGCTCCAACCACCACGACCTGACCAGACGGCCTGGCTGGCCACCCGGTGGCAGGGGCTCCAGCTGGGTCGGACGTGCTCTACAAAGCCAGCCTGGGCCTCTGCCCTCCGCCCTCCGGTCCTGTTTTGCGTGTGCTAAAGGTTCACACGACCTCCCTGTTCCTCTTAAGTATTTCATCACTGTTCTGTTTAAAGCTGAAGACAGTTCCTTAGGAGAAAATAAAGAATGGGAAGAAGCGGACAGGGGTGCAATACTCGTCAGGCTTCCCTGCCTGCAATGAACTGACTGGTTTAAGTCATTACAGGAAGGGGTTATCCCGTTACGCATCGTTTCTATCCCTAGGAAAACGAAATCAAGTATGTGTAACGGGAACGAGAACACAACACCCTCTGGCGTGTGTTCTGCGCTTAGCTGCTTGCAGGCTGTTTCCAGGCTGCAGGTTCCGAGGGGCAGATTCGGCTCGCTTGGCGGGACCTCCTCCCCACCCTCCCCTTCGTGACACTCACAAAGCCTGTTGGATGTCTTCCGAGAACCTTCCCTAACCTGGCGGTTCCCAGTCATATCTGAGCACAAAACACTTTGCAAAGCACATCTATAAAGATCAGGTTAAGAAACAGTGTTTCTGACTTAGAGCTAAATGTAAGATACCAAACTCGAGCAATGAAAACTTAGGAGGCAGTATGGTAACAAGAGGCACATTTTATTACATTTTCCTAATAAGTCAACTGGGAACATTGCTGCTGAAATGCAAGTTACAATTCAAATGACACTGGGAATAATTAGGATACATGTCAAGTATTTTCAGAGATGAGCTTCCATATCTTGATCACTAAATGGAAAGATTCTTCAGAAGAACAGTCCCTTACCCTACACATAGGAGAAGAAAAATTAAAGATACCATGATGATATCTATCAAAATAACTGGAAAGCATTTTAAAAGTCAATTTAGTGTACATTAATTGACATGTAAAACACATGAATTTGTAGTGAGCATTTCTATAAGGACGTTTCGTCTCAGAAAAGAATGATAAAATTCACGTTAAATATATGCCTGAACTAGGATTCTATGAAAAAGAAAACACTTTATGAAGCCCAACTTCTGACAGTGTCATGGTAACTAACATAAAGTAACTGCGCATTTGACATCTGGCTTCTTTCCTATCTCAACATTTCAAAGGGGATTCCCCTCAACTGCTCGGCCTGAATCTGAAGACACGTGATTCCCGGTTCAGAGATTCTCCCTCTCCCCGGCCAGCTGGAGACGCCCAGGTGAGGGGAGGGGGAAGAATGCAGAAAGGGACAAACTGGGAACTGTGCACCTCACTGCCTCCACCACGTACCCACAACACTATGACTGTAAAAATGTCCTGAGTATTTGTTTTAGTCAGGAAAAGAAAGGGGTAATTATAATGGCAAAAAAAAATTTTTTTTTAAACACAACATTATTTTGAGAAAAAGTAGAGTGGAATGAAGCAGGCACTGGGGAACGAAGACAGAAACAGGACGCTGTTAGTAAGGACTGGAAAGTGAGGGTGAACGCAGATGCTGGGAGGGTCTTAAAGTTGATGACAAGACACTCCCTTCAAAACCCTGACGTTCCAGCCTGATTTCTGATAACCTTCGAGAACAGCTCTACCCAGAGAACGGCGTCTAAAATGCGTAAGCTCAACTACAGAGAGAACTATGCCATCTTTGTGGGTTACGTCCTAGGACTTACGGAGCTTGAAGTCTCACAGTCACTTGGCACCATTTTTGCCATAAAGTGAAATACAGCAAAACCTTCGTGAGAGAAACTACACAGCAACTGACTGCGCGTCTGCGGAAGACTGTTCGTGCCCTGGGCCCACCTAGCAGAGGGCTTGCAGAGCTCCACGTCTCTCTGCCTTAGAACATTACAGACTCCAATACAATTACGTGTGTGTGGATAAACACTGCTTACAGGGTTCCTTTCAAGTAGATAAATCAAGGAATGCTGAGTTCGGGAATTTCAAAGATCGACAGAACGTGCCCTCGCATTTCCCTTAAGAAGGAACGCTGGCAGTGCTCTGGATATCCGGTCTATTTCAAGCCCGTGACCGGGGCACTGGCTGAACACAGACACTGAGGGTGAGCCGGAGAAGAGGGCGTCCCAGGAGCTGAGCAGTGCTCGTAGGGTTCCTTTCTACCCCTGTGCATCAGCCAAGGAGACGTGACACCTAATGTGGAAGACTACACTGTCAGATGGATGCTCTTTTGGTGGCTACTGTTTTTCTAATAATCCTTAGGGACCAATTTTGACAACCACGTGTGATGCAGAATCTCACCATCCACGTGGCCAACATCGCTAGATCTGACCCCTATTCTCATCCTAGGGGAGGGAAGTGGGGAAGAGGCAGGAAGCATGATAAAGCGAAAACTTTACAATGAACACAGGAGCACCACAGTAACGCACCCCAAATCATAATGCTGAAAACTAAAAAACCAGACAAAAATTAAATGGAAGATTCTTTTTTTTTTTTTAATCTTTTATAGGACAGAAACCTTAGCTCATGTCTTCCGCTGTCATCATCTTCCACTGAGCTGCACCTAAAACACAAAGAACAAGTAACAAGCAACTTTGTTTTTTAAAGAACACGTAACAGTTTTGAAGGCATAAGATGAACTGTCTCTAGTGGAAGTTAACTTACTTAAATAAGTATATAAAATGAAGCCATGAAAATCACCAGAAACATACAAACGTTAACTATCAATATTTTGAGTGAAAAAAACTAGGAAAGACTTGACTATGCAGCATATTATCACCAAAGTAAACAGTGGTGGGAAAATCACTACCCGTTTCATTCAGGTAGGAAAGCTGCACCTGTGACGCCTTGTTTACAGGGCGTCACCACCTGAGGACGAGCACCACCTGGCATTTACGTCAGTTTACGTCTAAACCACGAGGAGACGGGGGTACAGAGTCAAAGCTGGCCTATCGTATCATCTATCACCTTCCTGGCTGTAGTTCATTTCATGCCTTTAAATGGAGCAAAACCCACCAGAAGAATGCTGCTACTCTGATTTTCCATTCTTGAATGCACCAAAATGTGCATGCTTGTTGTAATTAGGTGCCTGGGTGAATAAAAAAATCCCATTTACAATTTTAAAATATTATTTAAACCCCTAAAATCTGATTATTTTCCACATTCCTCAGGGAGACAAGCATTAATTTTACCACCCAAACAGAAAAGATTACATACATTTCTGAAAATTCTCTGCTATCATGTTAAAAAACACTAATTTCTTCATGTTGCAAAACCAAACCGATTTACATGATTTTGTTTTAAATTGTTGCTAAATGTTTATCTACACATGCTGTCAGAAATAACCTTGTTAAGAAGGTGAAGCTGGTGTCTCAGCAAATCAGACCCCTTGGAGAAGGCGGTGAGTGGCCTGTGCCCCGTTTTCCTTTTTCTCTTTCCGCACCATCAGAAGGAAAAGTGAGAAAATAGCAGAAACATTAGTTAAATCCTGAATTATACCCCATAACCTACAGGAATTACCTCACTACACTGAAAGCTGACAATACTGGTAGAATTTTTTGATGAAATAATTAGGATCCTAATTATTAATAAAATGATAAACTTCTGGGTAGGTTTACATCTTTAACAAATAATTCTTTCAGTTAAAGACTTAAAGGAAGAAACGCAAGGTTGCTTTTAACTCTATATCGTTTATCTGACTTACCAGCACTGAAGACAAAAACTTTTAAAAATGGCTACAAATGCCTTGTTCACAAAAGACTTTATTACCTAGTGATGCATACTGAGAACATACAGAAATCTGCATGGTCCACGTCACATGCAGTAGAACAATCTTCACTTTACAATAAGTGAGTGTCAACTGTTTTATGCAATAGACAACACTTTAAAGTCACATTCTTAAAGAAAAGCTTCATTTACAAAAGAAATAAAAGGTAAAGAAGCAATTACCGCTTTTAAAAAGCAGCTGCTTTGTTCAAGAGTGGAAGGTTTATGCCTGTATTGAAAGACAACATGATCACAAATAATGAAAACAATGAACAAATGAAAAACACTTTTACCATAAAGCAGTACACTTTCAAAATGACATACAAATAGTTAAAAATTTCATTATGTTGTCTATCTAACTTTTAAATATGAGGACTTCCAGAATTAGGCCTCAACATTTGTTATTAGTAAATGAAAACTACGCATTGTTTCTATGTCACTAGGAACTGTATTTAACAAAATGTATATAAAGTCTATAGCAAGTTGATTTTAAAAAAATTAAAGTTAATAAGAAACAGTACACTGAAGGCGCTCTATCCATCAAGCGCATACTCTTCAAATTTTAAATGTGATGAACAGAACAGAAATTGTAACTATGCCACAGTTGCAATGCCAAAAAATAAAACAAGATCAGTTATCACACATGCAGGGAATTCTGCCACAACGCTAATATCCCTCATTTGTCAATTGTTCCAATAAAATAACATCTTAAAACACCAGTGATGTTGATGGTTTAGCTTACCTTCAGTGTACTGAATGTTGTACACAACCTGCTTTAAAAGAGGAGACCATCCCTGCAGGCAGGCTCAAGAAGGAACAGACCCCTTTCGGCACTGACTACACCCAGGGCATGCTGCTGTGGCCTGCACACACACACCTAGGAAAACGTGAATATAAACAGCATTTATGCTGGCCATTTTATCTGAAGACCAAAATGAAGCCAAGTTTGCTAAAAATAAATCAACCACCCAGTATTACTACTCATTTGATAACAGGTGCCTCTGTCTTTTATGAGAACTGCAACCGTTTACATTAGCACTGTAATGCTGTGCAGTCTTGGCAATTGAAACATTTCTACAGTGAAATTCCACATAAGACACAAAACAGATGAACTAGCATTTCTAAAAGAAATATCACCCTTGGTGTTAATTCAAATATATCATGCTTCCTCAAATTTGCTGGAGAAATATTTATAAGTTTATATACATTAATAAACTGCTGTGAAATTTCTTCAGTCTTTGTATTTAATTACTCAAACCCTTGGAGCGTCTTCATCTCGTTTAAATCTTCTCCTGGATGAAGGCGTGCTGCAGGGCCTGGTTGATGCTAATCCGTTTAGCTGGGTCCAACATTAGGATCTGGTCCAACAAGTCCTTCAGCTGGTGCACTTTTTTACGCTGGTCTTCAGGAAGTCGCTGGCACCCAATCAAGTCAGCCAACAGGTCCTTAGTTGGATTAATGGTGCTCATGACAGTAACTTTCTCCTACAAATAATTTTTTAAATGTGTATCTCTAAATAAATTACTAAACACATATAACCTAAAAAACTTGAATGAAAAAGGTCAACCCCAAGTTAGCCATGATAGTTTAAACATCATTCTGTGATTTAATTTTATAAACAGATCAGAATGACAACAGAAAGGAATTCTATGAGAATTCAAAACCATAGTTAAGTAATGAAGGTCGGGATGGTGTGTGAACAAAGGCATGGAGGTCTGGAACACGCAGCATGCCCGCTGGCCCACTGCCAGGTGTGGAATGGTGGGGTCCACGCAGTCGCGAGGACGGGGAACCGCTGAGGACGGCAGTCTTTCTGAGGAGTTAAATACATTATCTTATAGGTAAGAGGGCGCCAAGGAAGAATTTTTAAGCAGGGAGAGTAACACGATCGGATTTGTTTTCAAAAAGATCACTCTGGCAGCAGTACGGAAGCTGGATGGGAAGCCAGACCAAGAAAGTGACCCAAGGAGAGAGAAAAGGGCCTAAATATGATAAAAAAAATAAACTCATTACACTAGGCAAACATTTTAAAATCTTTTCCATAACCTGACGTGTCTTATTCAGGAATTGGCCAACAGCAACAGGAATTATTTTTAGTGTTTTAAAATACTCGCATCTCCTAGAACCACCCAGCACGCAATCCGTTAACAATAAGATAATCATCTAATGTAGCACACCTAAAGGACACTTACCCTCTCTGTTACTTTATCAACTTCTATGTACATGAAGTTGAGGTTTTGATCAAAATGTTGGTCTTTAAATACGCCTTTCCGAATCATCTGGCAATAAAACAGAACAGTTGGATTTTGAGCTCTTAGACAACATCGATAGCCTGGTCTACCGATGACCCGATACACAAGTCACACAAGTGTTCCTGTTTAGTCTCTCTGGGTTTGCTTCCTTATTTGAGAATGACCTCCGATTCCTTGTTCTCGAGAGAATAACACCTTCGGAAAAGCTCATACAAATGCTGTACCTAAGACTACTTAACAACATGAAATTATATTTTCCCGGGCAGTGACTTAGACCAATTACAATAAATATCATGTTGTGCTTTCACTATTCAAAACTGAAGACTAATAAGCAAAGACTTACACCAGTGGTTCCTGGGAAAAATATTACACAATTGGGGCCTTCTCTCTTGGCAGTTAAGAAACCTAATGGCATTGAAAAAATTATGTTCTAACAGCCCTAAAGTGATAGCAGGTCAGGCCTCGTTAAAAAAAGTACCGACATAGCTAATTTCTGTGTATCTCAGTCTAAACGAGTCCAACATAACAGAATTTGGACAGAACTTAAAAAACATAATGGCTTCTGACCTATAGGGAGAAAAATCTGTACATCTCTCAGAAAGTCAGCACATAAGCTGAAATCATAAAAGCCTAAGATACGGTCTTTAGACATTTTTATAAATGCCTATAAAATTCTTGATTTGTGTTAATCAAACAAATATTACAGCTCAAGCATTAAGAGTGAGTTTCAGGTTAAAAAGATGTCATTTTCCGTGAGTTTTCTCGGTACCTTCTTCCTCTCCCAAGCAGCTTCCAACCTCTATAAACGGACTGCCGTCAAGTCCCCCTCTCACTCTCTTCTGACTGAGTCCTTCCTCCACCATCTGCCTACCTGGACCTGCATCTTTTCTCACTGCAGCTGTTACCAATAAAGGTGTGCTCCCAGGAGCCCTGCTGCTGCTCTGCCCATCACTGAATGACAACCAGTGGAACAAGGGAAGGACAGAGATGTGAAAACAGTCGCATGTATCCTCTCTCCCTCAATTCCAATTCTACCTTAAACTATAGGCCCTACACTTCTGCTTAATTCAGGAGAGTAAAGAAAAGCACAAAGACAGACTTTAGACAAGAAAAGGAAAATGGGATCCTCTTATTCTCTCTTGATAGCTCTTGGCTGATTAGAACCACTAATTTAAACACCAGAAGTGAGAAAGAGCTAAGGAATCAGAGTAACCATGTACCTGCCTCTCAGAAACTGTTTTATAACCACTAGAGATGAGTGTCAGCAACCCACGAATCTATCAGAAGGTACCACTAAGACCTTGGAAACAAGCTCACACTAACATCCTACCTTATTTGGCATCTTTCCTTTGAGATCCATGGCGAGCTTCAACATATGATTATTGGTTTTGCCAGGAAATAAAATCTTTCCAGTATAGAGTTCATACAAGGTGCAGCCTACGGACCACATATCTATACCATAGTCATAGCTTTTACCTATAACTGAAAACATAATACAAGTTTTAACACATGATGATAAAAACAATCAACTACTGTTTACTTCCATTAACAGGGGCATCAATTTAGCTCGGACTACGTAACCACAATCTGAGTACCTCACTTCCGCATTAGTTACAGATTCTTTCCCACTAATTCTTAATAGGGACTCAAACTTACAAACCTTAAAAAAATGAGGGCGTGGGGAAGGAACTGAAGGGGCAGAAGAAGGTGTGTATCTCTTCTATCTTTTCATTTCGCCTTTGGTGGAGGGGCTAACCAGCCTCAGCCAAGGCAAAAGAAGGGGAAAAACACAGGTCCCAGACAATGCACAAATGTGACAGTCAGACCCTGCGGAAGTTAAGAGCAGTCTCCCGAAGCCGAGGGCTTTCCACACCTGCCGCAACTACGGTCATCCCACCTGAGGAGGATGAACTGGCTAGGGTTCCCTTCCTCGTGAGTGACTCAAGCAGCTGCTGCAGTGCGACGGAGAACAGAGCTTAGACAGTCAACATGCTGCTCCCACTGCACACGGCGGCCCAGGTCCAAGAGCGTCGGAAGAAACTTACTGATTTCAGGAGCGCGATAAAATCTACTGACAAGGTAAGGCGTTATGTCATTATCCGCAACATGTGAAGCCGACCCGAAGTCGCAGAGCTTTAAAATAGTTTTTGATTCATTAACCTGCAAAACATTTTATAATTGAAGTTTAACTCACGCCAGGAGAAATTAAGACACATGATCAGATTAAAAAAACTGGCTCTGAGAAGTTATTCCCAATACTGAGAACAAAGTCACTCACTTGAAAATTCCTTTTCTAATTATTTTATAATTCAATTTCCTATGAAGAATTAAGAGCTCTCAAATATTTGATCATAAATTAGTAAAAGAACTTTCTTCAGTGAGGAAATAAGAGATAATACCAAGTAAATTGAACCAAAGCTATTTAGAAAAGGGTGGAATAGTAACAGAAAGCATTGAAGCAAAGCATCTTCTAAAAACCCCCAGGAAACCCGAACCAATCAAGTTACTGCCTAAAGGAACACGAAGACTGTCACTGAGAAGAAATCAGACTTAGAATAACTTACAACTGACTTAAGTTAACTTTCGTTTGCCAGAAAATTACGATGGCAATGAAAGCAGAAGAATGATTCAGATTAAATTTGGACAAAAAGAGAATAAAAACATTCTTCATCCGAAGCTGCTAGACCATCCCAAATTTAGCACTCACTTCGAGTCTAAAAAATATTAAATCCCTTAAATGTAAAGAAAGTATTAGTCAGGAAAATGTTAAATATATTTGGCAAGACGGATAAACACGAACACTGTATTAGTCATTTGTCTCTCTTCTCCTTTGTAAATACTCCCACATACACAGTGACAGTGACATCTGCTGAGAGGCTGGAGGTGCTCCCATGGCTGCTGCCACTCATGAGTCAGAAGCACGTTCGGGATTAACAAGTGAAGATAATTCACATTCCAGAGTCCCTTCCCCCCTTCAAAAGAGACACACACAAATTCCGAGTTGGGACTTGAACTTGGCCTACTGTTCCCGCCCCAAAGAAACATTAACACTTTAAATAAGCAGCCCTGGGCAGTCTCTCCTGGGATACCATAAAGCCTGGTCAGCGCTACAGACTGGTCCACTACAGACCACATCCACGGAATTAAGATAATACAGGAAAAGTACTTTTAAAGTTTGTAAATATAAACTGCATTCAGCCACTTAAGGGTGCAGCTGCAGTAACCGGAGAAAAGCCCGGGGCCACTTTAAAATCCGAGTCTGTCGGGGGAACGCTCGGGCTGGGTGAAATGCCCTCAGCAGCAGCGACCCACACTCGGACACTTCCCTCCACTCGCCCGCGGGGAACGCGCACTTCTGCCGGACTGAGGGCTGAAATCCTGGGCTAAAAGCTTTGGATTTTCATGGACAAACAGCACCACGTGGCTGCGGGTGTCTGTTCCGTTCTCAGGAAGAAGGGCAAACTGTCTGAAATCCACGTGAAAACCTATACTAGTTTAGCACTAACTCAACGGAAAATGAAGCTCTAAAAACAAGAGCGTCTAAGATGCTAACAAATGTCTTATTACTTAATCTCCATGGTGGTTACACAGATGGTCAGTGCGTAATTACCTTTACCTTATACATAGTTTATACGTTCTTTGATATGGATGGTGTATTTCACAATTCAAAAAAGAGAAAGAAAAATTGAGGTAAAAATCAACCATGAAGTGGACTCTGCAAGCCTACAACCCGCACTGTATCTACCAGTTCACTGAGATTACTCAGCCACTCTAACCTCAGGTGACATGAGAGATGCAGTACCTTCCTTTTACTCAGACCAAACGTACAAAATGGAACACCTCATTAATGTGCTGGTCTGGAAGGAGATATTTTAAGATATTAAAAAAGAAGAGAAAGGGAAATCTGAACTAAGAGCTAAGTTACTGACAAGGAGTCCAAAACAAACTTTAACGGGATCCTATCTTTCTTAAAACATGTGGAACATGTTATGGGCAGACGAGCTAGAATCCCCCAGCTGTGAACACGCCCCCGACTCTGACAGCATGACAGAGAAAGGGCCGGGGAGGGAAGGGGCACGCACACGCCAATCACTCCACTGTGATGAGATGTGTTTCTAAGTTTCAAACACATAAACACTGGGAAATCTGCATCTACCACACCAGAAGGCACGAGCTAGGAGAGGTCAAGACTGGGAAAGGCTCCTTTCCATACAAGGCCCAAGAACAACCGAGCTTTCCTGGGTGTGGCCGCCAGAAGCCACAGCTTCTAAAGCATAAAGAATAAATGAAAAAGAATTATTCCTGTACACCCTAAACTCAACCCCATGCATCTACTTCAGAGAGGGTAACTCCCTTAAATGTCCCTCGCTCTGTCAGTCTATAAAACTAGAGAACAAAGGACTGTGAACACTCCTTATTTCAAAACAGCAACACTGCAGCATTTTTCTAGGTACCCGAGGAAGCCCATTGCTACTACATCAAAGCCTTCTTGGGGTCTGTGTGCACTCATCAAATCCATCAGTCAACAGGAAAAAACTGGGACAGCAGCCTACCTCCTCTCTCTTCATACTTTACTATAAAATTTCATGGCCCAATTTCTAGAAGAGTAAAAACTGGTAAAGTCATTTGTAATGGGTAATACACTGAATTATTCTTCAAAGACGTCACTTCTAGAACACAGTGGTAATCACATTATAGTAGAAGTTACATGGATGTACAAGGCAGTCTGATCGTTTGACTTACCAAGATATTGTCTGGCTTGATATCTGCATGGAGGATATTGCATCTTTTAAGGAGTTTTAGTGCCAAGAACAACTGCTGACTATAGGATCGTACAGCCTTAATATGAAGGCCAACATCCTTACCATATTTTTTTAACACCTCTCGTAAATTCATACTTTTAGGAAAGAAAAAAACAAATAAAATTAGGGGTTAAAATGCAAAATGGAAATTAAGAAAGGCAAAACCATTTTCAAGCATAAAGTAAAATCAAGTTCAAAGCATGAATTACAATGAAAACACTCTGTTCAAGAACCCCCTCCCACAGCCCAAACGTTTGATAAATTATCCTACACTGAAATGAGAGCGCATGAAACTGTGTGTACACAACACAATTTTCAAAATGAAGAGAAGGGAAGGTATGCAGTGCTAAAATTCCTACTGATTTGGAATGGGCTTCCGCTCGAAAGCATAAACATGAAGCCAGTTTTGAAGATGGACGTCATATTCCTACTCCACTATTCCCATTTCTTTTCACTATGGCTTAATCCTTTCTTGAAGTATTTAATTTTCAGAGAACTCTCTGCTGAGCTGAAGGCCACACAAGGTGAGTGTGTGACACACAGTACACAGCCAATCACTGTTTACACATTAACAACTGTCAAGAAGCTAGCTCTTCACCAATAATTAAAAAACAAAACCCAGAGCCAACTGGAAAAAACACATCAAATACCCAGAAAATTTATCACGGCACTTATCTGAACTGAGGTTGGCAAAGGTAAAGAAGCTGAGTTTTCAGGGTAATGTACAAGTTTTGACACTGTACCTCAGAGGCTCAAACACGAGGCAGAGATGCTGTTTGTGATAGAAGTGTCTGAAGAGTCGCAAACAATGAAATTTGTCATCAGGATCAGCATCGTTCAGTTTTTTCAAGAATTCTAATTCTTTTAAACCAGTTTTTTGCCTGAAATGAAAAAGAATATTAGGTCAAAACTGGATACATCAAGAATTTAGGAAAACTATACAAACAATAAATGCTGGAGAGGGTGTGGAGAAAAGGGAACCCTCTTGCACTGTTGGTGGGAATGTAAATTGATACAGCCACTATGGAAAACAGTATGGAGGCTCCTTAAAAAAAACTAAAAATAGAACCTACCATATGACCCAGCAATCCCAATACTGGGCATATACCCTGAGAAAAGCATAATTCAAAAGGACACATGCACTCCAATGTTCAATGCAGCACTATTTACAACAGCCAGGTCATGGAAGCAACCTAAATGTCCAGTGACAGATGAATGGATACAGAAGATGTGGCACATATATACAATAGAGCATTACTCAGCCATAAAAAGGAACGAAATTGAGTTATTTGTAGAGACGTGGATGGACCCAGAGACTGTCATACAGAGTGAAGCAAGTCAGAAAGAGAAAAACAAATATCATATGTTAACGCATATATGTGGAATCTAGAAAAATGGTACAAATGAACTGGTTTGCAAGGCAGAAACAGAGACACAGATATAGAGAACAAACGTATGGACGCCAGGGGGGGTGGGGGGGTTGGATGAACTGGGAGACTGGTATTGACATATATGCCCTACTATGTATAAAACAGATAACTAATAAGCACCTGCTGTAGAGCACGGGGAACTCCACTTCGCTGTACAGTAGAAACTAACACAGCATTGTAAAACAACTATACCCCAATTAAAAAAAAAAGAATTTAGGAAAACTAAATAATATGTATTTATTTAGTGATGTGTTTAGTCTGTTTTTTTTTTTAAGTACTAATAATAGAACTGTTGAGGAACACAAGTCTCTATATCATTCACACAATACTTTACTCTTAGCCAAATACTGTTTTCATGGAGTTAATTTCCAAAATAATCAATGAACAAAACAGAAACATCGAGGAATAAACCCACCTTGCTTGAACGGAAATCAATCTTGCACATTTTATCTCAAGATGTCTTGATGTAAATATTATCCTCTGAAATTCTAGTTATAATCTGTCAATAGGCTACATTTTAAAATTAGTGTCTATAATACAGAAGTTGGGGATTTCCATCAAACAAACTTTCTAAGCCTAGGCAACCTAAGACTTCAGTATAAACCTAAACACTTCTTTCTTGTGTTTCCAAACCAGTATCAAGTTGACTTTAATGCCAGCTCAGTGTGTGGCATAGATTATGCGTTAAAGCACATGGGTATGGCAGTTACCTCCTTGCTCATAAAGAGAGGAGGCAACAGACAAAGATACAAATAATTCCCAGAACTATCTGATTTCACACCTTTTGCAGGCCACCATATGCTCAGTGACAGCTAATCAATCTGACCTTTTGATTTCTCACCTTTCGTCTTGAGTTTAAGCTATTCACAGCAAAGGATGGTCGTAAGACAAGCGGTAGATGGAAGGAGTCTGAGCTGACATCAGTGCACAAAGCAAGTGCTGAAATGCACTGAGATCAATTAAATACTATCAGCCTACGGTTCTAGTGCCTCACACAGAACAACACGTGACTATCAACTAAATACCCAGAGCTGCTCTGTCGTTTTATAAGCCCAATACCTGTCCTACACAGACTGTGGTCACTATTTAAAAACAGGCTTACTTGTGAACACCCGTGTTGGTGAAGGTTTTGTTCTGTCTCCTGAACTTACATGAGCTCGTTGTTCCTAATGATCTTCACGGCCACCTCCTGGTTGGCCCTCGCATTATCCCTGGCTCGGACCACGTTACTGAACACGCCTTGACCCGTGTAGCCATACACGTTATAACGCTTATCCAGGACTTCACCTATGTTCACACCTAAAAAGGTAAGCTGAAAGATTAGAATTCTGACCATAATAGATTACTGAACAGAACTGTGAGATACATCATAAAAGTCAAAAAGTAGGATACACAGTGCAGTCACTTAAAAACTGTGTCAAATCTCTGCTGTGTACTTGGCTTCCTGGACACCACGGAGACTCAAGGCCTCGCCCCCATCGTGACCCTCCTGCGTAATGTGGTTCAAGTTGCCGGCTGCCAACCACTGCAGGAAGACTGTCTGCTCTCCTAGCAACCGCTGACGACCCTAACACTGAAGGGGGAAGAGCTGTGCTCCCTGCAGGGCTTCTGTCTGTGGTCTGCGTGACCGGCGCCCCTTCCCTCTGGAGGAGGATCTCACGGCTGAAAATAACTGTGAATAGATTTAAGCTGCACATCAAGTCTTCACCTCCCTTCAATTTGTGATGCCTCTGGGCTGTAACACGGGTTCATGAAGCTGCTAGATGTGCTACACTTCTGAAGTGACGGCAGTGTGACGTGACTTTCAGAGTCCTCCCGAGTGTGAAGGCATTAGACCACATACTTTTACAAGATGTTACAATGAACTCTAAAATTAATAAGAACTGTATTGAAAAAGAATAGATACATGTAAAGCTGAGTCACTCCGCCATACACCTGAAACTATCACATTGTTAACAACTATACTCCAACAGAAAATAAAAAGTTAAAAAAAAGGAACTGTGAACTTACGATAATAGCCTTCTGCATCAGTCCAGTTATCCCTGAGGTTGGGATTCTCTTTGAAATCTTTTCCAATGCCAGCAGCCCGCAGACGCGCACTCTGAAATTAAGGCAGCAACATGAGCTATTTAGCCACCAAACAGGCAGACATTTAAAGCACTTCCTTTAAAACAAAAACAGGCAGAACCAGCTAAAATTTGATAACATTTTATGCCAACTTAAATAAACTCTTACTATGACTTATGTAATTGCAACACAGCAGAAACATGATTATCTACGTCTCTTGTATCACAATAATGCTCAAGAAAAAAAGTAACAAGTTATCTTCACATTTCTTTTACTGCTAGTCACGTAACACCCCCTCCCTGTCTCCTCCCATCTACGGATGGAATGTCCCTGGCTGTGCTAGAGGATGAGGTTAAGAACATCTGGTCCTTCTGAAGAGTCTTCACTGCACATCACTCACATCACTCTCCATGATACCCAGAAAACCCTTCAACATCACCCAGGTGGATGATGGGTGCCAATACTTTAACTGGCTCAAAATCACTTCACCCTTTCTTAACCCATCTTTTTTGCGTGTTCCTGTGGCAGCACACCACACACAGGACACGTTACTTAAGCCAATCACTGGTGTCTTCAGGGTCCTGGACATTATTGCTTATCCTAGTCTATTTTTAATCTCCCTGTTATATGTTTATCTCCCCCACCTCCCTTCATCAAAGCCTCTGTATATCTCACGTTCTTATTTTAAATTTATGATGGAAATGGTCTGCTACTTTTTTTTAATTTTTTTTTTATTTTTATTTATTTATGGCTGTGTTGGGTCTTCGTTTCTGTGCGAGGGCTTTCTCTAGTTGCAGCAAGCGGGGGCCACTCTTCATCGCGGTGCGCGGGCCTCTCTCTATCGTGGCCTCTCTTGTTGCGGAGCACAGGCTCCAGACGTGCAGGCTCAGTAGTTGTGGCTCACGGGCTTAGTTGCTCCGCGGCATGTGGGATCTTCCCAGACCAGGGCTCGAACCCGTGTCCCCTGCAGTGGCAGGCAGACTCTCAACCACTGCGCCACCAGGGAAGCCCGGTCTGCTACTTTTGAGACCATTTTTCAAGAAAATCTTTTCAAGAAAAACCACTGATAAAATGGCTAAAGGTACAAAATTTCTTATTCCACTCCTTATAACATTTCCAACTCTTCCATGACTGCTATTAGGCTCCAAATCCTTAAGTTCCCAATCGCCTACAATGTAGAGGCCCAAAGTGGACTCTAGGCCTGAAAATTACTGACATCACCTGGTCTCCCCTAACTACAGCACACATACACAGAGGCTTGTGAATCCAAGAAGCAAGTTGTTTAAAAAGAAAATAACTACACATTTAAGTCATTTGGTATTTAACTTTTATGAAGCCCTCAGATTGTTCTGCTGTACTTGTTTTAAAATTTGATTTAATTTCAGACAGAGAAAAGTTGCCAACTAGTATAAAGAGATTCTAGATACACTTCACCCAGACTGTCCAAATGTTAGCATTAATTTGCTTTATCCTTCTTTCTCTCTATATATGTACATACCACTGAAATACATATTTGTTATATACCATTTTTGATTAACAGTTGTGTTTTTATGACTTAAAATTACTCACGTCAAAATACGCAGCAAACATATCATCAGATTCTGTAAACATATCGGGTGCCAACAGCTTCTTCTGAGATGAACCTTAATGGAAATTAGCATTAATATATGAAAAATGAAGAGATACAAATTGAAACACAAATAATAAATCAATGGAAAATCACTAACAGCAATTCAAACTTTTTTTTCCTTTTGCACATCTGTTTTTCACCAATACCCAACTTAAAAACACTTTGTAACACTAAGACATATAAAGCTATCCACTTTTTACTGAGAATGCACTTCAGAAAGTTGAAAGACCTAATATCGATACTTCCACTAATGTTGAATTAATATGCTAATAACTAAGCAACGATTAGGTATTACAAGGGAAGCTCCTCTCTAAACTGCAATTTCTCTCAGAAGGTTAGCACCCCGCACTATGAATACAGATCTACGTATTTCTCTCCTAAAACGCCTAATAACCCCATTAAAACACTGGGCAAAAGAATAAATGTAAGGAGATCCTAGAAAAACAGAATGCAAGGGCTTTAATCATATGAACACATGCCTGATCTCATACGCCCATCTCAAACGCAAATTAAAATCACAATGAAATACCATCCTATGAGACTGGCTAAAAATCTAAAAGTATGACAACATTCTGTTAACAAAGCCCTGGATAAAAAGCCCTCAGACATTGCTTGTGGGATGGCAAAACTGTACAACCTTTACAGAGGGGAATTTGGAAGTATACAGCAAAATGACATATTCATTCAGACCCAGCAATCCCACTTCTAAGAAACCACTCCAAAGACACAGTAACAAGCAGAAAAAAACGACTTAATGCACAACGCTATTATCATTAATGCTCCAATCAACAGCCAAACATCTACCATTAGAAGACTAACTGAATAACCTGGCGCGCGCACCACACTGGAGTAACCCGCAGCTGTGAGAACGGATGAAGGTCACGTCATACAGATGAGCATAGTTTGTTGTGTGCATGTGTACATAGAATATAAACGCATGCACATATGAAAGATGTTTTAATGATTTTTTAAAAACCCAAAGTATTCCTAAAAATCAAAAGCAAATGAAAGTAAGCCTAAACCAAATCAAACTGGTGATATAACCGTACAGAGGAGAACTATTTCAAAAAACTTTAAAACAAACACAGGTTTGTATACATCTTGAAATATAACCTAAGGACAAAACCATTACATTTTCAAACTGCATTCAGTACATTTAATACTGACAATCACAGTGATAACTCTGCATATGAAAGTTTCAAAATAACCTAAGTAACTGTGTTTATTAGGAACCAAGTTTTTCTACTGTTACAAAGAGAGAAATACAAAGTCAAGAAAGTTAATAAAAACCCTGTAATCTCGAATTTGAATTGGCAAATCAGTATGAACTCCTCCTTCCCAAAAATGTGTGCATTTCCTAGTTTGGTCCACTGAAAAGGCCCATCAGTAATGGGCCTCCCTAAGTGCCCTGTAGTCTCCAAGCGGCATTTCCTACTAAGTGGAACCAAGGATCCCTGCAACAATAACTGATTCTGCTCTGGGGCAAGATGCACACAAGGTGAGCCTATGATGTCTTACTGCCTTGAACAGGAGTCAGCAAACTACAGACTGGGCCGAATTTGCCCCTTGCTTGTTCCTGTATGGCCCTGACACGTGAACACCACGTGAACTTCAGCCCATCCAGTGTTTTGGGAACGTGGCCACGCTCATCCAGCTGTGCTGGCCCAGCCGCTCTGCACCACGAGAGCAGAGCTCAGCAGTTGGACCAGAGAAAAAAGTCTAAAATAATTACAAAAGCCTAAAATATTGGATATTTTACAGAAAGCCCCTGTCCTAGAAAGTAAAACAGCCATGTTAAATAAATACTGCAGGGTTTGCCTCAAAAAGACACCAGAAACCCATTTAAAAGGGGCTCCCGGGGCTTCCCTGGTGGTGCAGTGGTTGAGAATCTGCCTGCCAATGCAGGGGACACGGGTTCGAGCCCTGGTCTGGGAAGATCCCACATGCCACGGAGCAACTAAGCCCGTGAGCCACAATTACTGAGCCTGCGCGTCTGGAGCCTGTGCCCCGCAACGAGAGAGGCCGCGACAGTGAGAGGCCCGCGCACCGCGATGAAGAGTGGCCCCCGCTCGCCGCAACTGGAGAAAGCCCTCGCACAGAAACGAAGACCCAACACAGCCAAAAATAAATATGAAAATAAGTTAAAAAAAAAAAGACCTAAAGAAGAAATACATGGCGAATATCTTTCTTCTCTTTAGTTCCTAAATTCATTTATTTAAAAAAAAAAAAAGGGGGGGGCTCCCTCCTCGGGTGAAGAGAGAACAATCTAAGCTTCAAAAAGAAAAATGGCAGCAGTGGATCCAAACACAAGAGCATAATGACACCAAATAATAAAAACCCAACAAAAAAACCAAAATTTCACTGGTCACCTCTGTAGGTTGCTCAGGCACCAACTCTATGCTATGCTAAAAACTGGTCAATAAGGCGAAAATAATCAAGCATTTAACCTGCCTTTCCTGTACGAACTATATTTTGGGGTAACCAAAGAATGGAAACCTCCTCTTTTACAAAATTAGAGCTAACAATTCAAAAGTAATGATAGAGATTTTAAAAATCACCACTTTGGAAACCCTGCTGCCCCCACTGAAATAAGGGATCTAAGCAGGGACCATCAACGGCCGCTAAAAGCGTGAGGCAGACAGCTGAACAGAAACTTCAGTGGAGTATCTTAGCTAACACACCACCTCAGTGCCGGTAAAAACAGGACAGCCACACCACACCGCACGTGCCGCCAGATGTGATATAAGAGTACATACCGCCAGTTAATGAAGCATTCTTGCCAAAAAAATTAAACCGACACCTATTCAAGTCTCTAACACTAACTACTAGTTTTCAAGAAATACGGAGGAGAGAGGAAATAAATAACACAAGAATGTGGCCAGACAAAATCAGAGTAGAAAAGTTCACAGGACACAGGCCCTAGCACCAACGCAAGTAAAGGGGGGCGTCGGGGGGTGGGGGACAGACCACACCACAGTGAGAAAACTATTAAAAAAGAGACTTCAGAGATGTATACCCCAAACATAATGTGTATCTTATTTGGATTCTGACTCAAACCAACCAACTTTAGACATCAGATATCTAAAAATTATCAATTTTATCAAGTGTAAGTAATGTTTTTTAAAAGGTCCTTATCTAGCAGATACAAACTGAAGTATTCCCAGATGAAATCAAATCATGGCTGGGATTTGCCTGAAAATAGCCTAGCAAGCCAAACCGAAGGCGGTGAACACGCATGTGGGGCTCAGGGCGACACTCAGGTCATGCTTACAGCTTTCCTAGTCCCCCTCCCGTCCCCATCCCGTCCCCATCCCCAAATAACCTCTCTCCTTATGAAGTTAACAGGGGTGCAAATTCAGAGAAAAGCATGGTCGAAACAAAACTGTAACTGACTCACCATTATTCTGTTCGACTGTCATGAGATTATGCTTGGCTTTGACTGAGGCCTCAAACGTATCAACATTCTCCCGTTCATACTCCTTGACGTCAGCAGCTACCCTTTCCAGAATGTCCTCAGGAGAGGGAGAGCGGGTGCGAGTGCTGCTCTGGGGGCTGCTGGGCTCAGACGGCACGGACATGTTGCTGTCCTCAGCAAGGTATTTGTATTTCTGCGGTAACGACACAGAGTATTACTGTCACAACATCTGGTGCTAAGAGGGCCTGAACTGAAAAGTTAAGTGTCAAGGAATGCTAAAAAAGTTTTAAAGGTATTGAAGTCTTAACTGAATTAGATCCACAATCCCTTATATGTAATTCCAAATCCAGGAAACTCTGAACGCTCTTCTATGTCTGGTGCACATTCACGAGGTGGCAAGATCTGCGCTGCAGAGACGTGGCGCTCTGAGCGGCCTGAGCTTCCCCAGCGTGAACGTGATGCACTTCGCTCGCTGCAAAACTCTCCTAGGGGCTGATAATGGGGTGCTGTGCTAGACCCCACTGTTGGGGCAAAGGAACATACATATATGCACCACATTACCTTTCTAAAATTCACATATTTCTGAGTTCTGAAGCACATCTGGCCCCAAAGGTTGGAGATAAGGGATTGTGGACCTGGGTAAGAACAAAAAAAGATTCAACCAAGTCTTTAGGGATATCAGTTTAATACCAGTTTCATCAGTGCCCCACAAAGGTAAGTTTCCTGTGGAATTCTAGTTATGCCCTACATACTCAGGTGATTCAAATTCCTTCCCTCACTCTGAAATGCTGCAGTTACCCTCTCTGTTTACCCAAGCTGCTACGACTGTCCTTTCCTTGTCTGCTGTCCTCCTAACAGCACCCAAGCATGTTTCATATCTTCCAGAAGTCTTCCTCTCAGCTCCGTCACTCACCCCCATCACATGATGGTGACAGAAGGCGCTTTACAGGGACCACCATCCTCCAAGGTTGGAGTGGCCAGGCCTCATCTCAGGATGGCAGGGAGAACCGGCAGCCTTCCCAGGCAGCTCACCTTACCAGTAGGCCTGAGTCTGACACCCTTTCCCACCCAATCCCTGCATCGCTCGGCTCTCAAGGAGTCTTACAATTATTGAGATGTTCCATTTCAACATTCACATCTGCGTTAGAAAATGTGCCATTTTATAAGGCATTAAAAAATCTTTTCCACATATTAACAGGCTATTTATAAGTTTGTGCCAAAGGAAATTCCTCCAATTTATACTCACTTATGAGGGTTTTCTTGTTCATCAACTTAAAAAAAAAAAAAGAAAGCAAACTCCGAATTTTGTCTTATGAAAGAGGTTTATATCAGAATCCCATGTATAACAAAAAAGATTAACTATTTCAATTTTATTAAGGAACCACCTTCCTTTCAAGACCTATTCAATTGCTACTACTGTCACTGCATTGTCAAGGTAAAAATCCTTAATTTTGTTAAAATAGTGGTGAAGGAGTGTTGATCAAAATGTTACTGAAACCACGTACCTGAACAATGGCCTGCCTTTGTATTCTTCTCTGTTCTATCAAGGCTTCTTCATCTTCCTCCTCAACATCAAAGTCTTCAAGGCTTAGAAAAAATTACACACACATCCGTGTAGTTAACTTCAAACATAGAGACTCCAAAAGCATTACGTTTATACATTTAAAAAAAATAAAAGCTGGAAAATGTAGGTCATCAGTACATTTGAGCAAAAATCTTAAGCCACCCCACTCTATCTTCGCTTTTAAACTATCCTGGTTTGGAATCCTGGCAAGTAATTTAACCTTCTAGGTCTCATTTTTCTCCTCACCTGTTTCACAGCACAGAGACGGGGAACAAAAGAAAGATGCCTAAGTTTAAAAGTCATCACTAGCTGTGCCCTGTAGTAAAGTCATTTCACCTCTGCAGCCCTTGTTCTCACACCTATACAACAAGAGGGGGGCTGGGACACACTAGTAAACTGCTACCTTTCCTGGGTCACAGAAGCCTTTGAAAGCTATAGATCCTTTCCCCACCAAAAATGCACAGGTAGACATTTGCATACAATCTGAAGGGAAAGTGGCTCTGCCTCCCAACACTGCGCCTGACCGGTTCAGATGGTACCCCCAGAGAACCCTGCCCTCTTCATGATCCCTCCCAGCGCAGCCTTTTCTACGACCTGCTGGACGTTCACTGCAGAGGTGTAAGCGAGCTGCACTCTGAAGGTACCAGGTCTACCCAGGACACTTTCCCTCCCCTCAACTTTCTTATCTCCCAGCTCCAACCAGGGCTCCTCAGCGCAAGCGTTGCTAACGTTACGACAGCTCTGGGTGCTGGGGCGTATCCTATGCACTGCAGGGTGCAGAACAGCGTCCCTGGCCTCCCGCTACTAGGTGACAATAAACAGGTCCTCAGACATCGCCAAAACGTCCCTGGGAGGCAGATCTCCCCCGCTGAGAACCACTGCTCTAAATTCGTCTCGTTTACGTTTGACATGTGCCATGTAGACCACGAAGTTTGCATTAAAGAAAATTTCCCCAGTTTTATCAGGCACTGAATATTTCTGCATTTTCCACACTGTAACAGGCATAGCAAGTGTGTATCATTTACACAAAACGGAAAGTCTAAACTTAGTATAAAAACCCCCCCACCAAAACTGGTAACTGAGATACCTCAGGTAACTGGCAGGATACCTCTATGGTTCCTAATGAAAATATAGAAGGAAAGGCTCGTGATAAAGTGACGGCCCATATTCACTCCAGCCAAACCAAAATTCAGACAACCATGACCTCTGTCACATAACCTATAAAACCTGCAGAGAAGATGAACTTAAATTCAGGGTCAAATTAATGGATTTGCTTAAAATATTCAGATGGAAATTAAAGATTTCCAAGTCAAACAGTGTTTCTCTGATTTGGAAAAAGGAAATTATAGGAAAGTTCCGTTCTTACTTATCATCAGATGAAGATTCCTGCTCAACTTTCATTCCTTCAGAAAGACTTCCTTTAAATTTATCTTCCTTTACTTTGCTTCTGCTCCTACGTCTACGACCACCCCGTGACCGAGACCGCCTTCTCAGGCGTGATCTGCTCCTTCGACCTCTGTCCCTGTTTGAGGAGAAGACAAATTTTAAAGGTCAGTTAAAGTTGAGGAGGCTGTGAGTTTGCTGGGCGTAGGGGTAGTACAGGGACTCTCTGTACCTTTCAAAAGCTCAGCTCTGTTGTGAATCCAAAAGCGTTCTAAAAGTCAAATCTTTAAAAACAGTTAGTTAAAATTTTAAGACAAAATTAACATACCATCAATAAGATTCAGATACCCAGCCTAACTGATGACACCTAAACCACCGCTACTCTTCTTACCAACTACAAAGGGGCGCGAGGGACCTGTCGGGGCCATGGGAGCGCTCTGTACCTCGATGATGGCAGCTCAGTGACCACACATCTGTCGAAACTCACAACTTCACAACAAAAAGGGTGAATTTTACTTTATGTAAATAATATGTCTCAATAAACTTGATTTTTTAAAAGATCACTGCTGAATAAAGTACGGGAAAGACAAAGGTGACAGAAATTCTAAGTCTAATTGATATGGCCCTCAGACATTGTTATAAATACCCTGTTAACCAAACAGAAAGTGACATCAGAGTTCAAGTATGAAGGTGGAAGTTTGTGTCAGAAAGTGCTGTGGGACTCCCAAAAGAAAAGGCTGTGAGTCTACAAAGGGCTGGTAAACTCTGTTCATGTCACATCTGACCATGTTTATCTCAGATTTCTTCGGAAACCTTACTAAAACAACATTAAAGGGAACGATGACAAAATAAAACCTTCAGTCAAAGACAATGTGAAGAGATGTGACAACAGATACCAATAAAAGCTGGAAACATGCAAACTGGACAGAAAAGTAGTAGCAGATCAAATCTAAATCTTAGTCCAACAGGGACATACAAGGTAAATAAGAAACAAGTCAGTGCCTGCCACAAAGCCCCAGAAAGCCTCAAGATCTGGAGATACCGTATCCTCTGAAGGATGGAGTACGAGGGAAAAGTTAAAGAGAATTGGTTGAAATCCTTTAGGAACAGCTTGACTTGGTATATTCTCCTTTTTGACTCAGTGGAGAATGCCACCAGCCGCCCCTCCCCACACTACCGCAGGAAACCTAATATTCACTTTACAGAGAGGAAGTGGTGGTTGTGAAAACTGGCCCACGGTACCGGAGGGCACTGCACTGGGAAGAGAAGGGTTAAGGGGGGACCCACACTATTTAGGACCGGAACTCTACTGGCAGCCATGTCTTACTCTCCAGCAGATGAGAAGATTCTGGAAAACTCTCAAGCCCAAAAAGGAAAGATCTACAGTCACTGATACGCTAATCCGCCACCAATCCACAAGTTCCAGCTTGTCAGAATGGAAGAAAGCTTCCATTTAGCATTCTAAACCAGAATAAAAAAATAAATAAATAAGTACGTAAATAGTCATTTGCGACTTTCCTGGCGGTCCAGTGGTTAGGATTCTGTACTTCCACGGCAGGGGGCCCAGATTCCATCCCTGGTCGGGGACCTAAGATCCTGCTCTCATGGAGAGGATAGGCAGATGAATCAGAACAGGCAGCAAGGAAGGATCCACCTGATCTAGGAAAGTCCTCAAATGAAAAGGCAAACAAGCAGCAAAAGAAACCTGGGTAGAAACAATATATTGGTAAGAGAAGAAAACTATAAAGAACAAAAGCTCCACAAAATAAACTCATTATCATCTTTGACATAAAGATGCTACTTCCATAAAATGAGAGTAAAATGTTATTAAAAAATAAACAGCCAACAAGGTCTTGGAAATTTAAAAAATTATGAGTGTGCAGAAGGGAGGAAAAAAAAAAATCAACAGAAAGGTAAGAAGGTAGATTGAGAAAGCTTCTCAAGACTGAACGTAGAACAAAAGGACAAACATAAAAGATGAGAGAGGACACATTCATGGAAAGACACAAAATGAGAAGGCAGAGGACTTTGTACCAGATGAAGGAACAAGATAAAACCCCAAAAAAACAACTAAATGAAGTAGAGATAGGCAACCGTCCAGAAAAAGAATTCCGAATAATGATAGTGAAGATGATCCAGGACATTGGAAAAAGAATGGAGGCGAAGATCGAGAAGATGCAAGAAATGTTTAACAAAGGCCTAGAAGAATTAAAGAACAAACACCTAGAAGAATTAAAGAACAAACAAACAGAGATGAACACAATAACTGAAATGAAAAATACACTAGAAGGAATCAATAGCAGAATAACTGAGGCAGAACAACGGATAAGTGACCTGGAAGACAGAATGGTGGAATTCACTGCTGTGGAACAGAATAAACAAAAAAGAATGAAAAGAAATGAAGACAGCCTAAGAGACCTCTGAGATAACATTAAACGCAACAACATTTGCATTATAAGGGTCCCAGAAGGAGGAGAGAGAGAGAGAAAGGACCCGAGAAAATATTTGAAGAGATTATAGTCAAAAACTTCCCTAACATGGGAAAGGAAATAGCCACCCAAGTCCAGGAAGCACAGAGTGCCAGGCAGGATAAACCCAAGGAGAAACAAACATTATTGAAAGCAGCAAGGGAAAAATGACAAATAACATACAAGGGAACTCCCATAAGGTTAACAGCTGATTTCTCAGCAGAAACTCTACAAGCCAGAAGGGAGTGGCATGATATACTTAAACTGACGAAAGGGAAGAACCTACAACCAAGATTACTCTAACCACCGAGGATCTCATTCAGATTCGATGGAGAAATCAAAAGCTTTACAGACAAGCAAAAGCTAAGAGAATTCAGCACCACCAAACCAGCTCTACAACAAATGCTAAAGGAACTTCTCTAAGTGGGAAACACAAGAGAAGAAAAGGACCTACAAAAACAAACCCAAAACAATTAAGAAAATGGTCATAGGAACATACATATCGATAATTACCTTAAACGTGAGTGGATTAAATGCTCCAACCAAAAGACACAGGCTCGCTGAATGGATACAAAAACAAGACCCATATATATGCTGTCTACAAGAGACCCACTTCAGACCTAGGGACACAAACAGACTGAAAGTGAGGGGATGGAAAAAGATACTCCATGCAAATGGAAATCAAACGAAACCTGGAGTAACAATACTCATATCAGATAAAATAGACTTTAAAATAAAGAATGTTACAAGAGACAAGGAAGGACACTACATAATGGTCAAGGGATCACTCCGAGAAAACAATTATAAATATACACGTACCCAACATAGGAGCACCTCAATACATAAGGCAACTGTTGACAACTATAAAAGAGAAAATTGACAGTAACACAATAATAGTGGGGGACTTTAACACCTCACTTACACCAATGGACAGATCATCCAGACAGAAAATTAATAAGGAAACACAAACTTTAAATGACACAATAGACCAGATAGATTTAACTGATATTTAAAGGGCATTCCACCCCAAAACAGCAGATTACACTTTCTTCTCAAGTGCACACGGAACATTCTCCAGGACTGATCACATCTTGGGTCACAAATCAAACCTCAGTAAATTTAGGAAAACTGAAATCACATCAAGCATCTTTTCCAACCACAATGCTATGAGATTAGAAATCAATTACAGGGAAAAAAACGTAAAAAACACAAACACATGGAGGCTAAACAATACGTTACTAAATGACTAAGAGATCACTGAAGAAATCAAAGAGGAAATCAAAAAATACCTGGAGACTAATTACAATGAAAACATGATGATCCAAAATCTATGGGATACAGCAAAAGCAGTTCTAAGAGGGAAGTTTATAGCAATACAAGCCTACCTCAAAAAACAAGAAAAATCTCAAATAAACAATCTAACCTTACACCTAAAGAAACTAGAGAAAGAAGAACAAACAAAACCCAAAGTTAGTAGAAGGAAAGAAATCCTAAAGATCAGAGCAGAAATAAATGAAATAGAAACAAAGAAAACAATAGCAAAGATCAATAAAACTAAAAGCTGGTTCTTTGAGAAGATAAACAAAGCCAGACTCATCAAGAAAAACAGAGAGGACTCAAATCAATAAAATTAGAAATAAAAAAGGAGAAGTTACAACAGACACCACAGAAATACAAAGCATCCTAAGAGACTACTACAAGCAACTCTATGCCAATAAAATGGACAACTTGGAAGAAATGGACAAATTCTTACAAAGGTATAACCTTCTAAGACTGAACTAGGAAGAAATGGAAAATATGAACAGACCAATCACAAGTAATGAAATTGAAACTGTGATTAAAAATCTTCCAACAAACAAAAGTCCAGGACCAGATGGCTTCACAGGTGAATTCTATCAAACATTTAGAGAAGAGCTAACACCTATCCTTCTCAAACTCTTCCAAAAAATTGCAGAGGAAGGAACACTCCCAAACTCATTCTATGAGGCCACCATCACCCTGATGCCAAAACCAGACAAAGACACTACAAAAAAAGAAAATTACAGACCAATATCACTGATGAATATAGATGCAAAAATCCTCAACAAAATACTAGCAAACAGAATCCAACCACACATTAAAAGGATCATACACCATGATCAAGTGGGATTTATCCCAGGGATGAAAGGATTCTTCAATATACGCAAATCAATCAATGTGATACACCATATTAACAAACTGAAGGAGAAAAACCATATGATCATCTCAATAGATGCAGAAAAAGCTTTTGACAAAATTCAACACCCATTTATGATAAAAACTCTCCAGAAAGTGGGCAAAGAGGGAACCAACCTCAACATAATAAAGACCATATACAACAAACCCACAGCAAACATCATTCTCAATGGTGAAAAACTGAAAGCATTTCCTCTAAGACCAGGAACAAGACAAGGATGTCCACTCTTGCCACTATTATTCAACATAATAGTTTTGGAAGTCCTAGCCACGGCAATCAGAGAACAACAAGAAATAAAAGGAATACAAATTGGAAAAGAAGAAGTAAAATTGTCACTGTCTGCAGATGACATGATACTATACATAGAGAATCCTAAAGATGCCACCAGAAAACTACTAGAGCTAATCAATGAATTTGGTAAAGTTGCAGGATACAAAATTAATGCACAGAAATCTCCTGCATTCCTATATACTAACAACGAAATATCAGAAAGAGAAATAAAGGAAACAATTCCATTCACCATTGCAACAAAAAGAATAAAATACCTAGGAATAAACCTACCTAAGGAGATAAAAGACCTGTACTCAGAAAACTATGACACTGATGAAAGAAATCAAAGATGACACAAACAGATGGAGAGATATACCATGTTCTTGGATTGGAAGAATCAATATTGTGAAAGTGACTACACTACCCAAAGCAATCTACAGATTCAATGCAATCCCTATCAAATTACCAGTGGCACTTTTTACAGAACTAGAACAAAAAATCTTAAAATTTGTATGGAGACACAAAAGACCCCAAATAGCCAAAGCAGTCTTGAGGGAAAAAAACGGAGCTGGAGGAATCAGACTATACTACAAAGCTACAGTAATCAAGACAATATGGTACTGGCACCAAAACAGAAATATAGATCAATGCAACAGGATAGAAAGCCCAGAGATAAACCGACATACCTATGGTGAACTAATCAATGGCAAAGGAGGCAAGGATATACAATGGAGAAAAGACAGTCTCTTCAATAAGTGGTGCTGGGAAAACTGGACAGCTACATGTAAAAGAATGAAAGCAGAACACTCCCTAACACCATACACAAAAATAAACTCAAAATGGATTAGAGACCTAAATGTAGGACCAGACACTATAAAACTCTTAGAGGAAACCATAGGAATAACACTCTCTGACATAAATCACAGCAAGATCTTTTTTGATCCACCTCCTAGAGTAATGGGAATAAAAACAAAAATAAACAAATGGGACCTAATGAAACTTAAAAGCTTTTGCACAGCAAAGGAAACCACAAGCAAAACGAAAAGACAACCCTCAGAATGGGAGAAAATATTTGCAAACTAATCAACAAAGGATTAATCTCCAAAATATATAAAAAGCTCATGCAGCTCAATATTAAAAAAACAAACAACCCAATCCAAAAATGGGCAGAAGACCTAAATAGACATTTCTCCAAAGAAGACATACAGATGGCCAAGAAGCACATGAAAAGCTGCTCAACATCACTAATTATTAGAGAAATGCAAATCAAAACTACAATAAGGTATCACCTCACACCAGTTAGAATGGGCATCATCAGAAAATCTACAAACAACAAATGCTGGAGAGGGTGTGGAGAAAAGAGAACCCTCTTGCACTGTTGGTGGGAATGTAAATTGATACAGTCACTATGGAGAACAGTATGGAGATTCCTTAAAAAACTAAAAATAGAATTACCATATGACCCAGCAATCCCACTACTGGGCATATACCCAAGAAAACCATAATTCAAAAAGACACATGAACCCCAATGTTCACTGCAGTAGTACTTACAATAGCCAGCTCATGGAAGCAACCTAAATGTCCAATCGACAGACAAATGGATAAAGAAGATGTGGTACATATATACAATGGAATATTACTCAGCCATAAAAAAGAACTAAATTGGGTCATTTGTAGAGATGTGGATGGATCTAGAGACTGTCATACAGAGTGAAGTAAGTCAGAAAGAGAAAAACAAATATCGTATATTAACATATATTATGTGGAACCTAGAAAAACGATACAGATGAACTGGTTTGCAGGGCAGAAATAGAGACACAGACGTAGAGAACAAACGTATGGACATCAAGGGGGGAAGCGACGGTGGGCGGTGGTGGTGGAGTTTGGGAATGACATAAGAACCTGCTGTATAAAAATAAAATAAAATTCAAAAAAAAAAAAAAGATGAGAGGGGGAAGTCAGTGTAACAGTTTATAAGGTCTAATTGGAAAAAAACCCAGAAAATAATGGAGGAGAAAGCAAACAAAAACATGAGAAAATTTCCCGGTACAGGCAGCCATAATCTTCCTGCTTTAAAGGGCCTATCTAGTGCCCAGCAAAATAAATGGAAAGAAGGAGCTGCTCATCAATGCATTATTACAGTGAAATTTTGGAACACAGGACATTTCTTATAAAAAAAAGAGAGAAAAAAGCAAGTCCTATAAAGAAACGCCCACTTATCAGAGGAGGACTTCTGAATAGCAATAAGGGAAGCTAGAAATCAGTGGAATAACAATTTTAAAATTCTTAAGAAAATGATCTCAAACTAGAATTCTATTCCTTGATAAATCAGCAATGAGAATAACAGGCATTTTTTAGAGACACAGGTCCCCAAGATTGTCCTTTCTGTTCACTTTCCTCAAAAAGCTATTGGAGATGCATTAGCAAACAAGGAGGTAAAGCACGAAACTGGATACAGGAAATGGAATCACAACGTAAGAGAAAAACAAGGGACTCTGGAAAAGGGAAGCAAATCCTAAGCAAACTACCGTCAGCTTGGAGCCAGAAGGCTGGGAGCATGAGAGTCCTCTCTTCCCCTCTCCCACCGACCGCTCGCTCTGGAATGAACGGTATGTATACGATCACAATGATTACATTAACCTCGACCATGTCCATCTGCAAGAAATGTGATGAAACTGGGCAGAACAGAAACGTGTGAGGAACAGTATTAAAAAAACTAATGAAACCAATACATATGGCAGTAACTTAAAAAAATTTAGACAAACACACTGTCAAGGCATTTCCACTTCTGAGAATCTAGTATACAAAAACATTCAAAGATACATACATAAAGACTGGTTTCTACTGCTGTGAGTTAAAAGAGATCTTCACCCAAAGAGTCTTTCACATCTACTGAGGACATCATCTCCAAGTTGTGTTCTTAAGAGGACCAAATACAAGTTCACAGAAAAATCAATACAGAGCTGCAACTATGAAATGACAGGATACTTATTTATTACTCTGTGATCTAGCCTGCTAATTAAAAGAAAAATCATAAGCCTAGCTCATTTAGTATTTATCTCTCTTTAAAACAGAGGGAAAAAAATGTCCTACTTAAAAAAAAAAGATTTGTGTTTTTAATGAACACGGATTTATATAAATTTTTTTTTTTTAATTTATTTATGGCTGTGTTGGGTCTTCGTTTCTGTGCGAGGGCTTTCTCTAATTGCGGCAAGTGGGGGCCACTCTTCATCACAGTGCGCGGGCCTCATTATCGCGGCCTCTCTTGTTGCGGAGCACAGGCTCCAGACGCGCAGGCTCAGTAATTGTGGTTCACGGGCCTAGTTGCTCCGAGGCACGTGGGATCCTCCCAGACCAGGGCTCGAACCCGTGTCCCCTGCATTGGCAGGCAGATTCTCAACCACTGCGCCACCAGGGAAGCCCCACGGATTTATATAAATTTGAAGGAAAACTCTATTAAAGAAAAATCAGTGTGTGTGAAATATCACATGTTGGTAACAGGAAACTATATGGCGTCGCAGCTACAATTTTTCAGAGAAAACTGTTCGTTAAGAAAACCTACCAACTGAGCTTCAAAAACAGTCAGAGTTTGATGGATCAAACGGGTATCTTTACCTTCTCCGAGGAGACCGGCTTCTTCTTCTGGGAGATCGGCTCCGTCTGAGGGGGGAGCGGGACCTCCTCCTAACAGGAGATCTACTGGCTCTTCTTCGGGCTGGAGACCACCTACTGATTGGGCTGGCATCTTTTGACCTTTCCCGCCTACTGAGGATGTCATCTCGAGGTCGTGTTCTTAAGGGGACCAAATACAAGTTCAAAGAAGAATAAATCAAATTAGAATGAATGAATTTCTTCTACATGTAAAGAACACTTTAAGAAAGGGCACATTAACCTAAAGTTAGTAAACACAGATTAATATGTTTTTTAACAAAAATTCAGATGATCACAGTGACATCTGGTGTTATAGTAGACACACAATAGAAGGTCTATTTCCTCTGGTCTCACAATTTGAAGAATTATTAAAGATTATTCATTTGATAAAGCTACTGATTTTAATTTCAGATAAACAAATAAAACTTGCCCAAGTAAGTAATAATATTCCATTCCCTTGGTTTGAAGACTGTTTTCTTTCTAAATTTTTGACATCTTTGCAATTAAGAGCCTTATTTTTAATGTATCAATTAAGAATAAAACCCCCTTACAATCAACATTAACCTCAGAAGAGGAAATACAGGTAAGAGTTTAGGGAAAAGGACAGTCCACCTAGTCATGGAAGTAAATATTGGTATAACTTATCTGGAAGGAAATGTGGCAGTTAACTTCCTAAAATGTAAATGTACATAATCTCAGACTGCAATTTCACTTCCATGAATCTATTCTAAAAGAAACTTTACACAGAACCAATGGATGTCTTTGCAAACAATCATGAAAAACTGGAACCAACCTCAACTTTCATCAGTTTCAACAAGGGAATGGTTAAGTATATTATGGTACATCTACACTGTGAAATATCATGTTGCTATTATTGATATATGAAGAATTAAAAACGATCCTTATGTATTGTCACAGAAGTGTTTCATGAAAAAAGAAAATCACTGTTAACATAAATAGTATGAATCCTATTTTTAAGAAAAAACGCATACATACAATCGTATGTGCATAGTCAAGGGGCTAGAAAGAGACAGTCTTCTTTGGAGTGGCAGCAGAGGAGGGATGGAAAAAGTGAATTTACAGGCTTCCAGCACGATTTAAATTTCTCTTTAATTAGCATGTATCTCTTCTGCAACTAAAAATAAAAATTTGTTTCAAATATTCAACTCTAGTCCTTGATAAACTCCTCAGAATTTCCTTTTCAAACTGAAAGCAACTGAAAGAGAACAGGACCTTAAGAACGACGTCAGATAACACCAGCAACACTGTCTCCACAGAGCTGCAGGCAGAGCTGTTTCATTACACTGCTTAGAAGTAAAGAGTCAACAGGATCTCTTAAGATACAGCACTTTGAAAATAGCATTCTTGAAGCTTCTCAAAACACAGGATGATTTATTTAAACTTCAAGGCCAGTTCAGATTTATACCCATACACAGAAAACATTAACATGCAACAGTAGATGGCTAGGAATTCAGAATATCTTTGCATGGTATAAGCCGACATTCTTTTAAGGGAAACTTGGTTGATAATTTCGCACGTCTAATTACTGAACATAAAGACATTAAAAAATCAGTTTCTAAAGTAGCTTTTGGACTAATCTAAACAACACCCTCCTCTCCCCGCCAAAATCCCTTCTGTGCCTTTACTCATCAGTTCTATGACCCTAGGTAAGTTAGATAACCTCTCAATCTACTTTCTCATTTATAAATTAAGTATGACTTACTTCACTCTGTATTAAGTCAAAAAAAGAAAAACAAATACCGTATGCTAACAAATATATATGGAAACTAAAAGAGCGGTACTGATGAACCTAGTGGCAGGGCAGGAATAAAGACGCAGATGTGGAGAACAGACTTGAGGACACAGGGAGGGGGAAGGGTAAGCTGGGACGAAGTGAGCGAGTGGCATGGACATATATACACTACCAAAGTAAAATAGCTAGCTAGTGGGAAGCAGCCGCATAGCACAGGGAGATCAGCTCGGTGCTTTGTGACCACCTAGAATGGTGGGATAGGGAAGATGGGAGGGAGACGCAAGAGGGAGGGCATTATGGGGATATATGTATACATATAGTTGATTCAATTTGTTGTACAGCAGAAACTAACACAACATTGTAAAGCAGCTATACTCCAATAAAGATGTGAAAAAAAATGATGACAAAAAAAAAATTAAGTATGAGGATCATTCCACTTCATGAGAGACAATCATGAGAACTTAAGAGAAAAAAATTGATGGACCAAATGTATATGAAATATTTTCATTATTATTGATAAAAAATAAAATCACTTCTTACACTATTCTTCCTAAACTTAAGAGGTATTTTTTTTTTCAATGAGATTACAAGTATATGAATTAGTAACAGAAAAAAACTTCCACTTTTAATTTAATTATATTTTGGGGACCAAAAAAGACAACTGTAGTTCCAATCATATTGTCAGAATTCAAAATCATGCCAATTCAAAAGAATGGACAGATCACAATCCTTAAACTGATACCTCCATTTTTAAAAATTTCAGCCCATACTGTTCAAAGAACAATCCCTACTCTGGAAACTATACAATCTCCTTTCCCGTAAAATGGGCATACAGAGACTTATCAGCCAAATTACTTGGATTTAAAGGAGTGATTCTGCACATTAGATACTAAATTAAGAGCTTTAAAAATGTCAATAAGTTCAATATTTAAAAATCACCTAGAGTCAAGAGACTCACTGACAAAAGTGCAAACATTAATATAGTTAGTGGACAGGATTATAAGTAACACTATAAAACTCATTACCATCTCATTTTTATTGTCCACAAGTTCTAGTTTCTCCTCTGAAATCTGCAGCACTACAGCTTTGCAGTCAAGTTACCTTGGCGAAGAAAGGCGTCTCCGTTCAGGCTCCCTGCGTTTTCTTTCCAAGGATCGGCTCTTGGCTCTCCTACCAGGAGACAGAGTTCGAGAAGGTGACTTGCTTTGCTTAGACCTTCTATCATTTAAGAGTGGAGATCGACTTCTTCTTGACTTATCACGTTGTTTCGGAGACAAACTTCTTCTTTTGGGACTACGACCAGGTCTTCTACTGGGTGACCTATTTTCTTTCCCAGAGGAAGCATCTTTAGAGGGAGATTTAATTGGCTTCTTCTCTTTATCAGTTTCAGACCGTTTCGATTTCCTCTCTTTGGACCGTGACCTTCTGTCTTTGGATTTACCTCTCAAGTCAATTGGGGATCTAGATTTTTTGCCTCGATCGCGACTTCTACTTTCATTTATGATTGGGGATTTTTTCCTGTCTTTTGACTTATTTTTATCTTCAATTTTAACCTTGTCATCAGCAGGAGATCTGGCCTTCCCAATTTTCTCTTGAGACCGCCTTCTAAGGGTAGGAGACTTTGACTTTCTTGCTTGATCTTGAGATTTACTTCTTTTGGAGGGACTTTTGGACTTTTTCCTCTCCTTTGACTTGCTCCTCGTTGCCTTCTCTTTAACTATTTCAACACCTCCCTTACTTTTCTTTTTATCAGACCTATGTCTAGTCCGTTCTTTGGATCTGCTTTTACTTCGTTTTTTTGTACTATTTTTATTGTCCATAAGTTCAAGTTTCCCCTTCGTACTTGAAGATCTAGTACTAGACCTATTTCCATTTCGTGCCTTTTCATGAATCTCCCCCTCTTCTTCAGAGCCAGACTCATAACCTTGTAATATGAGCCCCATCCCAGACTGGACCTTTCCTTCCATTAACTCATTATCAAGTTCAGCTTTAATCAAGGCCCTCTGTTTCTCCAAGTCTTCCAGCAAAGCTAAATCATCAAGTTTAGTTCTTTTTGCTGGAGACATACCTTCTTTGTCAGAAGCATCAATAACCTCTTTTCTTTTGTGTTTCTTATGTTTATGCTTATGTTTATGTTTTTTATCCTTGTCTTCTTCTGAAGAATGTTTATGTTTCTTATGTTTACTTCTGTGTTTATGCTTCTTTTTTTTGTGACGACTGTGCTTATTTTGAGATTGGTCTTCTGATACCTCTCCATTTTCTTCATTTACACTCTTTTCAGAATTATCAGCATCTTCCATCCTATAAATGTATCAAACACATTTAAAAGTCACATCATTTATCAAGCATTCAGAATCATAACAAAATAATAGCAATGATAAAATACATCTCAATAAGATACATGAAATTAGTCACTGAAATATTTTATTTCAAAGGTATACGGCAAGAACTGAGTTGAACAGTGATTTAACTTTAATTTGTTTCTAACAGTTGAACTCAAATACCAAAAGTATTACAGGAAATACATAATGCGGGAGGTTAACATAATTATACTTAATAGAATAAGGGAATCCAAACCAGGTGCAACAAATTGTTAATGCTGACTTTCTTAAAGTCACTCAAGTAATTTGGTTTTTAAACCAGCATTTCCCACACAACTCAACACCAAAGGACCCCCCCCATTTTCTTCCTCCGTAAAACATTAATAACGACATATATTGGGACACTCATCTCCTTCTCCACTTGGATTCAGAAATATATATATATTTAAATCTCTAGAGCCAATACAGAGCTACACCCAAAAGCAGCAGTCCCTTCAATGTGCACAGGCGGCTGATGGCTGATGTTGATATTGTCAACACATCCCGAGGGTTAAAAACTTCAAAGTGAACTGACAGGAGTTAGGACTCTAGGCCCTAGGCTTATAAGTGGCCACTTCGCAACCATGTGGTACAGCAGTACCCCTGCTCTGTTCCGAGTAGCACGATGAAATCTCTGCGCCATCCTGCCTGGGTTGCCCCACCATGGACATCGTCTGCTCCTGACATCCAACCATCCACATCATCACGGCTGAGAATCCACGATGACAGGAAGCAGACGATCCTCCTTCTGACATATGGTCAGAAGGTCAGTAGTAGCCTAACGCTATATCACAATGCCTAGGTCATTCACCTCACTTCATCTCATCACACAGACATTTTATCATCTCACATCATCACAAGAAGGGTGAGTACAGCATGATATGCTGAGAGAGAAAAACCACATAAATGTAACTTTTATGACAGTACATTGTTACAATTATTCTATTTATTATCGGTTACTGTTGTTACTCGCTTACTGTGCCTAATTTATTTGTGAGTTAAACTTTATCATAAATATGTACACACAGGAAAAAGCAGTACGTTCAGGCCGGGTACCATCCCTGGTTTTAGGCCTCCACTGGGGGTGCTGAGACGTGCCCTCCTCGCACAAGGGGGCTTCTGCTGCATTAGTCTGAGACACGGCAGAGTCTTCAACACGCCAGCAACAGCCTATCTCAGCAATTTCATATGGTTCAGCCAAGCATTTGCTCAGCAGGCTATTTAGTCTAAGGTGGGTGGCTTCTGTGCTTAAATGTTTGGACTGAGTTAGAGTTTATGATTCCAAATTATTTTGCTAAATCCTTGCTCTTCAGTAATCCTAGGTTAAACACAGGCTGCAACAGCATTACTTAACTTTCCCCATTAAAATCACTTCATACTAAACCATCATGTCCTAGAGTTTGAGACCAAAGCCAGACTTTAAATTATCTAGATTCAGGTCATCACACTATTTTTGGAAGAAGACATGGATTATTTTGTTCAAGTCCTCCGAATTACATACTCCCGTACTTTTAGTAAGCTTAGTATCTGTGCCATGTACTACAAATAGCTCCTTGCAAGTTAAAAAGTAATGAGTCTATTCAATCTCAACATTTAAAAGAAAATCACCTACACATAACGTAGGCATTGTCAGGTAACAGGAAAATAAAAATGTACAAGACCAATATTTGCCTCTCTCAAGGAAATTTCTGGTGGAAAAGAAAGTCACATGAAACACTGGAGAACTGCAATGATAAAGACCCGAGTAAGGGCATTATGGGAACACTGAAGGATCACTTTAAATCAATCTGAAACAGTCAAGGAAGGTATCTTGCAGATCACAGAAAAACCCAAGCTTCTGTTCAGCAGGGACTTTGGGGGGAGACAAATTTAGCGACAAGGTACTTGGATTAAAAAATAGGATGAGTAACACTGTGCTAAAGAATGAGTAAGAAATTAACCAGAAGGGTTAAGGGGTACTTTAGACATAGGAAAAAAGATCAATGTTACCAGGGCGTCAAACTTGTGGAAGAGACTGCTCTAACGGAGGTTAAGATCTCAAGCGGACCAATTCCAGGAGATGAAAAGATATAGCATGGGATTCTGGGAGCACACGGTTGAGACAGTCAGAGGCTCAGGAACTGCAAGGTTAAGCTACTGGACGGATGGTCTGCAGTGCTGCTGCTGTTATGGTCCTCCGGCAGGTCTCCGTCTTCAGCACACTTGGGGGATGAGGGGAGGGGAGGGGAAGGGAGGGGAGGGGCAAGCAGCACAACACAGCGGAGTGTGCTTGTGAAGTTACCAGCTCACAACAATGAGCGGGTGTGGAGAACATGGAGAACACACAACTACCACACGGCAAGAACTTTGAATTTGGGGCGCCAGACTGCCAATGTCCGTTTCTGGCACTACGCACTGTGGGAAAGGAGAAAGTATTAAACAGTGCTGCAGAGGAAGCCGAGTCTTCAGCTGAGTCAGGTTTTAGTTTGGCCTCACTTCTCTCAAACAGGGTATAAGAAGACACAGGATAGATGAAATAGTGTTCTAGGATCATCAAATTTTCTCAGAGACTTGGAAAAGGAAAGTGTAATTTTTGTGTTTAAAAAAGAAAAAACCAACATGGCTTTATCAAGGAGGGGGGAAAATCACAGATTTAGGGTGAAGATACAAAGACATTTCAACTTTGATCCTTGTATAGGCTACAATCTCATACAGGTAACCACCTCCCTTCCCTACAATCTCCCAGCCCACAGTCCAGAAGGTGAGCTACGTGTCGATTTTTCTGAACCTTGAGTTACAGGGAGAAAAGCTTGAGAAAAAGAGAACTAGGCTAATTCAAGATACAGAAGTAGGTACGGAGAACCTTTTTAAGGTCGGGAAGGGTTTTCAGGTATATAAAACCTAAGTGTCCAAAGTACAAAATTCTAGTCAATAAGCTAAAACTCAAATAACGTAAGGCAGCGATCCCCAACCTTCTTTGGCACCAGCGACCGGTTTCACGGAAGACTTTTTCCACGGACGGGGCAGCGGGGGAGATGGTCCAGGTGGTAACGCGAGCGATGGGGAGCTGCAGGTGAAGCTTCGCTCGCTCACCCGCCGCTCACCTCCTGCCGTGCGGCCCGGTTCCTACCAGGCCACGCACCGGCGCACCAGTAACGGTCCGCGGCTGGGGAGTTGGGGACCCCGATCTAGGGAATTCCCTGGTGGTCCAGTGGTTAGGACTCCACGCTCTCACTGCCAAGGGCCTGGGTTCAATCCCTGGTTGGGGACCTAAAATCCCACAAGCTGCACAGTGTGGCAAAAAAACAAACAGACCATCTGAAGATCCTCTAAGTATCCTCAAGAAAAAGGATAGTTGGGTGGTAAAGTCTCCAGAGCCAGACTACCTGGGCTCAGTTCCTGGTCTCACTACTTACCAGTTGTGTGGCCTTAGGTGAGTTTAAGCTTGATGGAGAAAAGAGCCGTACCCACCTCAAGGCACGCGGTAAGGACGGCACAGTGCTGGTTAACAGACATCAAGGGTAGCGAGGCCTAGCACAACCCTAGGGCCCCAAAAGTAAGTTGTTCTTATTGTTCAGACACTGGATAAATCTGCTCCCCACTGTGGGCACTGTGGAGCTGCAGACGGACACTAAGAATGTTATTTTAAGGAATCCTGGCGGGAGCAAGGATCCTCGAGTCAAATGGCCTTGTTCCAATGCTGCCTGCAATGGGACACCTCTAGTGTGACCTTAGACAAGCTACTCCCCTGTGCCTCAGTTTCCTCCACTGTAAAAACGGGGGACATAACAGTACTGGCAAATCACAGGTTTGTCGCAGCAATGAGTTCATACAAATAAAACTGTCACACAAAGTGCTCAAGAAGTACTGCCTCTGCCTATGTCCCCAGGACAGATGAGACTTCACATTCAAGGAGGTGGACGGGACTCGCCTAAGGGCATGTGTATCTCAAGCTGGTGAGAAGGCTGGTATTACATTCAAAGTCAGAGCTCTTGCAGTTGCTCGAAGATGCTTTTAAAATGTCAGGTCGGGGCTTCCCTGGTGGCGCAGTGGTTGAGAATCTGCCTGCTAATGCAGGGGACACGGGTTCGAGCCCTGGTCTGGGAAGATCCCACATGCCGCGGAGCAACTAGGCCCGTGAGCCACAGCTACTGAGCCTGCGCGTCTGGAGCCTGTGCTCTGCAGCAAGAGAGGCCGCGATAGTGAGAGGCCCACGCACCGCGATGATGAGTGGCCCCCACTTGCCACAACTAGAGAAAGAAACGAAGACCCAACACAGCCAAAAATAAATATAAAAATAAATAAATAAATAAAATGTCAGGTCGTGTCACCACTCTGAGTGAAAACTGACTGTTTCCTACCTTATTCAGAGCAAAAACTTAAACTCTGTATGAGTCCTATACTATCAGCCCAACCCGTCCACCACCCTGAACCCCTCGTTCCCTCCCACCCTCACTGCTCTCTTCCTACAGCAGGTGCTCTCCCACCAAAGGGCCTGGCACGCCTCCCCCAGACACAGCGCTGCTGCCCCCTCGCCCACCTCAGGCCTTTGCTCAAATTACACTTCCTCAGCCAGGTCTCCGGGCCAATTCCTTTTAACGGCTACCCCACCCTAGCGCGCATAGATTCGCTTTCTCTGCTTAACTGCCCTCCACTTCACAGAATTCTTATTCGTCTCTCCCTATTGTAACACAAGCCCTATGAGAGCAGGATCTGAATCTGTCTAGCTGGCTGCTCTATCCCTGAGGCCCATAAGATGATCTAAGCTAGAGCAGGTACTCAATAAGTATTTGCCGTGTCAAAGAAACGATCTACACAGAGTAACACACAGAAACAGGGTCACGGACTACAGCTGGTTTACACTGTCTGCACGCGCGCTCGCAGCTCTGGACGGTGAACACTGTTTTCGCTCACTAACACCCCCAGTGCCCCATACAGCGCACACGCCTATTTCTTGACGGCAATACCCTCAAACGATTTAAATTTAATCACCTCCCGCAGAAAAATCTCTTTTAACCCTTTTCCAATGCTTCCTATAATTTACAAGTCTTCCAAGGAGTTTCAAATCAAAATTCTTAAGAGTTTACCCACAGAGGAAGTAATTTCCTTCAAAAGAAAATCTAGCTCCTAAAGCTTCTGAGAACCAGGACTGACCTCACGGTACCCAATGTTACTAAACAGTCATTCCCATGAGTGACCCCAGTTTTCCTTGTAACTTAATGAATGTTAATTCAAGAAATAATGACTAGGCTACTAATGAAATGCTACCAGCGCCTTAGGGCCAGCCAGGTTAACCTTAATAACTAACCCCGGAGTTCTCCTACACTGGGGTTAGGCAGAGAGCAGACCTTCAGCCTCTTCCGTTGATCTCTCAAGGCAAATTTCAAAGAAAATAACGAGTTAAGTCTGACTAGGTAAATCAGGGAAACTTGAACTCAACGAGCAAGTGACACTCGTAACGTATCAATGCACGAGCTTGTGCTAGATCAGTTAATTTAGGTTCATTATCAACAACTTTCCTCTAAAGCTTTAGGAAAAGGTTTCTTGTAAAGAAACCTGATCATCTTCTTGGATGGTTCATATTAACAATAAATACACGTATATAAATCCCATATACATAAATTTGTACTTTAACGTTTACATTTTGCAGCCGAACACTACACAGTTAGCAGGTATATGTCTACACTAAACTGGTCTGCAACAGGTTTGTCATAAACCAGTACTCACTGAGAGCTGAGTAACATCCTTCAAATCTCACTTGGAAACAAAGCTGAATTAAAAGTGCAGACAGTATGGAAGTGTTAAACAGTAATCATTCACGTGTTTGGTTAAATACATTGTAAAAGTTTCACCCTTCAAACAACCCAGGGTCTTGGGGGCATCTGGCACAATGAAAACAGCCATGTAACAACTTTAAAATAAAGTGACCAATTACCAACCTCTAGTGGTTTTTTTTATAAATTTTTTTTATTTTTTAAATTTTAATTTAAACTTTGGGTTTATTTATTTATTTATGGCTGTGTTGGGTCTTCGTTTCTGCGCGAGGGCTTTCTCTAGTTGCGGCAAGCGGGGGCCACTCTTCATCGCGGTGCGCGGGCCTCTCACTGTCGCGGCCTCTCTTGTTGCGGAGCACAGGCTCCAGACGTGCAGGCTCAGTAACTGTGGCTCACGGGCCTAGTTGCTCCGCGGCATGTGGGATCTTCCCGGACCAGGGCTCGAACCCGTGTCCCCTGCATTGGCAGGCAGATTCTCAACCACTGCGCCACCAGGGAAGCCCTCTACTGTTATTTTAACTTCCTCTTTCACATATATTTTTCAAAGAGTATTCTTAATAACATCTTATTTGGGAAGCATTCAATTCATGCTTTGCAGTTGGGGGCAAGGGGGAGCAAAATGAACGTCACTGCATTTTATAAAGAAAATAATTAAGCCTGTTTCTCTGACTATGTAGATGTAAAAATAAAAATGGATTCAAAAGACCAACTAGTCTTAAAACGAACCTTGCCCCGCCCCCCACCTTTTCCAAGTGGGATATTAAGTTTCAAAGAGTTAGAACTGTCGTATCATGAAAACGGACCTTTCTAGGACGCTGGAAATAAATCACAATGATTTCAAACGCTAAAGGCTATTTTTAAAAGGAGCCGCACCGTATAGCGAGGGACCAGACAGTACAGAAGTCAGGAGCAGGGCTCTAGAACTAGACTGCCTGGGTTTCAATCCTGCATCTGTCACTTAGTGTGACCTTGGGCAAGCTAACTTAATTTCTCTGTACTTCCGTTTCCTCATCTGTAAAATGTGGGAAATAACAGTATCCACCTCCGCTGGGTTGTTAGAAGGACTGAATGAGGTAATATTTGTTCAGTACCTGGTCTTGGTAAGTGCAAGTAAGTCAATGCATATAAAAATTTAAACGCTTAAAACCATCGAAAAAGGCTGAGCTAAAGAGACTGACAAATGTAAAAGCCACTAAAAAGCCTTCAGGGAGCTTAAAACTATTTTATACATTTACCTTTTCTAAATGTTCCATTTGGAATAGACTCCATGTAACTGTGAACTCCTCAGTGTGTCCTCAAAAAAACTATTCAGACACTACATTCCAGCATTCACTGCGGGCAGCCAACATGGTACCTGCTTTCTTAGCAAACTGTCATTTTCTATGGCAAAACATTTTCAAATAAGTGAAAGTGGGACACATACAGACCACACATTCCATGCAAAACAAGTGTCGAGGAGGGGGGAGGTGGAATTAAAGACTATCTCAGGGTCATTCACACTGCAGGGGCCAAAATAAATATTATTATTAAATCTAGTGTTATTTGAATATGTAAATAAATACGGCTGAGCCACTCTTCAAAAGGAATCTGAACTGTCCCTGAAATCAAATAAATGGACATAATACTACAGAACTTTAAACAGATTACTAGAAAAATCAGCCGCGTTGCCTAAGATTTGGACCACCTTGTCATGAAGACTGGAACTGGGCCTCACTGTGAACTCGAGGAGAAACAAAAAGAGGCAAAGTCTACCCAGAACTTCGGAATCCATTTGCTCTCTTTTAAGTCAAATTGAAATGAAGATAATAAAGCAGCTTTCAGAGGTCTTTAATGAAAAACTTCATAAATATCTCTGTCTAGCTGAGTAAAGCAAATGACTGAGCAGTCCAGAACTGGACGCACAGCAATGAAGCGATGGGCCGGCTGGTGGCAAAGATTTCTCCTCTCTCTCAGTCCAAAGTTGCTGGGAGATTGTATCTACCTCTTTCCTAAGACAGCAGGAAACAAAATCAGATAATGCGGATGCAAAAAAAAAGGTCGCTATAGGAATACTATTTTAAAATCCATTCTCTTCTAGGTTCTTGAGTTTTCCTAACAAACACACGAAAAACAAGATACTGCTTTTAGTTAAGCAACGGTTACCCTTGCAGCATGTACAAGTCTGTGTTTGCTCGGCCGCATCGATCCTTATACTAGCTTAATAACAGACAAGAAGTGCTTGGGTTTGGAAGTAGCTAACCATTTCCACTTCTTCCACTCGTACTCCCAAAGAAACACAATAAACTCAGGCCAAAAATGCTAGGCCTCAAAACCGAGGACTTGATCCTACTTTGTCTCAAGTTTGCAAGTTGGCAAATTGCTGCAACTGGCGGGGGGGGGGGGGGAGGGCGGGGGGATGAGGGGGCGTGAGATATCGGGGGGATGCTAGAGTACAGAGTACAGGGTGGCAGGAGGAAGCACCCCACCAGCCGCAAACTGCAGCTCTGGGGTGGTCAAGGAGCACGGCCCCGGCACCCCTTCTCCTCCCTGCTTTCAGGTCCTAAGGCTGACAAGGGCAGCAGAAGCACCAGGGGAACCGCCTGCGGAGGGAAGGTCTCAGGGCTCGCCCGCGCCGCCCTGCTGCTCGGGGGCCCGCACCGAGGCCGCCGGGAGCCCCGCTCGTCCCCGCGGAGGGCAGGCGGGCAGGCGCGCCCCCGCTGGAGCCGCGCGCTCGGGACCTGTAGAGGCCGCTCGCGCCCACGCCTCCCGGGGCAACGACGCGGCAGGCCCGGCCGCCCTCGACCCAGCAGCCGCGGCCTCCCGGCGAGCGGAGCGCGCAGGCCGCCCGCCCGCGCTCCACGACGCCGCGCGGGAGGCAAAGTTTGGCCGCGGCCCCAGGGCCCGAACTTTCCCGCCCGCCCGCCCGGACAGCTCTCCGCCCGCTCCCCCTCGGCCAGCCCCGGGCGCCGGCCTTCCGCGCTCCTAGACTACTTACTCTGGCTGTTCCCGCAGCGACTGAGCCTCCGCGGCGGCCATCTTGAACTTCCTGACTCCTGGGCGGCGGTGGCGGTGGCCACCCGGACGGTGGAAGCCACTGGAGGAGGAGGAAGAAGGAGCAGGGCCGTCGCGCATGTGCCGACAGCGTCGGGAACCGTGGAGCTCAGAATTGCTCGGAGAATCCGGATATAAAAGTGCATCCGGGGACAGGGCGCACGAGCGTCATGACGCACTTCCGCGACGGGGCGGGGCTGCGGCAGCGAGGGCTGGGGCTTTAAGGGCGCGCGTTGACTGGGTTAGAACCGACGTTACGTTCCAGGACCCCGGTGGAGAAAGGGGGTGTCTGCCTTGCGGGCGCGGTTCCGAGAACTGGTTTCATTGTGGGGCCCACAGTTGGGTTAAAATTCTCAAACGGGCAAACAAGATGACTTTGCTTTTAAATGCCTTTTTACTGTCTAGATAAGTCAATGTGAAACGGCATTAAGGGAAAGTTTGTAGAAAGGCAGGAGTACTGGAAACGTAGGGCTGTACCTAGAACATAGGGAACTATTTTTATTGATACATTTCTTTGAAACTTTTGAACTTTGTTTCAGCTGTTGCTAAGTACAGGGGTAACGATTCAGGAATCCGTTACTCCTGTTTAGTTTCGCTGGTTCTGTAATTGGTCCGAATAACTTTGTGACTTTGTTTTTCTATAATAATGGAATCTAAGGTAACGAGATTAAATGAAACATTTTATGAGAAAACATTTACTGTCTCTTGGAGAGCTTTCAATACCATGGAGGTTTTTACGTTCTCTGTCTCTCAAAAGAGACATATCTTTCTCCATACTCTGGAACCGGAAAGCAGGGTGATGATCACTTTTATTCTTATAATCCACTGAGTTTGGGTTTGACCTAGAAATTTGAGTTCGGAATATCTGAGCTTCTTATATATCTCTTGATTTTCAGAGAGGAAGAGTTACAAATATTCTTACAAAATAAGTCCCTGGGTGGCTGGAATCCCAAACGTGGTAAAATGTTAAGCGTTTTCCCCTCATGGACTTTATTAACATGGAACACTAAATCAATCCCTGGATATTTATTGATTTTTTGTGGGTTACCCCCCCACCCATTGTTGCATTTCTTTATATGGTCCTTAATTATATTGTTTTCCTTATGAAGGATTTCTCTCTTTCTCCTTAATAATCAAATCCAGGTATAATAACTTAAAAGGCTTCTTTCAAAGGAAATAGTTTTCAGAAATATGTTAAGAATGGTTTATATTTTCAACCATATATTTATCTATGTACGAATAGTGTGTAGGTTGGGATTTCAGAGTTCCACTAATTGTTCCTACCTCTAGATTCTCATCCCTGTATATGTTTTCAAAGGTATTTTGTATATGGCAGCCTTGTATTTACAGTTTATTATATTCTCTGTCCCACGAAGGCAAGGCCATGTGTCATTGTGTTAAGAATAGCTCAAATATGTTATTAAAATGACAGAAAATTAGTACATTATTTTTAAATAAATAATTTTAAAATGAAAATAAACAGTGTAACAGACTTATTACAGATCTCTTCTTGGAATTGAGGGCAAGCCTGTAAGAGATCTCACCTTGGATATAAAGTAGAATGATATACTTTAAGGCAAAGAAGCGTAGCAAACTGGCACTCAGAGGTAAGGTGACTTACTTGTGATGACTCAGTTCCTAGGTGCGAAGCCACGGTTTGAACTGAAATTTCTCAAGTCTGTGCTCTTCCTTACTGTGCTGCTTCCCACAGAAATGTCATTGCTTTAACATCCCCTTATTGAGCACCCACCCACACAGCTATTTGGTTTTCAAACTCCTTTCGAATAAAGGTAACGGAAAGAGCACTGGATTGGCACCCAGAAATTCCTTATTTTTTCTGTGTCCGTAAGCTGTAGTCTCTTCCTTGCTGCTGATTCGTGGAACGCTCATAAACCAATCTGTTTCCTCAGTCTTAACGTGATCTCCCTGCCCTCCCTCGCCCCGCCCCCCCCCACCCCGCGTTTCTTTGCAGCAGCTTTCATGTAGACGTTAAACTAAGCATACCGAGTGTGGCGAAGGATAGGTGGGGAACACAGGAACTAAGGTTCAGGCTTGGAGCCTGATTATGACTGGCTCAAGTTTAGACTTGGACAAACCAAGTTTTTCAACAAGAACATCGTAAAAATCAAGTTTCAGAAAATGATGCTGGCAAACACATTTCGCTCGCTCGGTACTGCTCTCGGAGGGTGCACTAGGACAGGATTTGTCAAGGACTCAGCCCGAACTATATACTGCCGTTGAAGTTTTGGGAAAAACGGGGTTCTTTGAAGGCGGAGTTAAAGCAAACATCCACTTATTACTTTAATCATTCAGCAAACGTTTACTAAGCGACAAACTTAAGCCCAACTTTTCATTTTCAAACTTGAAGCCCATCCTCTCAGCCTCGCTACTTTTTCCTGTCCTAGTTCGGGAATCTTTGCACCGGAAAGCAGCCGCGGTAGTGGCCGCTGGGTCGGACCCGCGCCGCGGGAGAGTTTAGGGGTGACCCCGCCCACCGGAAGTCGCTGGAGGGGCGGGGCCTCGGCGAGCGCGCGTTTCTCGGCCCAGTGAGGCGCGTGCGTGCGTGCGTGCGCCTGGGAAGGGGTGGGCGGGGCTGAGGAGAGCGGCAGCCCCGCCCCTCCCCGCCCTTCGGAGCCCAGCCAGCCTAGCGCCTGCGAGCGAACCAGTGAGGGCCGCTTGGTGCTGCTGACGGATCTTCGGGACCGCAGCGCCCGGACGCCGGACACATTCTCTGGCCCGAGGACAAGGTTTTGGGGACAAGCATGCATTTTTGCACACTGGACTTTTTCTTACCGTCTTCCAAGTATTAGTGGTTTCCTGCAAGACGCACCTTCCCGAAATAGTGCGGTGCTTTAGAGTGACGTTCCTCACGTGCCGAGCGATGTATTAAACTTGGACCTTCTAAGCCACCCCGTCCTTCGATCGCGCCAAGCTCTTCATAGGCTCGTTATAGCGTGGGCTGCAGACAAACAAACAGCTTCCTAAGTCCTTTGAGGAAAACTGGCCCGCGCAGACTCCCCAGATGTCAATTCAAAGAATGTCGACGACCTTTTAGGTAACACGTAAGGTTTGACTCAGTTTAGATCTAGACTTGGGATTTGTAGATGCTTGGGAAGACACTGGGTTGAGTTTTTCCTTTATTACAAAACAAAAACATGAAAATAGTTTTTTGTTCTTTGTTTTAGAGCAGCTCCAATACATTCACGAATATCTGGAAAATACAAGAGAGCAAAAGAAAACAAAATGAAAACCACCCAGAGTTCCATTACCCAAACGGAACCAAAATTAATGTATGGGTCTATTGGGGCCTATTTCCACGTGAAATACTAAAATTTCTTGTACTCCTGTATGGAATGTGATAGTTTGCTTTTCCACGTAACATGCCTATCAATTTTTACATAATTCTAGCTTTAGTAAATGTCTTCCTAACTACACGATGGCCCTTTCCTTTGCTACTGGGTGTCCAGTAGGGTCAGTGTTGCTCTGTTGTGTGTGACTCTGATGAGGCAGTGTCTCCAGTGGTGTTCAGAACGTGACCGTTCAGGTCAGGAAGACCTGGGCTTCACCACGTGTTTAACCTTCGAAGCCTCACTCTCCACCTCAGTAACGAGAGGGTAATAGTTCCCATCGTGTAGGATTATTACAAGAATTAAATGAAATAATGAATGAAAGGCCCTGGAGCATGTATTGATAAATACTAGCTATTTCGATAGGCAAGGTTTTTGGTTTTTTTTTTTAGTTTGTTTCTTTTGTTCTGATTTTTTTGTTTAGTTCCAGATTTTCTATGTAGTTACATACTATTGCTACATTGGGTATAAGGGGTTTTATACACAGCTTTTCATGATTTTATTACATAAGTAACACATAAATAATACATAAATTAGAAGCACTTTTTGCAGTAAGAAAAAATGAAAATTGTCATCCTACTCCCTGTAGATAATTATTATTCACATTTTACAATAGGGCTAGCTAGCCTTTCTCCCTTTTTTATACTTGTATTCATATATTAATGACATTTTAAAAACTGCAATTGCATTATGAACTCAGTCTCATAACGGGCCAAGGATAGCGAAGAGGTCAGTGTGGAGAGAGTGCAGTGATTACAGGAGTAGGAAATAAAGCTGGAAAGGGAGTTTGTAGGATTTGGATTTCACTTAAGATTTATTGGACAGAGTAAGTGCAGGGTTGCAGAATGGCATAATTTATTTTAGAATGTTTTCTTGGCTGCTCTAAGGAGCTAGACAGCCAGGGACCAGGGGAGGAAAGGTGGAATCCAGTTAGGAGTGTAACTCAGTAATCCTGGTGAGTGAAGGTGGTGGATTAGAACAGGGTGAAAGTGGGAAAAAGTGGTTGGATTCTGGATATATTTTGAAAGGACAAGCTGTAGAATTCACTGATCAATTGGATGTGGGGTGTGAGAGACGGTGACTTAAAGGTATTTTGGCTTGAGCAGATATAATGCAATTGCCACTTACAGAGCAGATTTAATTGGTGGGGATTGGGGGCGAATGAAGAGTTCTGTTTCAGTCATGTTATGATTTCAGAGTCTATTAGATGTCTAATTGTAAGTGGGGTCTTAAAGACTTCAATTATTGTTGTCCATTTTCCCCTTCATTTCTGTCAGTTTTTGCTACATGTATTTTGGTTCTTTGTTATTAGGTTCACGCATGTTTATAAACATTATATCCTATTGGATTGACACTTTCAGCATTACAAAATGTCCCTCTTTTTCTGTAGTAACTTTTTAAAAATTTAAAAGTTTGTTTTGTCTGACATTAGCACAGTCATTCCCACTTTCTGTGGTTGCTGCTTGCATGATTTTTACTATGAAATCTGAAGTATATCTCCTGTAGACAGCATGTAGTTGGGTCTTGTTTTTTTAAATCTATTCTAATCTCTGCCTTTTGATTAGATTGTTTAATCCACTCACATTCAACGTTATTGACATAGTTGGATTTATGTCTGTGATTTTATTTTTCTGTATGTCTCATGTCTTTTTGTTCCTTTGTCCCTCCTTTACTGTTTTCTTTTGAATCAAGTGAATATTTTCTAATGTAGCGGTTTAATCTCTAAGTGATTTTTTCCCCCACTATTTTAGTTGTTTCCTTTGTGGTTGCTCTAGAGCTTACCACATACATCTTAACTTACCAGAATTAGCTCCAAATTTGTACTAACATAATTCCAATGAGATTAAAAACCTTACTCCAATATAGTTTTGTTCTATTTGCCTATTTTTTGTGGTATAATTGTTATATATATATTGTATCTATAAATGTTACAAACCCAACAGTACATTGTTATGATGATTACTTTATATCTTTTAAGGAAACTGAAAGAAGAAAGGAAAGCTAATACATATTTACAGTTGACCCTTGAACAGCACTGTGGATCCACTTATACGTGGATTTTTTTCAATAAATACTACAGTATTGCATGATCTGTGCTTGGTTGAATTCATGGATGCAGAACCTTGGATATGGAGGGCCATCTGTAAAGTTATAACACGTTTTCAACTGCGAGGGGGGTCAGTGCCCTTAACCCCACATTGCTCAAGGGTCGACTGTATAGCTTTTATTATGTATGACCTTCTTATTTATCATTTCTGGTTCTCTTTATTTCTTGTTTTTGTGGATCCAAGTTACCATCTGGAGTAATTTCTTTAGCTCAGTACAGCCTTGCTACTACCCACCTCCTTTGTACTACTGTTAGCAAATATGTTACATTTCTATTCTATATGTTATAGACCCAGCAATACATTTTATTATTTATATACATAAAATGTATTGTTTTATACAATTGCTTTTTTTCATGTGTGCATCTTATAAACAACTTTATTGAGGTATAATTTGCATATCATCAAATCACCCATTTTAAGTGCGCACTTCAGTCATTCTCAGCAAATTTACGTAATTGTGAACCCTCACCATAATCCAGTGTCAGAACATTTTCATCACCCTTGTAATATTTCTTCATACCCACTTGCCGTCACTCGCCATTCTCACCCCTGCTCCCAAGCAACCATTAATATACTTCCTTTCTCTATGGATTTGTCTTTTCTAGGCAATCATTGTATTTTTCTTTTTCAATTTTATAGTACATTCTCAGTTTTGTACAACTACTACGTCTATCTAGTCCCACATATTTTCATCACTCCAGAATAAAACCTGTACCCAGTAAGCTGTTTGTCCCCATTCCCCTATCCACACAGCCCCTGGCAACCACCAGGCAGTATCCTGTTTCTATGGATTCATCTATTTTGGATATTTTATCTAAATGGAATAATATATTATGTGACCAGTTGTATCTGTCTGCTTTTACTTGTTTTAGAGGTTGATTCACATTGTAGTATGTATCAGTACTTCATTTCTTTCTATGGAGGAATAATATTCCATTGTATGAATACATACAGTTGTTTTTTAAATCTCTTAAGAGAAGAAACAAAAATGCATTTATGCTGTCTTTTGTAATTACCTAATTACCAGTGCCGTTTGTTTTTATGTGTTGATTCAGATTACTGTCTGTGGTCACTTTCTTTTAGCCTAAAGAACTTCCTTTAGTATTTCTTGTAGGGTGGGACTGCCAGCAGCAAATTCTCAGTTCTTGTTTATCTGGAAGTTTCTTTATTTCATCTTCATTTTTGAAAGATAACTTTTTGGATATACTATTATTGGTTGACAGGTTTTTGTTTTGAACATGTTATTACACTGCCTTCTGCCTTCCATTGTTTCTGCTGAGAAATCTGCTGTTAATCTCATTGAGGTTAACTTTTTGGGGGCCACACCGCATGTTAGTTCCCCAACCAGGGATCAAACCCGTGCCCCCTGCAATGGAAGCTCGGAGTCCTAAACACTGAACCACCAGGGAAGTCCCAGTGTCCCCTTTAAATGATGAATTGTTTTTCTCTTGCTGCTTTCAAGATTTTCTCCTTGTGTTTGGCTTTCAGCAATTTTACTGTGATGTGTTTATATGTGGATCTCTTTTGCATTTATTCTACTTGGAGTTCTTTGTTCTATAGCTTTTCAATAAATTTGGGAAGCTTTCAGCCATTATTTCTTCAAATATTTTTCTGCTCCTTTTTCTTCTCTCTCTTTCTGGCAATCTCATTACATGTATGTTGGTGTGCTTTAGAGTGTCCCACAATCCTAAGGCTCTGTTCATTTTTTCAGAAATTCTTTTTTCTCTCTGTTTTCTGATTGCATAATTTCTATTGATCTATTGTCAAGTTTACTAATTTTTTTTTCTGCCAGTTCAAATCTACTGTTGAGCCCCTCTAGTGAAGTTTTCATTTCATTTATTGTATTTTTCAACTCCAGAATTCCCACTTGTTTTTTAAAAATAATTTCTCTTTATTGATATTCTGTATTCGATGTGACATTGTCATCATACCTTACTTCTTTAACCATGTTTCCTTTAGTTCTTTGAACACATTTACAGTGGCTACTTTGAAAGCCGTTGTTAAATCCAACATCTGGTTACTCTCACAGGCGGTTTCTATTGCCTGCTTTTTTCCCATGGTATGGGGTCATACTTTCCTGTTTCTTTGCATGCCTTGTAATCTTTTGTTGGAAGTTGGCATGTTTTAGCAACTCTGGTTACTGGTTTCCACCCTTCTCCAGTCTTGTTATTATTATGCTTGTCTATTTGTTTAGTGACTCAGTTATTCTAGTGAAGTCTATTCCTTCCTCACCCCATGCTGTGTGAAGTCTCTGATGTTGTTCCTGAGGGAGTGCAGCCTTGGGGATTCCTACAGTCATTCTGGGATGACAGTGGTTTTGTAAAGGTTCTCTTTGCCCCTTTCTTGTCCTGGCCATACCCAGGTGTTAAGGTCCACTAGGTGCTGGCTGATTGCTGTACTGTTTTCAACATTACCCTAGGGCATAAATTGGTCCATAGACTAAACCAATCAAATTCAGGGACATTTAAAAGGATAGTTTCTAAGGTCACTGTCTGAGATTTGGTCTGACTCAAGGTGGGTTCCTACCAGCAGTCTCTCTATGCCTGGTTCTCTGTTAGAAACGGCTGGCCTACAGTTTAACCTCCATGTGCAATGATTCTACCAATCTCCTCCGGGTTGTCTTTCCCCACATCCTCCACTGTTTTTGAGAGCATCTGGAAGCTCGAACTTCCTCTCCTCTGTTGCAAATGAAGCCATTTCTTTTGGGAAGAGACGAGGAGCTATCTGTTTTACAGCCTCCTGTACCCTCCTGGCAGAATCTCTGATCCAGGACTCTGGAGCTGGGAGGGGAGCAATGACATGCCTCTCTCTGAGTGACACTTGTGTTAGGAGCTGGGCGCTCGGTGGAAGGGGACAACAGTAGCCACAGGTCCTCTCCTTCTCCCAGTGCCTCTGCCTTGGGACCGTGGCAAAGGCAGTCAGGGCCCCAGTATTCCCAGTGGTGCCGCACTTGAGGTGTAAAGCCTTCAGTCCGCAAACGGGAGCTGGGCAGAAGAAAGTCCTCTCCTCTTGGCTGCATCCTCCTGGAACTTAGCCTGAGGAACAGGGAGCTGGGGGCAGAACGAGAAAGGCTGACAGCCCCAGAAGATGGCCCTCTGCCTGGGAGCTGGGGGACAGGGAGCCCCGTGTTTTGGGTGACACCAGGCTGGGGTGGAGTTTCTTTTTTTTTTTTTTTTGTTATTAATCAGTCATCAATTTTATACACATCACTGTATACATGTCAATCCCAATCGCCCAATTCAGCACACCACCATCCCCACCCCACCGCAGTTTTCCCCCCTTGGTGTCCATACGTTTGTTCTCTACATCTGTGTCTCAACTTCTGCCCTGCAAACCGGTTCATCTGTACCATTTTTCTAGGTTCCACATACGTGCGTTAATATACGATATTTGTTTTTCTCTTTCTGACTTACTTCACTCTGTATGACACTCTCTAGATCCATCCACGTCTCAACAAATGACTCAATTTCGTTCCTTTTTATGGCTGAGTAGTATTCCATTGTATATATGTACCACAATTTCTTTATCCATTCGTCTGTCGATGGGCATTTAGGTTGCTTCCATGACCTGGCTATTGTAAATAGTGCTCCAATGAACATTGGGGTGCATGTGTCTTTTTGAATTACGGTTTTCTCTGGGTATATGCCCAGTAGTGGGATTGCTGGGTCATATGGTAATTCTATTTTTAGTTTTTTAAGGAACCTCCATACTGCTCTCCATAGTGGCTGTATCAATTTACATTCCCACCAACAGTGCAAGAGGGTTCCCTTTTCTCCACACCCTCTCCGGCATTTGTTGTTTGTAGATTTTCTGCTGATGCCCATTCTAACTGGTGTGAGGTGATACCTCATTGTAGTTTTGATTTGCATTTCTCTAATAATTAGTGATGTTCAGCATCTTTTCATGTGCTTCATGGCTGTCTGTATGTCTTCTTTGGAGAAATGTCTATTTAGGTCTTCTGCCCATTTTTGGATTGGGTTGTTTGTTTCTTTAATATTGAGCTGAGTGAGCTGTTTATATATTTTGGAGACTAATCCTTTGTCCGTTGATTCGTTTGCAAATATTTTCTCCCATTCTGAGGGTTGTCTTTTTGTCTTGTTTATGGTTTCCTTTGCTGTGCAAAAGCTTTTAAGTTTCATTAGGTCCCCGTTGTTTATTTTTTTTTTATTTCCATTGCTCTAGGAGGTGGATCAAAAAAGATCTTGCTGTGATTTATGTCAAAGAGTGTTCTTCCTATGTTTTCCTCTAAGGGTTTTATAGTGTCCAGTCTTACATTTAGGTCTCTAATCCATTTTGAGTTTATTTTTGTGTATGGTGTTAGGGAGTATTCTAATTTCATTCTTTTACATGTAGCTGTCTAGTTTTCCCAGCACCACTTATTGAAGAGACTGTGTTTTCTCCATTCTATATCTTTGCCTCCTTTGTCATAGATTAGTTGACCATAGGTGCGTGGGTTTATCTCTGGGCTTTCTATCTTGTTCCATTGATCTATGTTTCTGTTTTTGTGCCAGTACCATATTGTCTTGATTACTGTAGCTTTGTAGTATAGTCTGAAGTCAGGGAGTCTGATTCCTCCAGCTCCGTTTTTTTCCCTCAAGACTGCTTTGGCTATTCGGGGTCTTTTGTGTCTCCATACAAATTTTAAGATGATTTGTTCTAGTTCTGTAAAAAATGCCATTGGTAATTTGATAGGGATTGCATTGAATCTGTAGATTGCTTTTGGTAGTATAGTCATTTTCACAATATTGGTTCTTCCAATCCAAGAACATGGCATATCTCTCCATCTGTTGGTATCATCTTTAATTTCTTTCATCAGTGTCTTATAGTTTTCTGCATACAGGTCTTTTGTCTCCCTAGGTAGGTTTATTCCTAGATATTTTATTCTTTTTGTTGCAATGGTAAATGGGAGTGTTTCCATAATTTCTCTTTCAGATTTTTCATCATTAGTGTATAGGAATGCAAGAGATTTCTGTGCATTAATTTTGTATCCTGCAACTTTACCAAATTCATTGATTAGCTCTAGTAGTTTTCTGGTGGCATCTTTAGGATTCTCTATGTATAGTATCATGTCATCTGCAAACAGTGACAGTTTTACTTCTTCTTTTCCAATTTGTATTCCTTTTATTTCTTTTTCTTCTCTGATTGACGTGGCTAGGACTTCCAAAACTATGTTGAATAATAGTGGTGAGAGTGGACATCCTTGTCTCGTTCCTGATCTTAGAGGAAATGCTTTCAGTTCTTCACCGTTGAGAATGATGTTTGCTGTGGGTTTGTCGTATATGGCCTTTATTATGTTGAGGTAGGTTCCCTCTATGCCCACTTTCTGGAGAGTTTTTTATCATAAATGGGTGTTGAATTTTGTCAAAAGATTTTTCTGCATCTATTAAGATGATCATATGGTTTTTATTCTTCAATTTGTTAATATGGTGTATCACATTGATTGATTTGCATATATTGAAGAATCCTTGTATCCCTGGGATAAATCCCACTTGATCGTGGTGTATGATCCTTTTAATGTGTGGTTGGATTCTGTTTGCTAGTATTTTGTTGAGGATTTTTGCATCTATATTCATCAGTGATATTGGTCTGTAATTTTCGTTTTTGTAGTATCTTTGTCTGGTTTTGGTATCAGGGTGATGGTGGCCTCATAGAATGAGTTTGGGAGTGTTCCTTCCTCTGCAATTTTTGGGAAGAGTTTGAGAAGGATGGGTGTTAGCTTTTCTCTAAATGTTTGATAGAATTCACCTGTGAAGCCATCTGGTCCTGGACTTTTGTTTGTTGGAAGATTTTTAATCACAGTTTCAATTTCATTACTTGTGATTGGTCTGTTCATATTTTCTGTTTTTTCCTGGTTCAGTCTTGGAAGGTTATACCTTTTGAAGAATTTGTCCATTTCTTCCAGGTTGTCTATTTTATTGGCATAGAGTTGCTTGTAGTAGTCTCTTAGGATGCTTTGTATTTCTGCACTGTCTGTTGTAACTTCTTTTTCATTTCTGATTTTATTGATTTGAGTCCTCTCCCTCTTTTTCTTGATGAGTCTGGCTAATGGCTTATCAATTTTGTTTATCTTTTCAAAGAACCAGCTTTTAGTTTTATTGATCTTTGCTATTGTTTTCTTTGTTTCTATTTCATTTATTTCTGCTCTGATCTTTATGATTTCTTTCCTTCTGCTAACTTTGGGTTTTGTTTGTTCTTCTTTTTCTAGTTTCTTTAGGTGTAAGGTTAGATTGTTTACTTGAGATTTTTCTTGTTTCTTTAGGTAGGCTTGTATAGCTATAAACTTCCCTCTTAGAACTGCTTTTGCTGCATCCCATAGGTTTTGGGTTGTCGTGTTGTCGTGTTTTCATTGTCATTTGTCTCATTTGATTTCCTCTTTGATTTCTTCAGTGATCTCTTGGTTATTTAGTAACGTATTGTTTAGCCTCCATGTGTTTGTGTTTTTTACGTTTTTTTCCCTGTAATTGATTTCTAATCTCATAGCATTGTGGTCAGAAAAGATGCTTGATATGATTTCAGTTTTCTTAAATTTACTGAGGCTTGATTTGTGACCCAAGATGTGATCTATCCTGGAGAATGTTCCGTGTGCACTTGAGAAGAAAGTGTAATCTGCTGTTTTTGGATGGAATGTCCTATAAATATCAATTAAATCTATCTGGTCTATTGTGTCATTTAAAGCTTCTGTTTCCTGATTTATTTTCATTTTGGATGATCTGTCCATTGGTGTAAGTGAGGTGTTAAAGTCCCCACTATTATTCTGTTACTGTCGATTTCCTCTTTTATAGCTGTTAGCAGTTGCCTTATGTATTGAGGTGCTCCTATGTTGGGTGCATATATATTTATAATTGTTAAATCTTCTTCTTGGATTGATCCCTTGATCATTATGTAGTGTTCTTCCTTGTCTCTTGTAACATTCTTTATTTTAAAGTCTATTTTATCTGATATGAGTATTGCTACTCCAGCTTTCGTTTGATTTCCATTTGCATGGAATATCTTTTTCCATCCCCTCACTTTCAGTCTGTATGTGTCCCTAGGTCTAAAGTGGGTCTCTTGTAGACAGCATATATATGGGTCTTGTTTTTGTATCCATTCAGCAAGCCTGTGTCTTTTGGTTGGAGCATTTAATCCATTCACGTTTAAGGTAATTATCGATATGTATGTTCCTATGACCATTTTCTTAATTGTTTTGGGTTTGTTTTTGTAGGTCCTTTTCTTCTCTTGTGCTTCCCACTTAGAGAAGTTCCTTTAACATTTGTTGTAGAGCTGGTTTGGTGGTGCTGAATTCTCTTAGCTTTTGCTTGTCTGTAAAGCTTTTGATTTCTCCATCAAATCTAAATGAGATCCTTGCCAGGTAGAGTAATCTTGGTTGTAGGTTCTTCCCTTTCATCACTTTAAGTATATCATGCTACTCCTTTCTGGCTTGTAGAGTTTCTGCTGAGAAATCAGCTGTTAACCTTATGGGAGTCCCCTTGTATCTTATTTGTCATTTTTCCCTTGCTGCTTTCAATAATTTTTCTTTGTCTTTAATTTTTGCCAATTTGATTACTATGTGTCTCGGCATGTTTCTCCTTGGGTTTATCCTGCCCGGGACTCTCTGTACTTCCTGGACTTGGGTGGCTATTTCCTTTCCCATGTTAGGGAAGTTTTCAACTATAATCTCTTCAAATATTTTCTCTGGTCCTTTCTCTCTCTCTTCTCCTTCTGGGACCCCTATAATGCGAATGTTGTTGTGTTTAATCTTGTCCCAGAGGTCTCTTAGGCTGTCTTCATTTCTTTTCATTCTTTTTTCTTTAGTCTGTTCCGCAGCAGTGAATTCCACCATTCTGTCTTCCAGGTCACTTATCCGTTGTTCTGCCTCAGTTATTCTGCTATTGATTCCTTCTAGTGTAGTTTTCACTTCAGTTATTATATTGGTCATCTCTGTTTCTTTGTTCTTTAATTCTTCTAAGTCTTTGTTAATCAGTTCTTGCATCTTCTCAATCTTTGCCTCCATTCTTATTCCGAGGTCCTGGATCATCTTCACTATCATTATTCTGAATTCTTTTTCTGGAAGGTTGCCTATCTCCACTTCATTTAGTTGTTTTTCTGGGGTTTTATCTTGTTCTTTCATCTGGTATATAGCCCTCTGCCTTTTCATCTTGCCTATCTTTCTGTGAATGTGGTTTTTGTTCCACGGGCTGCAGTACTGTAGTTTTTCTTGCTTCTGCTGTGTGCCCTCTGGTGGTTGAGGCTATCTAAGAGGCTTGATGGGAGGCTCTGGTGGTGGGTAGAGCTGACTGTTGCTGTGGCTGGTCAGAGTTCAGTAAAACTTTAATCCACTTGACTGTTAATGGGTGGGGCTGGGTTCCCTCCCTGTTGGTTGTTTTGCCTGAGGCAACCCAACACTGGAGCCTGCCTGGGCTCTTTGGTGGGGCTAATGACAGACTCTGGGAGGCCTCACGCCAAGAAGTACTTCCCAGAACTTCTGCTGCCAGTGTCCTTGTCCCTATGGTGAAACAGAGCCACCCCCCGCCTCTGCAGGAGACCTTCCAACACTAGCACGTAGGTCTGGTTCAGTCTCCCCCAGGGTCACTGCTCCTTCCCCTGGGTCCCGATGCATGCACTATTTTGTGTGCGCCCTCCAAGAGTGGGGTCTCTGTTTCCCCTAGTCCTGTCGAAGTCCTGCAATCAATTCCCACTAGGCTTCAAAGTCTGATTCTCTAGGAATTCCTCCTCCTGTTGCCGGACCCCCAGGTTGGGAAGCCTGACGGGCTCAGAACCTTCACTCCAGTGGGTGGACTTCTGTGGTATAAGTGTTCGCCAGTCTGTGAGTCACCCACCCAGCAGTTATGGGATTTGATTTTACTCTGATTGCACCCCTCCTACCATCTCATTGTGGCTTCTCCTTTGTCTTTGGATGTGGGGTATCTTTTTTGGTGAGTTCCAGTGTCCTCCTGTCGATGATTGTCCAGCAACTAGTTGTGATTCTGGTGTTCTCGCAAGAGGGAGTGAGAGCACGTCCTTCTACGTGGGGTGGAGTTTCTGTCTCTCTGGTTTGGGAGGGTGAGAAGGAGGGAGCAGGTGTTGGTTCAAATACCACAAACTCTCACTGATTTTACCAAATTATAGTAGATTTTCTTGAATGAGTGTTTCTTCATTTGCTGCATGCCCTTAGGATAATTTCCGGAGACTATAAGTGATTGTTTTAAATACGTTTTATCAGGTTTGCTGGGGAGCAGGTTCATGGAACTCCTCACACTGCAATGCCAGTTAAATGTCTAATTGTAGATGTGAAGTAGGCAGTGGATAGACAAGTCTGGAGTTCAAGGGTGAAAGTAGAGCCGGAGACAGACGTTCTGGAGACATGGCGTGTGCATGCATTTTAAGAATGAGATTGACCAAACTCACTTAGGTTCTGGGCAAGAGGGTAGATGGAGAAGAGTGTAGGCAAGGTTTTAAAGGCCATGCTTATTTTAGGGTGATTGGCAGTAAGCATTATCACTTAGGTGCCATTAGAGAAAAACCGTTAAATTCACATAAAGAGTTAGGAGGCACTTAACAATTTCCTTAACTGCTCTGCAGCTAAGTAATAGTGTGTGGCCTTGAGTGAGTTGTATAATCTCAGTTTCCTCAACTAAAATGAAGGAGTGGAGCTAGGTGATGACGAGAGCCTCATTGTACCTTCCAACCGCAACCTATTATTCTTTAAAATTGGATAACTACACATTCTTGCTTTCTCAAATTCCAGGTACTTATATAAATTCCTGTACTCAGTGCTGGCAAGAGTTTGGTGAAATGGGCTTGCTTATACACTGCTGGTAGGAATGAATTTAGTAATGTGCTTCAAGATCCTTACAAATGTCAATGCCATTTGCCCCAGTAATTGTTCTTTCAGGACTTCCCTGGTGGTCCAGTGGCTAAGACTCTGTGCTCCACATGCAGGGGGCACAGGTTCGATCCCTGGTCAGAGAACTAAATCCCACATGCCACAACTAAGAGTTCACATGCCACAACTAAAAAAAGAAAAAGATCCCGCATGCTGCAATTAAGACCCGGCGTAGCCAAATAAATAAATAAATAAATAAATAAATAAATACCAGGCAAAGAAATCTCCTTCAACTTTACATTTTGTTACAAAGTACTCTACCAGATGTACTCCAGAGTTTGTAATTTTCACTATAGGTCTTTACGTGACTGATCAAACTAGAATTTTGATGTATATGTCATTTCTCAGTGACTTTAGAACGTTTTTGAAGTTTAGGGAAAGATGATTTAATTTTTCAGATAAAATTACCTTCTAGGCAAGATCTGCCTAGAAGTCACAGCATTTTGTATTAAAAAATTTTTTTATGTTGCAGTTGCAAACATAGCAATTTGTGCAGTAGATCTCTGTATGCTATGTTCTTCAGTAAGTGAATGGATAAACAAACTGTTGTACATCAATACAATGGAATACTATTCCAAGATAGTGAGAAATGAACTATCATGCCACAGAAAGACATGGAGGGATCTTAAATGCACGTAGCTAAGTAAAAGAAGTCTGAAAAGGCTGAATACTGTATGATTCCAACTATATGACGTTCTGTAAAAGGCAAAACTATAGAGACAGTTGTTGCCAGGGGCCCAAGGGGAGGGAGAAATGAATAGGCTGAACACAGAGGATTTTTACGAGAGTGATACTATAATGGTGGATACATGTCATTGTACGTTTGTCCAAATCCATAGAACACACAACACCAAAAGTGAGCCCTAAAGTAAACTATGGACTTTAGTTAATAATGTATCAACATTGGTCCATTAATTGTAATGAATGTAGCACACCTATTTAGGACGTTAATAGTAGGGGAAACTGAGGATGGGGAGAGAGGGAGTATACGATAACATTCTGTACTTTCTGCTCCATTGTATGTAAACCTAAAACTCTAATAAATAAAGTCTATTTTTTAAAAAGCTCAGCTATCAAATTTGTGAGGTAGACCTCTGTATGTTGTGAGTGTATGGGGGAGGGTGTCTTTGTATATGGGGTGAAGTCACAGATAACTAGATGTCATTTCAGCAACATTTTCCCCTCCACATTTACAATAGATTGTTTTTAAAATTGTGTGCCTTGTAGTGAAAATTCAACACCCAACTGTATGTCGATCGTATCTCAATAAAACTGGGAAAAAAAGGATTTAACACCAGCCTTTTAAAATACCTTTTTATACATTCTTTTCTCTTTTTTTTTTTTCTATTCATAGGTAGGTCTGTGTTGTTAAATTAATGAATTTGAATTTAAATTCCAGTACATTTCCTGTGATCCTGACATTTACCAGAGGAAAGCATAATGTCCAAACCCTTTTTCCTAGGGTTCCTAGGGGAAGACTTTGAAGCTCAAGTTGCAAGCTTGGGAGAAATACTTTCCTTAGAGATGTGTGGGTGCAAGGTTGTTTGTTTTTTTTTTTTTTTAATAAATTTATTTATTTTATTTATTTTTGGCCGTGTTGGGTCTTCGTTGCTGCGCGTGGGCTTTCTCTAGTTGTGGCGAGCGGGGGCTACTCTTCGTTGCGGTGCACGGGCTTCTCATTGCTGTGGCTTTTTGTTGCGGAGCACAGGATCAAGGTGCGTGGGCTTCAGTAGTTGCAGCATGCAGGCTCAGTAGTTGTGGCTCACGGGCTCTAGAGCTCAGGCTCAGTAGTTGTGGTGCACAGGCTTCGTTGCTCCACGGCATGTGGGATCTTCCCGGACCAGGGCCCGAACCTGTGTCCCCTGCATTGGCAGGCGGATTCTCAACCACTGCGCCACCAGGGAAGCCCTGGGTGCAAGCTTTGCTAGGTCACCAGCAACACAAAGAACACCTCAGGAACCACATCTTAATTTCCTGTTGAATGATAGGTGCCATTACAGTTTTGAACCAGAAATGAAAACCGACTCAGACGAAAACTTCAAGTTTTAGAATGCAGATTAGTCAGAAAACAAACGAAATCTGGAAACGATGCCTTTTCTGTTACCAACGTACTGAGTGCTCCCAGACCTAAATTCTGTGTCAGATCCTAACCCCGGGTGGTCACAGCGACAGTCTTCGTGGGCCCGTGAATCAAGCACACTGAAGAAGCTGGACAGTTCCTGCTAACGGGCCTTTCTCTCCTGTGGCTAATGTCCTCTGAGCTAAAATCAGGTAGGAAAGATAGAAAGACCCAGCCTGAGTGCTTTATAGCTGTTGGCTTATGCTGAATTTCTACTATACAATCTCAGAACCTTGGGAGAATTCAGTGTCCAAAGTAGCTTCAAAATGAGAACTGATAAAAGTCGGAAAAGAAGGAAGAAATGACAATCGAGTTTACCTCTAAAAATGTTGTGATGAAAGAAGCCTTCTAGGTAGCCTATTTTAGACCACAGTTGTACTAAATTTTGTTGTAAATGTCAAAAGAGACCTTTTGGATTTACATGTTTCTATTGTAACAGATCTAAGTAGAACTTAATGGGAAGACAATTTTCACAATTTTTCACATGCTAGGAAAAGTAATCAGCACTTGATAGGGAAAAAGTTTTCTTGACACAAAATGATTGGGGGAAACATAGGAATCAGTCATCAAAGAAAGGAGTCAGTCGTCAGTGTTTTTTTAAATTGTCCAGAGTGTTTGGCTTTCTGTGAAGCTGAACATGTTAGAAATCTCAGGAGACTTCTCATTATGATAAATTAAGTCTCTGAACAGTCATTTTCCTCGAAAGTTTAGAGCATTTCTTTTTGGTTGTTGCTGTTCTTATTCACTCATCTTAAATGAAATTCAGAAACTTGTATTTTGGATGTGAACAGTCACGGCACCTGTGTTTCCTAGTGCAGCTGGTTACTATTAGCCTTTTGCAACTTGCGTAATTCCAGGCAGTTTCATATAATTCAGTATAATCAAAGAGTGTTGGAATAGAAAATGATTTTCTAGTATATGCATTATATTGTCTCCTCTTAATGTTTGTTTGAATATATGTCCATAATTTTGAAGAGTTAAAAACTTCTCTACGTATCTTGACAAGCCTGCAGTCTACGTGCCATGGGGGCACAGTGGTGAAGAATACAGTTTGGTGCCAAGGCCTTGATGGGTACTAAGGTGCCAGCAGTTTTACCACCTTTGATTTTGTACCATCAGTACAGCATCGGCACAGCCAGAAACGCAGACAGCATCTCAGTGTTGTTATGAAAGTAGTTTTGACATTGTAGACCCCATGAAAGGCTTCTGGAAACCCCTAATGATTTGTGGACCACACTTGGAGAACTGCAACGGTAATTAGAAAAGTTAGTCAGACAGAATAGAATAGGGAGGGATTACACCGTGCATGGGCTGACACTGCCCCCGGAGGGCAGCAAAACTCATCACTGGTATCAGAGTCGCCAAGGAAAACACAGCGCGGTCTAGCGCGGGATGGACCAACACTTTTACTCATGTAAGGAAGAGCCAGAGCAAGATCAGCTCCAATAAATAGTGTGTGTTGCTCTCCCACGGCCAGCAGTTCCCCACCGCAGCCGAGACAGGACAGACGGCCTGCACGCATCTCTCTTGTGCTGCAGCAGAAGGACCTGGTCCCTCCCCGAGGAGTCTGAAATACTGAAAGTCTGCGGGTTATCCAGACACCCACCGGAGCAGAGCAAAGGAGCCCACGGTGAGCCTGAAACAGGGAAATACATCCCGCACAAGGCCATAAAGGACCAGGCTGTGTGGGCTCTTTCCCTCGGTGGGGAAGTATCCAGGGAGCGAGCGAGGTCGAAGGGCCGTGGGCAGGAGATTGCCTTTCCCGGCAATTACGTGTGATCTGCTCCCACTACAGTCTTACCTGCTGCTTCTCTTTATCTAACCTCATCCAGTTGCTTTCCTTCCTTTTTTTGGTCAAATCATTTTGCCTTGATGTGTTCTGTAATGTTTTCTCATTGAAAATTATTATAAAATTTAATCGTATAGATGTTTGCTTTTAAAAATTAATAGTGGAGGAAATGAGGCATCATTTAAAAATTATAACCAACTAGCAGTCAATCCAAAGTAGTAAGTAAGTGCTGGATAGCTACCTATTACAAGTGTCCTCAAGACTGAAGAAAGGATAAAATCAAAACTTCCAGGACTCATGCCATTTTCATATCTGGGGGGCATGTCGTCGGTTCCGGTCATTGCCCCCTCCTCTTATTTTCTGCCTACTTAGAGCCTTTCGCCACTTTCACAAACTATTTGGAATAAATAATGCTGAATCCTGCCTACTTTGGGTGCTTGTTAAACTGATGACCGACTTCCTGTTGTCGATAGGATCATCAATAGAGAATGTAAAAGGCAGAGAGATCCGCTACAGAATTGGATTATTTCTCCACTATTTCTACATGGGGAGTATTCCTGTGTTCTTCTCATTCTTGAAAGAGATAATGGCTACTAGACTCGCCCTTTTCACTTCACTGGAGGGACGTTCTCACCTCTCTTGAGGGCACCTCTGGTGTACCCTGCTAGAAGGAAGTCACCTGTTTCCTCTGGTCAGTGGGCACTGCCTCAAGTTATAAGTCCTAGGTAGTATTCTGGGGAGAATTTGAATTGCTTTGGATTAACTGTCCTAATGTATAAGAATGGCTTGTGAACTCTGAAATGGTATACACTGGAGAGGTGTCAGCGAGATGATTTCTAATTTTTAACTACACGTAAGTTCATTCATCTTGCCAGGGACAAAACTTACAGATGTCAGATTATAAATATTGCTGCGACAAGGAACCATCTATAGACTCTCTGAAACATTCTGCTGCCTTACTCATCTTATTTGGATAACATGAGTGGTTTCCCTAAATACACAATTCATGTGAAAAGTACTTTGCAATCTGTAAGTGTATGTACAACTATTAGTTACTGGAAGGTAATAAAGTAAAAGAGGAAGACATGAGAACAAGGGTAAAACACTTGCAAGAAAGAGGAGGCTGCCTAACACAGACATGAGGGTGATGTGACTATGCAAGGGGCCTCTGATCTTCAAGACAGGATTTCCATCTTTCAGTGTCGCTCCCTTTTATAAACTGTAACTTGGTGCTTGTGCTTTTTTCATCCATACAGGACTTAGTTTTGATAGGATATATATTAATCTGTAAATATATAGGTACAGATTTATATTGTATCTGTACTAACTACAATTCATAGAGTTAAAATGAGTATTTCTGATTGGTCTTCATTATCATTTTGAAGATTACAGATCATCTAAATATACTATGTATATTCCTGAGCTTTTTTTTTTTTTTGACAGATAAAAATTTGCCTGAGATTCCCAAGCATCTCAATGCCCATACCCACAATTCCTATTCACATTTGTCCAATGAATGTGAAGAAAACAAAACAAAATAACGACAGCAACAAAATTGAATCAATATGCAAGTGGCTTGATGTTAATAGGTAAACTAGAAACCATGGAAAACTATAAAGTGAAAAATAAGTTATCTATGATCCTACCACCAAGAAATAGTCCCTATATTAACATTTAAAAAAAATTATTTATTTATTTATTTATGGCTGTGTTGGGTCTTCGTTTCTATGCGAGGGCTTTCTCTAGTTGCGGCAAGTGGGGGCCTCTCTTCATTGCGGTGCGCGGGCCTCTCACTATCGCGGCCTCTCTTGTTGCGGAGCACAGGCTCCAGACACGCAGGCTCAGTAATTGTGGCTCAAGGGCCCAGCTGCTCCGCAGCATGTGGGATCTTCCCAGACCAGGGCTCGAACCCGTGTCCCCTGCATTAGCAGGCAGATTCTCAACCACTGCGCCACCAGGGAAGCCCTATATTAACATTTTGATATTTCCTTCCAGTCCCTCTTTTTCTGGCTTTTTCCTTAAAAACAGTTTTTTGGTTTTTTTTAGATCTAATGTGACACTTAACGTAGGTTATTTTTAGTCAGTTACGATTTAGGTAGAACCAGTGAAGGAGGGCAAAACTTAATGGATGAAATAAAAAAGCTTTAAAACTTTTTAATTAAAATATTCTGTATTACTATTTAAGAAACAGACCTTGAATTTAGACATAGAAGTACAGAACCACACTCCCCCCAACCGTATACTTTCTTGCCTTTTAATCAGTATATTTTATGAATATACTGACAACATCCTGAGGTGTATGAAAATACCGAAACTCAGACCCTGCTGCAGTTGATCCTCTGTGTCTGCAGGTTCTGCATCCATGAAGATTCAACAATATTTGGGGGGAAAATTCCAGAATGTTCCAAAAAGCCATACTCGAATTTGCTGCACATTGGCAACTATTTACACAGCCTTTACATTTTATTAGGTATTATAAGTAATTTAGAGACGATTTAAAGTATACTGGAGGATGTGCATAGGTTATATGCAAATATCATGCCATTTTATATAAGTGACTTGAGCTTCCATGGATTTTGGTATCTGAGGGGGCCCTGGAACCAATCCCCTGCAGATACCAAGGGACGGCTATAATTATTTTTCACTTTATTGCTACTAACATATTTTAGAAGGTTTTGAAATACGATAATAGTTGTTTTTCAGGTATTCATAAACATATTTTACACCATAATATGTGTCTTTCACACCATAATATGTGTCTTTCACAGAATCTTTCAGTTTACTTCTTGGTGTTCTCATAACATTCTTCAACCCTTTCTATATAATTTTTTGTTTGGATTAGCTCCTCTCTTTGGAAAACCTTGCAATAGAAGGAGGACGGACCCCGCCCAGAAACTGGTTCTGATGTTGACAGATGACACCACCATCACACCAAGTGGGTATGGAAAAGCTTATTTACTGAAACTGTCTATAAAACAGAAAGAAAATCAGGGACATAGAAAATAGACTGGTGGTTGCCAAGGGAGAGGGGGGTGGGGGAAGGGAGGAGTGGGAGTTTGGGATTAGCAGATGCAAACTGGTATATATAGAATGGATAAACAAGGTCCTACTGTATAGCACTAGCAACTATATTCAATATCCTGCGATAAACCATAATGGAAAAGACTATGAGAAAGAATGTATATATATATATATATATATGTATAACTGAGTCACTTTGCTATAAGCAGTAATTAACACAACATTGTAACTATACTTCAGTAAAAAATAAATTAAAAAAAAAGTTTATTTACATAGTCAGGTTTTCTGGGGCGAGCAGCCGCTGGCTCCCAGCCTGGTTTGAAAGTGGCTCAAGAGAGCAGGGGAGGGCGACTGACTTGGTTTGGGGTGCCGTTCCCACAACCCAGCCTGGGCTTGTGTGGTTTGAACTTGCACCAAAGTAGGAGCATTCGATGCTCTCATCAGCTTGCTCAGATGTGGGGCACAGGGGAGGGATATGGGAGGGGGGCTTGGACACTGTCTGTAGTCAAACATGGAAATTGGAATCAGACTGTGTATGCCAAATCTACCTTCCTAACCATTTGTGTAAATAGTTTTGAGAAATCTATTTTCTGTAGCCTTTTTTAGGAGAATGATAACAATGTAATAGTGATGACAGCTGACATGTATGCTTACTGTGTGCCAGACACTGTAATGACTGCTTTACACATATTAGTTCACTTAATCTTATAATCAGTCTATGCAGTAGGCAATAGTATCTTCATTCTACAGATGAAAAATCTGCAAACAGAGAGGTAGGTAATTTTCCTAAGTTCACATAGCTAGTGAGTGGCAGAGACGGGATTTGAAAACAAGTAAAGACAAATTACCTTTAATTCTTTTTGCTTTCTGAGTGTTTGCACTGGCCTCCAATATTGCATGTTAATTAAAAAGATTTTAAGAATAATGAGCTTTGAATCACTTCCAATTTGTCTGTGTGAATTAGAGCAAATTTTGGGTCCCAGGAAATGCTCTTCCAAGGGAACATGTATTTCTACTTCTTTAATTAAAAAACTTAGCAGGGCTTCCCTGGTGGCGCAGTGGTTGGGAGTCTGCCTGCTAGTGCAGGGGACACGGGTTCGAGCCCTGGTCTGGGAGGATCCCACATGCCACGGAGCGGCTGGGCCCGTGAGCCACAATTGCTGAGCCTGCGCGTCTGGAGCCTGTGCCCCGCGACGGGAGGGGCCGCGATAGAGAAAGGCCCGCGCACCGCGATGAAGAGCGGTCCCCGCACCGCGATGAAGAGTGGCCCCCGCTTGCCGCAACTGGAGAAAGCCCTCGCACGAACCGGGGACCCAACACAGCCAAAAATAAATAATAAATAAATAAATAAATAAGAAAATCCAAAAAAAAAAAAAAATGTTAAAAAACTTAGCAGCATACTATTCCTACTGAATGATCCAGCACAGTTATAATTTTGTCCCTTTTTCACTGTGTTAGGATATTATACACATCTCTCTATTTTTTAAATAGAATTAGATTTCAGAAAACTGCCCACATCTTTAATTAATTTGTACTGTCCTTGAGTTGGTAATTTATGGAGGAAAAAACTGGTACAGACTTTTATCTTCTTAGTGATGTGATTTTTTTCTCACTAATCCCCTTAACGATCTTTTTTCTGCTCTTTTAAATGTTTAGCTAATTGCTATCTAAATATCACTGGTGGGAAGTTTGTTACTTTTAGCTTTGTGACTTAAGATATAATATTTGGTTAGAAAGGTGGTTGATAATAGTTTTCAGGTAAATACATATCTAGTAGAGACTTTTTTTTTTTTTTAAAGAAATTCACATTCTTATTGATTGATTGACTGATTGATTGCTGTGTTGGGTCTTCGTTTCTGTGCGAGGGCTTTCTCTAGTTGTGGCAAGCGGGGACCACTCTTCATCGCGGTGCGCGGGCCTCTCACTATCGCGGCCTCTCCTGTTGCGGAGCACAGGCTCCAGACGCGCAGGCTCAGTAATTGTGGCTCACGGGCCCAGTTGCTCCGTGGCATGTGGGATCTTCCCAGACCAGGGCTCGAACCCATGTCCCCTGCATTGGCAGGCAGATTCTCAACCACTGTGCCACCAGGGAAGCCCCAAATAGAGACTTTTAAAATAATAATTTAACTTTTCTAAACTTTGTATAAAAATAAATCTAATCATGAAGTGCTTTGAGAACTTAAAAAGCATTACTGAATACAGCTGACTGCTTTTAGGAGAGCATCTTATTTTAACTGTTCAGGCTGCTTTGAAACATTTTTTATTTCAATGCCCTTCTAAAGTCAATATTAACTATATGCGACTAATTGCATTTTTTCTTGAAATCTGTTATAAAACAATTTCTTGCATAAGAAATGTACTTTCAGTAAAGGGAACAGTTTTTTTCTTTGATGCTTTGTTTTAGACATTGTGTGGTTTTAGCTTGTCCTGGTGATTTTTTTCATTATGGTGTGAGATAAGAGTCAAGATTCCTTTTTTTTTTTTTTTTAATCTATCACATGGATTTCCAGTTGTTCCAACACCATTAAGTTACCTTTGTCTTTGTGCTGAGAAATCAAATGGCCATATATGCATGGGTATATTTTTGAACTGCCTGTTCTTTTCTATCAGTCAACATTTCTATTCCTACACCAATTCTGCACTGCCTTAATTACTGTATCTTTGCAGCAAGTGGTATAAGATGTCCAACTTGGTTATTTTTCAAAATTGCTTGGCTATTCTAGGTTCTTTCCATTTCCACTCCCACATAAATTTTAGAATCTGTCAATTTTTACTTGTCTGAGAAACTGTTTATTTTTCCTTCCCTTTTTTAAAATAGTTTTTAATAATTGTGGTACAAAGACTCAGATGCAAAGAATATACAAATCAATTTTCACTGCAAAGTAAAGGAGCTGTTACAGTGGAGGATTACTGGACTGAATGTCAATATTATGACATAGTATGAGTATGTTTCGTGTTTGGTAATTGCAATCATTGTTGCTTTTGTTGTGGTCATCCATTTACAATGCTTGGTGTCAGTCTATTTATCTCTTGTAAAAATAAAATACAGTGTGTGTGTGTGAAAAAAAATTGTGGTAAAATATACATAATTTTTATCATCTTAACTCTTCATAAGTGTAAATTCAGTGGCATCAGTTACATCCACAATGCTGTGTACTCATCACCACTGTCTGCACCCAACGTAGACTCTATCATCATCCCCAACATAGACTCTATTCCCAGGAAATACCAACTCCTCCTTTTCTCCTCCCCACCCCCCGGCAACCTCTATTCTGATCTGTGTCTGTGAATTGCCTATTCTAGCTGCCTCGTCTCAGTGGAATCATACAATATTTGTCCTTCTGTGTCTGGCTTATATCACTTAGCGAGACCTCATGGATATCTTCAAGGTCCATCCATGTTGTAGCATATATAAGCATTTAATTCCTTTTTATGGCTGAATAGTATCCCTTTGTGTAATATATACACCACGCTTTGTTTATCCATTCGTTTATTGATGGACACGGTTGTTTCCACCATTGAGAATAGTGCTGCTGTGAACATGGGTGTGGAGATACCTGTTTGAATCCCTGCTTTCAATTGTTTTGGATATACAGTTGACCCTTGAATGCAGGAGTTAGGGGCGCTGGCCCTCCTACAGTTGAAAATCAGCATCTAACTTTATTTTATTTTATTTTTTTTTAATAGGTGCGAAGTTTATTTTATTTTTTTCAACATTTTTTTTTAAACTTTTTATTTTATATTGGAGTATAAACAATTAGCAATGTTGTGATAGTTTCAGGTGCACAGCAAAGGGACTCAGCCATAAATATACATCTATCCATTCTCTCCCAAACTCCCCTCCCATCTATTTTTTAAAAAATATTTATTTATTTATTTGGCTGCGTTGGGTCTTAGTTGCGACATGTGGGCTCTTCGTTGGGGCGTGCGGGCTTCTCTCTAGTTGTGGCTCGTGGGCTCTAGAGCGCACGGGCTTAGTTGCCCAGCGGCATGTGGGATCTTAGTTCCCCAACCAGGGATCAAACTTGCGTCCCCTGCATTGGAAGGCGGATTCTTAACCACTGGACCACCAGGGAAGTCCCAGCATCTAACTTTGTAGTCAGCTCTCCATATCAGTGATTCTATATCCTTGAATTCGACCAACGATGGATCGTGTAGTACTGTAGTATGTATTTATCAAAAAAAATAAATTTCAATTTATTATACTCCACAAGTGAGTGGACCCTTGCAGTTCAAACCTGTGTTGTTCAAGGGTCAACTGTATACCTAGGAGCAGAATTCCTGGGTCATATGGTAATTCTATATTTAATTTTTTGTGGAACTGCCAAGCAATTTTCCACAGTGACTGCACCTTTTTCCTTCTTTTTTTTTTTTTTTCTTTGGTAGCACCGGGTCTTAGTTGCAACAGGCAGACTCCTTAGTTGCAGCACGTCCTTCACTTTTTAAAAAATACATTCAATTTTCACTAAAAGTCTTGCATGTCTTTCTTTCTTTCTCTCTCCCACCCTCCCTCCCTCCCTTCCTTTCTCTCTCTGAGGCCTGCGGGATCTTAGTTCCCCAACTATCTGGGATCGAACCCGTGACGCCTGCAGTGGAAGCTCGGAGTCCTAACCACTGGACCACCAGGGAATTCCCTTGCATGTCTTTCTTGTTTAAACCTAGCAAACTCCACTTAGTTGTAGGATAACTTGTCATATTAAGCAAAATTAAATTCTAACATAAAAGTAAATATAACGGAGAAAAGTCAGACTATTTTCGGTTTGAAAGGGTGGGTAATTACAGTGGACGTAAGAAGCTAATTTAATTTTTCTAACTATTCCTTTAAAGAAATTTGGAAAAAAGAAGAAAGGGAAAATAAAACAAATCAAGGTCTTGTCACCCCCAATTCTAACCTTAGTGCTCTGTCGTCTCCAGGGTCTTTGTATTTTCTTAGCTTGGCAACCACACCCAAGGGCACACGCTGGACCTGCCTCTCTCCCAAACTCAGTAATTCAAACACCCTCTCCCAACCACAACCACTATGAGCATTTTCAGTCTCCGTGTGATCAGTGGGAAAACCACTGATTTCTCCGTTTCCTCTTTTCTTTTTGCTCCTCTCCTGCCTGGTGTAGATTCCAAGTTACATTATTTCATTTGCTCTTTCTTGATTATGTGGGCCACTCCCTTTTCTCTCTGCCTTTCCCAGCTCCTGTCTCCTAAAATCCTCACCCAGAATAAACTTTGTAATTACCATCCCTGGTAGTTACATTCTGGGTTGGTGCTTTTTTTCCTGCAACATTTAAAATATTTCATTCCACTGTCTTCATGCTTGCACGGTTTCTGGTGAGAAATCTTATATAATTCATATCCTTATTTTGCTATGGGTAAAGTGTTCTTTTTCTCGGGCTTCTTTCAAGATATTTTCTTTGTCTTTGATCTTCTGCAGTTTGAATATGATATGCCGAGGTGTTTGGGTATTTATCCTGCCTCTTGTTGTCTGCGATTCCTGGATCTGTGGTTTGGTGTATGTCATTGATTTTGGAAAATTGTCAGCTGTTATTACTTAGAATATTTCTTCTGTTCCTTTTCCTCTTTCTTTGCTTCCTGGCAGTTCCATTACACTATGTTATACCTTTTGTAGTGGTCTCATATTTTGTGGATATTCTATTTCATTTTTTTCCATTCTTTTTTCTCCTTGCATTTTAGTTTTTTTAAGTTTCTATTGATTGGCCTTCAACCTCTGATTCTTTCCTTGTCCATTCTGTCTACAGGCCCATCCATTCTTCATTTCTGTTACAGTGTTTTTGATTTCTAGACTTTCTTTTTGATTCTTTCTTAGTGTTTCCATCTACCTACATACACTACCTATCCTTACATGTTGTCTACTTTTCTCATTATTAGCGTATTAATCATAGTTATTTAAAATTCTTGATCTAATAATTCCAAATTTCCTGCCATATCTGAGTTGGGTTCTGATGCTTGCTTTACCTCCTCAGACTGCATTTTTTCCTTTTAGCATGCCTTAAAATTTTTTGTTGAAAGCTATATATGATAAAATGAGATAGATATGCCTTTAATGAGATTTTATGTTTATCTGGCTTAGAGTTAGGCTGTGTTTACTGTTGGCTGTAGCTGTGGTGTCAGAGGTTAAAAATCTCCTCTAGTGCCCTTGTTTTTGTGTCCCCTATTGTCTCCGGGTATTCCTAGAGACTCCTTAAATAAGTTCTGACACTTGCTGTTAATTTAGCTGTAATCCCCTGTGATTATAGAGGAGCTGTATTGATTTTGTGGTAAGGTATGTGGGAGGAGAAGCAATCTATTGCCCTATGATTAGGTCTCAGTCTTTTCAGGGATCCTGACTTGTGTATTTGCCTTTGCCCACTTTGAAGGCTACAGGAGGATGGAGTTGTTTCCCTGCCCTTTGGCCAGTTAGGCGAAGGTAAAAACCCAGGCTCTGGTAAAATAGTTTCCCTTGTTAACAAGAACAAAACACTCTGGGTGCACTTTTATGTGGTTCATTTCCCAATCCCCTCCTGGAAGCACAAAAGGATTTTTGTCTGACCTTTACAGTAGTAGGATTCCAGGAGGTAAAACTCATGTAAGTATGGGATCCTCCCCCCCAAGAATGGGCTCTCTTAGGGTATTTTAACTCTCAAGCTTCTCCACACTAAGCCTCCAGCAATTCATCAATTACAGTTTAAAGTGTTCTTTCCAATACTGGCATCAACTGCCAGCTTCTGCTCCTAGGTATTTGTTCCCAGTAAGCTGTAATTCTTCGTATCTCAGATTCTTTGTATCCTGTCTGTTTCCCCAGCTTTGGGGGCAGCAGTTTGCCCTGTGACCTCAATCCTCTGATGTATCAAAGAAGAATTAGTGATTTTCAGTTTGTTTAGATTTTTTCTTGTAAGGATGGACGTGACAACGTAAAACCATTTTACACGTCTGCCCAGAAACCACAGAAGTGTGCTTGTTGATTTTTCAAAAGATCCTGCTATGATACTGATTGGAACTTGTGCTGAATCTGTAGTTCAGTTTAGAAAGACTTGACACGTTAACAATATTGAGTCTTTTGATCCATGAACATTGTATACATCTCCATTTATTTATATATTTAAAAATTTCTCTGAGCAGTATTTTCTAGTTTTCAGTATATAAGTCTTAACACATATTTTGTTAAATTTATCCTTACGTGTTTCACATTTCTTGGTGCCATGGTATCTGTTCAATGTCAATTGTCATTTGTTTACTGCTATATATAGAATATAAATAATTTTTGTATATTGACTGTGTATCTCACAACTTTGTTAAACTCATTATTTCTAGTGGTTTTTGTGCAGATCTGTTAGGATTTCTTATATATTAATCACTTGTTTGCAAATAAAGACACTTTTACTTCTTCCTTTCCAAGTCATATGATTTCTTAAAATTAATAGATGTTATTTTTCCTTAGCTTTTTTTTTTCTTTTTCTTTTGGCTGCATGGCATGCATGATCTTAGTTCACTGACAGGGATCAAACCCATGCCCCTGCAGTGGAAGCATGGCGTCTTAACCATTGGACCACCAGGGAAGTCCAATAGATGTTAATTTTTAGAACAGTTTTAAATTTATAGAAAAATTGAATAGGCAGTACAAAGGGTTTCTATATTCTTCTCCTACCTCCACCCCTGCAATTTCTGCTATTAACATCTTGCATTAGTGTGGTACATTTGTTATAATTAATAAGTCAATATCGATACATTATTATTAACTGAGGTCCATAGTTCAATTAAGGTTCACTCTTTAAAATACACTTTTTTTTTTTTTTTTTGGCTGCACCACAAGTCATGTGGGATCTTAGCTCCCCAACCAGGGATTGAACCCGTGCCCCCTGCAGTGGAAGTCTTAACCACTGGACCACCAGGAAAGTCCCAAGATTCACTATGTGCATCTTACAGTTCTATGGGTTTTGACAAATGTATAATATAATGTCATGTATCCACTATTACAGTATCACACAGAATAGCTTCATTGCCCTAAAAATCTCCCGTGCTCCACCCATTCATCCCTCCTTTCCTCCCCCTGAATCCCTGAAAACCACTGATCTTTTTACTGTCTTCATAGTTTTGTCTTTTCTGAATATCATATACCTGGAATCATACAGTATGTAGTCTTTTCAGATTTGCTTCTTTTGTTTAGCAATATGTATTTACATTTCCTATGTGTCTTTTTAGGGGAGGGGGTGCTTGATAATTCATTTATTTTTGTTGCTGAATAAAATTACTTTGTCTGAATGTACCACAGTTTATTCATTCACTTATTGAGCTAGGCTTCCTCATTAGGAGAAGAGTGATATTGCCAAGTGTGACCTAAGGGAAGCAAGTAGCAGTGCAGCATGAAAGCTCAGTGTGTCCTCAGGACTAGAAGAAAGATAAGACGCCAACAACGGATTCAGAATTCTAGAATACTTATTGCTTTTATCTGATGCAGGTCTATCTTTAATATTATATTTTCCAAGCCATGAATAGCAGTGATTCCCTAGGCTTACTGGAAAATTATTATATATTTCTTTTCTTTATTCCCCACATCTGCGGAGTCCCTACTGTGTTTTAAGCACTATTCTAGGCGTTGGGGAAATGATGGTGAACTCAGGATGTATAAGGCCCTCGCTCTTACATTCTTGTAGGTAGGAAACATAGTAAGTGCAGTGAAAAAATAAAGCAGAATGACAGGGTAAAGGAAAGCTACTTAGAGGATGGTCATCAAAGCTTCTCTGAGGAAGTGACATTTGAACTGAGACTTGAATAATATGAAAGGGGAGCCATTGGGGGAAGAGTGTTCCAAACACCAGCAAGTGTGAAAACCCTGAGATAGGAATACATTTGATGTGTTCAAAATACAGGAAGGAGGCCCACGTTCCCACTGAAAACCATTTACCCCATTTTATGATGCGATCACAATGCTAGGGGGTGAACTTCTACAATATGCTGGTTTTGAGCGTTTAATTCTTCTATAAGATCTTCGTAAGCAATTGGTCAAATTGGACTTCCCTCGTGGTGCAGTGGTTAAGAATCTGATTGCCAATGCAGGGGACACCGGTTTGAGCCCTGGTCCTGGAAAATCCCACATGCCGCAGAGCAACTAAGCCCGTGCGCCACAACTACTGAGCCTGCGCTTTAGAGCCCGCAAACCACAGCTACTGAGCCCATGTGCCACAACTACTGAAGCCCACAGGCCTAGAGCCTGTGTTCCACAACAAGAAAAGCCACTGCAATGAGAAGTCTGCGCACCGTGACGAAGAGCGGCCCCCGCTTGCCGCAACTAGAGAAAGCCCGTGCACAGCAATGAAGACCCAATACAACCAAAAATAAATAAATTAAATAAATAAATAAATTTATTTTTTAAAAAAATTGGTCAAATGGACTAACCTGCTATTCATATGTTCTTTTAACAGCTCCAATTACTAAACTTAAAGTTAGGTGGCATAGCAGTCTCCAGACTTTCCTCCTCTCTGGGTCCTTGGGGCTCTTCCTCTTTATCCTCCCCTATGGCTTAGTCTTGAGTCTCTTTTCTTCTCACCCTACTATCTCTTTAAGTGAACTCATCCATTTCCATTATTTGTCAGTTATGGACTGGCTACTTGACAGATTTACTTGGATATCTCTCAGAAATCTCTCCCCACCCCCCTAAACTGGCTCCTTGGTCTTCCTTACCTCAGTATGTGAGATACCTCCATTCAAACCAGTCTACATCTAGTCCATCATCAAGTTCTATTAATTTTACCTTTAAAACATCTATTAAATTCTCTGTGTTCTTTCTAATTCCGTTGTCACCACCTTAGTCCAAGCTTCCATCTTGTTGGAACTCCTGCAGTTGCCTTCTTTATTTCTCTATGATTTCTCCACTCTTGCCTTTGCTATGCTTCAAACCATCCTCCATCCAGAAACTGGAGTAAGCTTTTAAAGGCGTGAATTAGGTCTCGTTGCTTTCCTGCTCCAAACCATTCAATGGTACTGTGGTTCTTTGAATGAAATTAAACTCCTTCACATGGCCTGTAAAGCCTTGACAATTTAGGCTCTATTTTCCAGTCTCATCTCTTAGCCTCACTGGCCTCATGTTAATCCTAAAGCATGCCATGCTCTTTCTTATCTTAAGGCTTAGGGTTGTTGCTATTTCTTCTGCCTGGATTTCTCTTTTCTCACTCTTCACCTAGACTACTACAACTTATCCTTCAGGTGTTGGCTTAAATGTCAGTTCCATAGAGGGCTCTTCTCCAAATGACGTTGAAGTGGTGCAGCCACTCTGGAAAACAGTATGGAGTTTCCTCAAAAAGCTAAAAATAGAACTACCATGATTCAGCAGTTTCACTCCGGGTTATTTATCTGAAGAAAGCAAAAACACTAATTCAAAAAGATACATGCACCCCAATGCTCATAGCAGCATTATTTACAATTGCAGAGATATGGAAGCAACCTAAGTGTCCATCAACAGACAAATGGATAAAGAAGATGTGGTACATATATACAATGGAATATTACTCAGCCATAAAAAAAATGAAATTCTGTCATTTGCAAAAACATGGATGGACCTAGAGAGTGTTACGCTTAGTGAAATAAGTCAGACAAAGACAAATACTCTATATCATCACTTATATGTGGAATCTAAAAAATAAAACAAACAAATGTATGTAACAAAAACAGAAACAGACTCACAGATATAAGAACAAACTAATGGTTACCAGCGGGAAGAGGGAAGGGAGGAGGGGCAAGTTAGGAGCAGGAGATTAAGAGAAAAAATACTACATATAAAATAGACAAGCAACAAGGATGTACTATACAGAACAGGAAATGTAGCCATTGTTTTATAATAACTTTAAATGGGGTATGATCTATAAAAATGCTGAATCACTGTGTTTTACAACTGAAACTAAAATTAATAATGTAAATCAAATATACTTCAATTTTAAGAAAGGAAGCAAAGGTGCTTGAAACAAATATTTTTAGATTATGATTTTTATTTATTTTGTAAATTTTATTTTATTTATTTATTGTGAATAAATCGGCTATGTGATGCAATTTTATAATTTTAAATAAACATAATATATGCCAGTCTGTAAACCATAAATATTATATTGGAAGGTGTTTAGTTCTTTAACTAAATAAATAATTTATCATAGGATTCTTATAAAATCAAACTCCTAGTACATATGAGAGATTCAGTGGATAAAACTTTCAGTTCAATTCCACAAATATTTATCGGGTACCTCTTATGTACTAGTTGCATCGTACTAGAAACTCATCTGTCATTTAAAGCTGGGTACACCTGAAATAATTTAGTTATGACAAAGTGACACTGCAGTTACTGGCTGGGGATTTTTGTGTGTCTGTGGACATCCTCCATAAGAGGGCAGCAAAGGACCATTCTGATTTTGTTCTTATGTACGTAGTCTTATACCTTACACATTGCAAACTTATATATCAGGAATCTTCCAAGAGTAAGGGAAGACAGAGGGCATGATTATAGCTTCACTTTGTTTCTAGGTTATCTTCTGTATGGTCTCATGTGGTTTTTATACTGCAGAGTGGATTATCACACGCGGCCTGTGGTTTCAGTGACAGCTTTGTAATTGAATGCTGGCCGTGGGGTCAGCCACTGGGGTTTGAATGCTGGAAGCATGGCTTACCAGCTGTGTGGCCTGGAAATACTACTTAACCTTTCTGAGGCTGTTTCCCCATCTAATAAAAAAAAGGGGGTGGGTAGAATAGCAATGCCTCCTTCGCATGGTTTTAATAAACACAAGAGAATTTCTATATCCTGGAGAGGCTGAGAACAATTAAAAGATAGAGCTAGGGCTTCCCTGGTGGCGCAGTGGTTGAGAGTCTGCCTGCCAATGCAGGGGACATGGGTTCGAGCCCTGGTCTGGGAGGATCCCACATGCCGCGGAGCAACTAGGCCCGGGAGCCACAACTACTGAGCCTGCGCGTCTGGAGCCTGTGCTCCGCAACAAGAGAGGCCGCGACAGTGAGAGGCCCGCGCACCGCAATGAAGAGTGGCCCCCGCCTGCCGCAAGTAGAGAAAGCCCTCGCACAGAAACGAAGACCCACAGCCATAAATAAAAAAATTAAAATTAAAAAAAAAAAAAAAAAAGATAGAGCTAGAAAAGACTAACCCAATAGCCTACAGTCTTGGGACTACTTACCTAAAGAAAAATCCTGTTAAGGGTCTAAAAGAGGAAAGTATAGGCCATTACAGAGGTAGCTACTTTTATATTTTTAAATTAATGAACATAATATTTATGTAACTTGTAAAGCCAATTAAATGCATGTGAATATTATGTTAAAATCTTTCAGTGTCTCAAATGACCTATCTTTTTCTTTCTTGGCCGCTCCATGCAGCTTGCAGGGATCTTAGTTCCCTGACCAGGGATCGAACCTGGGCCCCAGCAGTGAAATTCCTCAAACGGCCTATCTTAATTTGGTCACTCCAGTTTTTTATCTTCTAAGTAAGTAAATAAAATAAGATTTGAGGCACTGAGCTTGTTTCATCCTCAATTCTCACAAATTTATTGTAATAATTATGTTTCTTCTTATTTCTGACATTTTTAATGGCTTTCATTTGTTAAGCTTTCCTGATTATTTCTTTTTTCTCCTTTGCCTGTAAAACTTCGTTGATTATGGTTTTGTTTTTTTATCTCTTGTGTTTAAATTTTTACTAGCTGTATTTGAAATATCTATCAATGTTGAGAATTAATCAGTATCTAACCTCCAACTTTCAAATAAAAGACATTTAGCCTGATTTCTTTTTCCATTTCTTCCTTGTGACATGCCTATATTTTGAGAAATAATCTAAAATTTTAATCTGAGAATATTGTTATTTTGTTTGTTTCATTCTGCGTCTTTTAAAATGGACCTCAAGTGGTGCACAGAAATAGATTAATAATAATTTCTGGTTCATGACATGTTCTCACTACTGATCTATGCAAGGTCCTCATTTATTTTTTACTTATTTTTAATATTGATTAAGCATCCATGAAGCTGCCATCCAATTCAACAGCCAGAACCTTGATATTAACCTACAACTAGCTCTATAGTACACTCCCCTCTTGTTCCGGGCCTCCCTGCGTTTGGGGTATTCATCATTCCCTTGTCTTTTTGCCTTTGCTTTACATGGTTTTATCTATATATTTTCTTAAAATATTATCTAATACACTTGTTTTTAACTAAAAAAAGAATTATATCAATACTATATGGAATCTTTCAAAAGTATATGGAGTCTTCTGACACCATCCCACTGTATGTATATACCAGAGTTTGTTTTCCACTCTTCTATTGATAGACAGTTAGGTTGTTTCAAGGTTTTTCCTACTTTGTATTGTACTTAAGCAATAACTTCTTTGGGGCTTAAACCAAAGGGTAGAATTTCTGTTAATGTTTAGCTCAACAAGTACCAAGTACCAAGTACTTTCCAAAGTGGTTGTAAGCAATAGACCGAATGTTTGTGTCCCCCTGAAGTTCATATATTGAGATCCTAACCTCCAGTGTGACGGTCTTAGGAGGTGGGGCTGTTAAGAGGTGATTAGGTCGTGAAGGTGGAGCCCCCATGAATGGAATTTGTGTCCTTGTCAAAGGGACTCCCGAGCGCTCTCGCCTCTCTCTGCCTTGTGAGGATACACTCGCCTTCTGCGGATACACTCGCCTTCTGCAACCTGGAAGAAGGTTCTCGCCAGAAGTCGAGCGAGCTGGCACCCTGAGCTTGGGGTCCCCAGCCTCCAGAGCTAGAAGAAGTGAATTTCCATTGTTGGTAAGCCACCCAGTCTATGGTATTCTGCTACAGCAGCCTGAACAGACTAAGATGTACCAATTTAGAGTCCCATGGAATGGATATGAGCCTAAACAGCCTCTTCTCTAACACTCCTCTATTTCTTCCTTTTTTTTTATTTTAAGATTTTTTTGATGTGGACCGTTTTTAAAGTCTTTATTGCATTTGTTACAATATTGCTTCTGTTTTATATTTTTTGGCCCCCGAGGCATGTGGGATCTTAGCTCCCTGATGAGGGATCAAACCCGCACCCTCTGCCCTGGAAGGTGAAGTCTTAACCCCTGGACCGCCAGGGAAGTCCCAGGACTTCTCAGTTCAAAGGAAGATGGGAGACTCGGTGCCCTGTGTTGCCCAACAGCACCTCTGCTTCCAGTGTTTCAGCATCCTGGAAGCCAATTGTTTTCAGCTTGTCTGCCTGCCTTTATCCTGCTCCTCAGGGATGGCAGGGAGTTCATCTCTTTTGTTTATTTGCGTACTTTCAGGGCCTCGAAGAGTACATAAAAATGGTTAGTTCTTTAAACCATCATAACCATAAAAAGGTCATAACTATAAAACAAGTTACAGTCTATAACTAAAAAAACTAACCCCCCAAATTATAGTCTATTTTAATTTTATAGTAATATTAAGAATACAATTGCTAATTTTAAAGAGGTTTGCCGATTAAGAACTCTTTTGTTGTAACTTTTGTTCCATAATGTTTGACAAATGAGGTTTTTTAAATAGCCAGCGGTTTCTGGATTTTGATTACTTGTATAAAAATGATTACCATCCTTATGCAAACTGGTGGTCACAGAGTTTCTCCCCAGGGATCTCCACTCGTGTGTTTACCAGCACATTGAACATACCAGAAGTTGTCAAGCTCTGTTGTCTCAAACTCAGTTTAAATTTGGCTGTCGATTTGAAATTTAGAGACAGAACTTTTCATTAGATTACTCTCAGTGCTGTAATCCATACTTTAAACAAACTGGATCTAGTATATCTTTCTTTGCCTTCAAGCTTTCCAAAGGGGAAAAGTACATGGAAAAGCCGTTAACCGTTACAGATGGCCACTTCAGTTATGATGGTTATTTCTTTGTATTCTAAAACATCTGTTTATTTTATATTTGTAAGGTGGTAAAATCAGTTGATTCAACCAGCTCTCTCAAGAACAGGAAGTAATAAAATAAGAAGAAAAGATTCTTTTCCTCTGATTATTTTTGTGTTCTTTGTGGCTCATGGAATAGATCTGTTGCCTTCCTTTGTATCTGCCACGTATGCTGGGCAGGAAAGAAAAAGTGGGGGGGGGAAGGGAGAGAGAGGGAGGGAGAAATGAACTCTCCATTTTCTGCACTTTTCTGAGCAACTTCTTTGTTTTTATTTGTGTAATTGAGTCTCAGCGCTGCCACCAGCCCCATCCCATTACAAGGAAGTCCTGAAACAGATTTGAAGCTCATCTCCAAAGGCATTGACTATAAGTAGTTACTTATTTCCTTTTGCTTTTCAAAAATATGAGTCAGCATTGGATAAGTAGGAAAACTACCTTCTTTTCATTGGAAAGAGAAGATCTGTGTGGTCAGGATCAATTTCTTCACAGGGGAAAAGGTCTGAATTAATAATAGTGGTTACTGTGTCCTAGGCACTGTTCAAAGTGATTTATGTACATTTAGTCCTCAAAGCAGTCTATGAAGTGAGCATTATTATTGCCCTCATTTTATAGTTGAGAGCCGACTGCCCATGGCCACATGGTTGGTGAGTAGCAGAGCTGCAGGTTTCATGCTCTGATCCAATGTGCTCTTATCAAGGCACCAACTAACGTTAGTACACAAAATATAGATCATGAGGTAGGCTCAGAGCTTCCCAGATGTCAAAGAAAAAAGGAAGCCAGGTTATTTGCAAGACTTCCGGATATGAGAAAAGCCAAGCAATTGCTCAGGGGAAGCTCAACTTTCCCAGGTAGTGGGACCTGGGAAAGATTTCTTCTTTGGATATTTATGAGATTGATGCCATAGGATGTTGTGAACAAGATTTTTTATAACACTCCTACAGTAATAGTGTGAGGCACTTTTTTTAACATGACAAATCAAGGAGGAACCACTATCTTATGATTCTGATGTGTGACTCTTCAGTCGTGTGGCATGATCCGAGGATGTATTACACACTGATTAGGTGAACAGATGGATCGCATGTCTTCTGAGCAACCCTCCAGAAATGTGTGTTTCGAGGCTAAACTTTTGATTAACAGAGAATAGCAAAGAATTTGATTTTATCCTTTCCTTCAGGAACCTAGAGTGGATATATTATGTTGTCAAGGTACATCCTTGGATTTTTTTTTTTTTTTTTTTTTAAGGATTTTCTTTTTAATTAATTAATTAATTTATTTTTGTCTGTATTGGGTCTTCGGTTCGTGCGAGGGCTTTCTCCAGTTGCGGCAAGCGGGGGCCACTCTTCATCGCGGTGCGGGGACCGCTCTTCATCGCGGTGCGCGGGCCTTTCTCCATCGCGGCCCCTCCCGTTGCGGGGCACAGGCTCCAGACGCGCAGGCTCAGCAATTGTGGCTCACGGGCCCAGCTGCTCCGCGGCATGTGGGATCTTCCCAGACCAGGGCTCGAACCCGTGTCCCCTGCATTAGCAGGCAGATTCTCAACCACTGCGCCACCAGGGAAGCCCCATCCTTGGATTTTAACCAACCCAGCAGAGAGTAGGGTTAATATGTTTCCAAGTCTGCCTGACATCAACACAGAGGATGTAATCTTCTAAGGGTCCTTTTTGCTATAAAATCCCATGATTCTATGGAAGTGAAATAAAGCTTCAGGTAAATAGAATTCCAGTTTTCAGGTCCTAGAGTCTTAATCAATTGATTTAAGAGTACAGTGCTATATTTCTAATACAGTGTTATATTTCTAATACCGTGTTATTCTTTTTTTTTTAATTGAAGTATAGTTGATTTACAATGTTGTGTTTTAGGTGTACAGCAAAGTGATTCAGTTATTTATATATATATATATATATATTCTTTTTCAGATTCTTTTCCATTATAGGTTATCACAAGATATTTTTACAATTTAATTAATTAATTAATTTAGTTTTGGCTGCGTTGGATCTTCGTTGCTGCGCGAAGGCTTTCTCTAGTTGCGGTGAGCGGGGGTTACTCTTCGTTGCGGTGCGCGGGCTTCTCACTGCGGTGGCTTCTCTCGTTGCGGAGCACAGGCTCCAGGCGCTTGGGCTTTAGTAGTTGTGGCTCGCGGGCTCTAGAGTGCAGGCTCAGTAGTTGTGGCGCACGGGCTTAGTTGCTCCATGGCATGTGGGATCTTCCCGGACCAGGGCTCGAACCCGTGTTCCCTGCGTTGGCAGGTGGATTCTTAACCACTGCGCCACCAGGGAAGCCCTATCACAAGATATTGACTATAGTTCCCTGTGCTATACAGTAGGTCCTTGTTGTTTATTTTATATATAAGACGGTGTCATTCTTGGTAATGGAAAAAGGAAGAAATAGGGAGAACAATTGTGGATTGCAGCTTTCTTTGATTGGATCAGAGCTTCTTCACTCATACATACTCTGCCTTTTCATTTTTCTTTACCAATCATTATAACTTTCAAAATAGTGTAATTCTATATTCTAAGCATACTATTTTTTTTTAATTTATTTATTTATGGCTGTGTTGAGTCTTCGTTTCTGTGCGAGGGCTTTCTCTAGTTGCAGCGAGTGGGGGCCACTCTTCATCGCGGTGCGCGGGCCTTTCACTATCGCGGCATCTCTTGTTGCGGAGCACAGGCTCCAGACGCGCAGGCTCAGCAGTTGTGATGCACGGGCCCAGCTGCTCCGCAGCACGTGGGATCCTCCCAGACCAGGGCTCGAACCCGCGTCTCCTGCACCGGCAGGCAGGTTCTCAACCGCTGCGCCACCAGGGAAGCCCTAAGCATACTATTTTAACTTGTATTTATTTTTATCATAGGACACTTACAAAATAAGAATAAGCATGAAGAAAAAAATCACCCACAGTCCTGCTTGAGTCTATAAATCTTTTTGGTCCTGTCTGTCCATCCCCACACACACGTGCCCACTTACATGAAGGGTCAGAACACGTTCACTGTGTGTAACCTACCTTATTCATGTAGTAAGGTGTCATGGCATGGCTCTCGATGTCATGAAATATTGATGTGTGTAGTGGCTGCAGAGGGCAGTGTTACATAGAGTGCTCAGGAATGATGCTCAACTGGTACTTTCCTCACTGCAGGGACAGCCATACTGGTTGTTAAAATATGAAAAGCCCTCCTTATTGGTGGGTAAGGGGTGCTGCCCTGAGTCCTCAGTGTGCCTTCCCACTGAACCTCTCCAGCAACGAGAGGGCAAACGGCTGGCCCATCAGGAGCCTCCTGGGTCCTGCTCTGGTGCTTGGCCAGCCCGATTTCGGAATAGTCAGTGCCCACACCAGTGGTTTTGGGTATTATCCTTGAATGTATCATGATGTACCCTATTGTTGGTAATATTTAATCTGTTTTTAGAAAAGTATTTTTCCCTTAAATATATATTTTTAAAGTCTTCTGACAGATTTCATTGAAATGTTATGATATCTTGAGGAATCCATGGGTTTTCATGGGAAATTGGTCTCTAAAGTTATCACAATTATTATTATTACAATTAATGTAATAATATATAACTGATTGGAACAGTGGTTTGGGCATATAAAAATCCAATTTACACACAGAGTATACCTGAGCCTAGACTCTATTTCCTTCTCTATAGAGCAGAAACCACGACATTTGAGTGGAATTCGTTGTTTTTATGTTACTTTAAATTCACACATTCAAAGCATTTCTCTTTTGAGTATGATTTTTTTTACTGTGATAATATATTACACTTCAGCATCCTCCAGTACTGTTCTAGCTTATTCTTCTTTATTTTCTTTCCTCACTTATCCATTCTTAACACACTCATACATATTTGTTTCAGATCTCTTTTATATTTTCCCAGTCTTGATTAGAATTTCACATTTCATATTATTTGGTTAATTTTTTATAATCTGACCTCTGCATTTGTCCTCATACTGATAACAGTAAGTTACCAGCTTTTATCTGTTTCAAATAAGCAACTTTGTTATCAGGCTTATTTGAAAAAAGAAAGAAACTTGCAAATTTTTATTTACCCAAATCTTCAGAATGTGTTTTTGATTTTTTTTGTTTGTTTTTTAAGCCATTTATGAAATGGCTATAACTTTTTATGGCAAATTTCCAAGTTGTCTCCTTTTGGCCCTAGGAGGAGAATTTTTCTTTAATTCTCAGATGATGAGATCTGTTTGAGGTCAGCCCACACCTGCTCCTGCAATGACATTCTTTTCCTTGATTAATTAATTTAGGTAAGGGGAAGGCAAGTGCCTGCCCATTGGCCTTACCGTGAAAGATGTTGCAAGATTTTGTCTTGTCTTCATCTCCATTTCTGTCACCCTCATCTAAGCCACTGAAGTGTCTCACCTGGTCTCTCTGCTTCTATTCCTTCTTCCCTGGAGCAGCAGAGTGATGTTTCAGAACATTAATCAGAGCAAAAATCCATCAGTGTTTTCTCCTTGTGCATCAAATAAAATTCATACTACTCACTATGGTCTGTAAGCCCCTGTGTGTTTGGCCCTCCCGAAAGTTCCTCTTGAGCTCTTTAAGCTCCAGGCACACCTTCTTTTCCTCTATTTTAACTCTCTGAGCTTTTTCCGGGTGTCGTTCCTCTGCTGAGACCTCTTTTCCTCTTCGTCTGGACGTGTTCACTCTTCCTGGCTTCTCAGTCTTGGCCGAAAGGTCATGTTTTCAATATTTCTCAGTCTCAAGTAGCCTCTCACCCTAACTCACCACTTTTATTTCCTTCTCACGACTTAAGACTATACGCAATTGTCCCTTCTACTTTATTCAATAATTGTTCACTAAGTGAGATGTAAGTTCTATAAGATTCGGGACCCTGTCTGTTTTGTTGGCAGTTGTTTGCCTAGCACGGACAGTGTTTACCGTTTGATATACATATGACAAATATGTGTTGATATTCCATACTCTAGCCTCTTTGGCAAAAGAGGGTTTATTATCTTTATATGAATTTGTCCAAGGTTTAGTTGTTTCCAGTTAAGTTTATACCAAGAGGGATCCATGTGCCCACAAGTACTACCTCATTTCAACCAGTACATGAGGAATATCCAGCCTTACTTTAGGATTTAAATGCCACACCACAATTATCTATAGAAAGTGGCTGAATCTAGCTACTGAATAATAGTCCTTCTTAGGAAAAAATTTTAGACACGTACTTTATTTCTGTAGTTGCTGACAAGTGTTTTATTTTACAGAATAAAAGGCATCTTGCCTGGGGTAAAAGCAAAGGGCCCCGTCTTTGTAGGACTTTCCTTTCTGTTGTGGAAAGGATTGTTTTAGTTTTTCTGTGTCATGGTAATGTTGAATTCTCTGTGGGAAGGCTAGGGCTTTTGGTTTCCTTGATGTTCCTAGGCTTTGGGCTTTTGTTTAAGATTTGTGTTTTAGGGTGGAACATTTCCATGGTTACACCGGTTCCTTTACCATCCTTGAAAAAAACCGATGACAAGTAGAGTGATCTGATTCCTGGATTACTACACAGATGTCTTTTGTATCTGCCTACATATGAAGCTCTTGGGCAACTTCCACTTCCGTGCATTCATTTCCTTGAATGCATTTTTTAAATGAAGCGTGTTTTAAGATTAGGAATAAATGGCTTGGATTGGCAAATTAAACAAGGATGGCCTATGTTATGTTAATGGTCTAAACTCAATATAAAATGAATTGAAAGGTAGGTATATGAAGGGAGAGGTTGTTTCAGAGGCAGAACTGAAGATCAGTGCCAGGCAGTATGACACACGTGTGAAGAATCAATACTGCATTCAGAAAGACTTTGTGTTCAGAAATAGTGTTCAGTTTTTTAAATATAATGTTTTGTGTCAAAATACTATAATAAACCTATGCACTTTCACTGACATGGAGCAGTAAACCTCACTTTTCCTCAGAACAATCTGTATGCTTGTTGTTATTCTGCTCAAGCCTCGTCCAGATGCACACGATCCAGCACTTTTCCGAGCATTGAAAGCGTTTGTTTGCACAGATGCGTTTGAATCTACACTCATGAGATAATTTCAAGTGAGATGAGGGAGCAAGAGAAAGACCTTCTCAGAATTAATGCAAAATCTAAACTGTGGAAAAGTAGTGCAGCTTTTTTTAATGTTAACGCAGTGGTTAACTTATACTGTATTTCTCAATGAATAGATGAGAAATTTAATTTGAATATTAACTGTTGTGTGCAGACAGCTTGGCTGGTGGTTCATTATGAAGCACTGAGTGACTTTTACCATCTGGTGTCGCCCCCATTTTGCCTGAGCCTTGGAGCCTATCTTTCCCTCCTGAGAGACTTCCTCTTATACTTTGGTGTCTACTCTCCTCCCGTGACCTCTTTCAATTATAAATTATTACTACTATATAATTATTATTAATTTATAAATGCTTGTGGTTTAAACATAAACATAACACTAAAAGGGAAAACTCTATAGTCTTAACCTCTGGAGATATTTTATGAGTATATTAACATATATGTTATAATTCCTTTTTTTCTTACTAAATGGGGATCATGCTATATAAATTATTGTATAATTTTTTGTATACATCTTGAATTTACAGTGCTAGTATTTATAGATATTCTTCATTATTTGTAGTTTCGGTTTTATTTGTAGTTGTTTTTGTAGATAACATATGTTTTGCTTCCTTGAATAAGTGTTTCAGTCGCTAAATTCCTGGAAGTGGGACTGTGGGGGCAAACAGGTGTGAATATTTAAATTCAATAAACGCCAACAAATTATCTTAAAAAGTACACCAATTTATACTCCCCATAAAATGTAAGAGAGTGATTTTTTTTTTTTTTTTTACTACATTCTTACTAGCTCAGGGCATTATCTTTTTTAAAAAAAAAATCTTTGCTAGTCTGATACGTACTGATGGGGTTCAGGACACACTACCCCATGGTATGACATCTTGGCATATTGCATATTTTAAGCTGAAGGAGTTTGAGAAAATGACAGACCTTTTGTCCCAACACCTTTTTTTTTTAAAGGTAATTCAGGTTGTTGTTTTTTTTTTAATACATGTATCCACTTATTTATTTATTTATTTATTTATGGCTGTGTTGGGTCTTCGTTTCTGTGCGAGGGCTTTCTCTAGTTGCAGCAAGCGGGGGCCACTCTTCATCGCGGTGCGCGGGCCTCTCACTATTGCGGCCTCTCTCGTTGCGGAGCACAGGCTCCAGACGCGCAGGCTCGGTAATTGTGGCTCACGGGCCTAGTTGCTCCACGGCATGTGGGATCTTCCCAGACCAGGGCTCGAACCCGTGTCCCCTGCATTGGCAGGCAGATTCTGAACCACTGCACCACCAAGGAAGCCCCCCCAACACCTTTTTAAAAAAATTTTTGTATTGAAGTCTAGTTGATTTACAATGTTGTGTTAATTTTTGCTGTACAGCAAAGTGACTCAGTTATACATATATATATATTTTTCATATTCTTTTCCATTATGGTTTCTCACAGGATATTGAATATAGTTAATCACTGTGCTATACAGTAGGACCTTGTTGTTTATCCGTTCTATATATAATAGTTTCAATCTGCTAACCCCAAACTCCCAGTCCTTCCCTCTCCCCGCCCTCCCCCTTGGCAACCACAAGGCTGTTCTCTATGTCTGTGAGTCTGTTTCTGTTTCATAGATACGTTCATTTGTGTCCTATTTTAGATTCCACATATAAGTGATATCAAATGGTATTTGTCTTTCTCTTTCCCAGCACCTTTATTGACTAATCTTTCCCCCATGATTTGAGGTTCACTTTTATCATAGACAACATGGCCTATACATTTGAGTCTGTATCTGGACTCTCTCTTCTGGTATAAAGAAGTGCAGTCGACTTTTGTATGAAAATTTTACACCTGTCCACCTCATTAAACTATCTTACTATTTCTCACACCGTGTCTGTTGATTCTTTGTGATTTTCTTTTGAAATTAATCATGTCATTCTGTAAGATAATCTTCAATCCTTTTCAATCTTCCTAATCCTTTTGATTCAATTTATCTTTCTTATGAGCCATTAGGTCCTTCAAGTCAATGTTGTTTACTTTTTAATTTTTTTAAAAAAAATTTAAAAACATACACACAAAATAACTAAATATAAAAACACCCAAAACCAAAAAAATCCTCTTCTGTGTTTTAACCCTAAGGCTAAAGTAGCTGAAAACTAAACTCAAAATTTGAAATTTAAGGTTGCTGAATTACTCTATCAGTGAAAGTCACCGTTCATGTAAGTAAAAGTTAGAACACAGAATTAGAGAAAATCAAGACTCCGTGAATTTGAACGGGGATGCTTGAGAGGGTTCAGAGAACTCCATGGAGAACTCATACAGCTGACTAACAATAACAACAAACATTTGATTAAAAGATGGGCAGAGGAACTAAGTAGACGTTTTTGCAAAGAACAAGTTTCACTTCATCTGAATCAATCAGCGAAGGAAAACACGGCTTCTTTTCATAAAGACACCAGGGATAAATTTATTGGCTAAAGGAATGCATCGTTCAGCCTCTCACTTGCAGACTGTCTCCAGGTTAGATTACTGGCACATTAGGGATAATTACCAGTATATAACATGTTCTAATTTTTATGTGTTAATGTTCCAGCTGGCAGGTAATAATCCCTTGATGAAGTTGTTAAATAATGTCAGGTTCTAAGCTGGATGCAACTAAAACATGTTTGCTTCATGACTAACTTCTACATCCATGGACATTGTCCAGTGAGCGAGCGACAGGGCCCTTCTTTCGTGCTCCTGCTTCCTCTTTTCCAGTTCATCTATCCTGTTGTTTTGTTCTCATATAGCCTACTTCTTTTACGCTCAGGAAAGAATCTCTACGCAGGGCTGAACCCAACAAAGCATTGCACCAGCAGGGCTGGCACAAAATCAAGGGGAAGTTTGTAAAAGAGAGCTGCCTGGATTAACTGTTCAGTGCTTTCCTCAGTGACCACACTTGGGTTGTACAGAGTGGGGCGACCCTGCTGACCTATGTGCCTCGTCCACTCACGGGCAATTTCCTTACTGTATAAGCTGAATGACGCACCTAACATCATGCTGGCTTTACTTTAGAACCAAAAGATGAGGGACATATGCCCTTTAAAGTTATTTGTATTCACATTTTCTAAAACTATCAGTCTACTTTTTAAATGAATATAATAACGTTTATATACCTGGAAGGAATCTTTTGCCTCAGGAAGACATTGGCCAACATATTAATACTAAAAAAATGCCAACTGAAAATTAACTTTTTAAAAAAACATTCTGAAATTTCTGAAACATTTAGTGCTTCTTTTTTTTTTTTTTTTTTTTTTAAAGGATTTTCTTATTTATTTATTTATTTATTTATCTACTTTTGGCTGTGTTGGGTCTTCGGTTCGTGCGAGGGCTGTCTCCAGTTGCGGCAAGCGGGGGCCACTCTTCATCGCGGTGCGGGGACCGCCCTTCATCGCGGTGCGCGGGCCTTTCTCTATCGCGGCCCCTCCCGTCGCGGGGCACAGGCTCCAGACGCGCAGGCTCAGCAATTGTGGCTCACGGGCCCAGCTGCTCCGTGGCATGTGGGATCTTCCCAGACCAGGGCTCGAACCCGTGTCCCCTGCATTAGCAGGCAGATTCTCAACCACTGCGCCACCAGGGAAGCCCTAGTGCTTCTTTTTTAAGAATTGCCTTCAGAACTTTAAGCATGTTTTTACAAATATTGTCAATGGTGATAGATCTTCATCCACCAATATTGGATTTGATTATTGCAAATAGTCAAAAAGTCATTCAGAGTTAACTCTGATGTATAATGCAAGTGATTAAGCTAGGTAATGCCAACTTTTTATTTTTAAGAAAGAGATGTGGCTATAACATAAGTGACTAGATTTTGGTTTGTGGTGGATAAATTCACTTCTAATCTGCTCCGGCAGATTACTTTACATAAAAGCATTGTCATCATAAGGATTATTGAACAATGAATGTAATATGTTCTGCTGTTGTGTGTGTTTATAAATTTTTTGAAAATTTCTTTACCTTACTGACCCCTTTCGTAGATAGTGTGTAGCAAATATAATATTTATTATTATTATTATTTTATTATCAGCAGTAGGATTTAGTTAGGAACATTGTCTTTTTCCCAGGAATGCTGATTCTAAATTAAATTATGTAAACTTCAAGCAACATGATACTGAACATTAGAATAGTGAGAGGCAAAGGATGTAAATATAAACAAATTTTAAAATTCTTATATTTTAGTCAAATTATAGAGAAATAATCATTTTAAAATAACATAAAAGAAAAATGGGACTTCCCTGGTGGCGCAGTGGTTAAGAATCTGCCTGCCAGTGCAGGGGACACGGGTTCGAACCCTGGTCGGGAAGATGCCACATGCTGCGGAGCAACTAAGCCCGTGCGCCACAACTACTGAGCCTGCGCTCTAGAGCCTGTGAGCCACAACTACTGAGCCCATGCACCACAACTACTGAGCCCATGTGCCACAACTATGGAAGCCTGCGTGCCACAACTACTGAGCCTGTGCTCTAGAGCCCATGAGCCACAACTACTGAGCCCACGTGCCACAACTACTGAGCCCGTGTGCCTATAGCCCGTACTCCGCAACAAGAGAAGCCACCACAATGAGAAGCCACGCACCGCAAGAGTAGCCCCTGCTTGCCGCAACCAGAGAAAGCCCACATGCAGCAATGAAGACCCAACACAGCCATAAATAAATAAATAAATAAACAAATAAATAAAAAAGAAATTAAAAAAAAGAAAAATGCCCCAAATTACCTTTTTTTTTTAAATTTTTTTGTGTGATGAGAACTTTTTTAAAAAATTAATTAATTAATTAATTAATTTTTGGCTGTGTTGGGTCTTCGTTTCTGTGCGAGGGCTTTCTCTAGTTGTGGCAAGCGGAGGCCACTCTTCATCACGATGCGTGGGCCTCTCACTATCGCGGCCTCTCTTGTTGCGGAGCACAGGCTCCAGACACACAGGCTCAGTAGTTGTGTCTCACGGGCCTAGTTGCCCTGCGGTATGTGGTATCTTCCCAGACCAGGGCTCGAACCCGTGTCCCCTGCATTGGCAGGCAGATTCTCAACCACTGTGCCACCAGGGAAGCCCACCAAATTACCTTTTTAATAAACTTTATTTTTTAAAAATCTGTTCAATGCTTTTATGGTATATGGTATTTGTCATATCTTTTTTTATAACAATAAAATAGATATCATTAAACCCATTTAAAGAGGAGAGTTTCATGGAGGTAAATCATCTTGCTCAAGATCATACAGCAATAAGTGTTAAAATTGGGGTAAGAACGTAGGTTCTCTGACTCGAAATCCTATGTTTCAAAGGATAGTTTACATGGGAACACCTTGCAGGGGGAAAATGGAGTGTAAGTGAAGGGCATTAGATAGGCCTGCCTGTGTCCCTAACTAGCTGTGTGATTTAAGGTCAGTTTATTTCACCTCTTTGGGACTTAGTGTAGTCATTTGTCAAATGAGGGTGTTTCTTTTCCCCCCTGAATTATCGGCTAACTTCAGAAACTCTGTAAGGAAATACCGTCAATGTTATTTAAAAGGGCAGAGTGGGGAGAGGGTTACAAATATTACAAAGTCAGTCAGCCTTACGAAGCCAACTTCATATAATAACCACTAAGGATTAACACGAGTTCTATTGAATAGCAATGAATGTTTAAAAACACATGAACCACTATGGAATCACAAAAGCTAATAAAAAATTTTGTGATTGTTTTGTTAACTTAGTCAAATTCAACAAACTTCCTGTGGTGTTTGCTTATCACGAGACTAGCTCAGAGAATATACAGAGGTGACAATATCTGTAATTTAAGGGGAGAATACAGATGCACCTGAGGAGGGAAACAGAGTTGCTGTAACTGTACCCCAACCCCCATTTCTAGGATTCACATCTGTATAGTTTGAGGCCTCAGTTTACCTTTTAACACCCTCATTGCTCTAGCTGCAAATATAACATGATTATGCTGAGCTTACAGTTTCCTGGGGCCACCAGAGCCTGGAGGCTGGAAGTCCAAAACCAAGGTGTCGGCAGGGCCATGTTTCCTCTGAAAGCTGTAGGGGAAGAGTACTTTCTTGACTCTTCCAGCTTCCTGTAGTCCTATGTGTTCTTTGACTTGTGGTAGTTTATCTCCAATCTTCACATGGAGTTCTCCTTGAGTCTCTTAACATAGTCTTCCTTCTGTGCATGTCTATCTCTGTTTCCAAATTTCCCCTTTTCCTAAGGACACACGTCCTTTTGGATTAGGGCCCACCCAAATCCTCATTTTAACTTGACTACCTCTGTAAATACCCTATTTTCAAATAAAGTCACATCCTGAGCTACTAAGAGTTCGGACTTCAGCATATCTTTTTTGGAGGACATGAGGCAACCCATAACACTAAGAATACTCTGAGAATAGTGTTCTACTAGACGAATATTTCAATTTTAAAACTTGGAGTTGTTTAATTTGTTTTTTGTTGTTTTCAATATCCTTAGAACTGATGGGCGGTTCTTTATTATTATTCCCCTGATACAGACCTGTTCTTAAAAGTGACTATAGCTACTTGGGGGCACGTACAGCCCCCATTACTGTGTGGATCATTCATCTCTCTTCCTTTTTGTATTTTATCTCGTATTCATTTGTTTGTTTATTTATTTAAAAATAGTTATTAGCTACCTATTATGTGCCAGACATTGCACTGGGCATTGGATTCTATTAGCTTTATTTCCATCTGACTTTGGGGAAATTTTCTGGTAGAAGGTGTACTAACCCTGGAACATTAGAACACTATTCAATAATTTTTGTTACTCAGCTTGCTAAATTCTATTCTTAATATAATGAAACATTTTTATTATGGCTTTCTGAGCTTTCTGACCTACAAGTATGGAGGGATGCCTTTAGATGTGTCCCTTCCAATGCAGAGACCATATTTTTTTTTTTTTTTTTTTTAAGGATTTTCTTTTTAATTAATTAATTTATTTATTTTTGTCTGTATTGGGTCTTCGGTTCGTGCGGGGGCTTTCTCCAGTTGCGGCAAGCGGGGGCCACTCTTCATCGCGGTGCGGGGACCGCTCTTCATCGCGGTGCGCGGGCCTTTCTCCATCGCGGCCCCTCCCGTTGCGGGGCACAGGCTCCAGACGCGCAGGCTCAGCAATTGTGGCTCACGGGCCCAGCTGCTCCGTGGCATGTGGGATCTTCCCAGACCAGGGCTCGAACCCGTGTCCCCTGCATTAGCAGGCAGATTCTCAACCACTGCGCCACCAGGGAAGCCCCAGAGACCATATTTTTCACCCATGATTTTTGTTCAACATTTATCATTTGGGCACTTTCTTCAACTCCTCAAAAAGTCAAAGAAAGAAAATTTACAGAACAACTATGCAGAAGATGATCTGTGAGTCCATATGTAAAACTCATACAGGAATGTGAAATATTTTATAGTTTATATTCGACACTGAGATTGAGAGACAAACAAACAAAATGAATCTAATAACAATTCTTAGCCCTTAAGGAATGGAGTAGGCATTCCAGAACTTCTGCTCAAAAAGATTTCAAACAGTGTTTCAGCTCCCAGACCACAGCCTGTTGCTCAAGCTCCAGCTTAGTTTTCTTTCTGCAAGTGACCAAGGGGCCTTTAGTTTTGAGGGGTAGCAAGGAATTGCAACACCAGGAAATGAAATAAAGCGAGTCAATAGGAAGCTGCGACGTGTGGGAAAGCCTTCCTTGTTCTTCAGTTAACCTTGATTTCTATTTATAAAATCCAGGAGAAGAGTTTCAAATGTGGAATTTCTTTTGAAAAGTTGGGAATATATTTGTTAGGGATGTGAGCGATGGTTTGCAATGTAGGACACTTGGGGCACACACGTGCAATCCCTCTGGTCATGCTGGCAGCACCTCCCCTACTCCCATCCATCTGCCTCTCTCCCTCTACTGCCCAGGAAAGGACAGGACTTCATGGCTGTCACAGCCAAGTCAGCTGTGACAGCAAGCCACTTGCTTGCCCCCCCATCTTTCCCTCCTTGTTTTTTCTTTTTTTAATTAATTAATTTATTTTTTTGGCTGTGTTGTGTCTTTGTTGCTGCACGTGGGCTTTCTCTAGTTGCGGCGAGCGGGGGCTACTCTTCGTTGCAGTGCGCGGGCTTCTCATTGTGGTGGCTTCTCTTGTTGAGGAGCACAGGCTCTAGGCGTGCAGGCTTCAGTAGTTGTGGCACGCGGGCTCAGTAGTTGTGGCACGCGGGCTTAGTTGCTCCGCGGCATGTGAGATCTTCCCGGACCAGAGATCGAACCTGCATCCTCTGCATTGGCAGGCAGCTTCTTAACCACTGCGCCACCAGGGAAATCCCCCTCCCTGTTCTTATGAAATAATATTTTGGAGAAATTGAAAGAGTACAGAAAAGTAAGGGATTAATTTGATAAATTTGCCCCCCTCTGCCTCCTTACAGGCCGGTGTGCTACAGGAGGGGGGTGATTCAGGCCACAGGGAGAACAGGGCTGACTGTTCTAGTTTATGGAACTGTGCCGTGTTCAGTCTGACTAGCCTTATCCGTTTTCTACTACTTCAGGATGACCTTGCACTTTCTTGGAACAGCTGCCACGATTCCAGTGGACAACTAACCCTGCCTGTTTTTTAGTCTCCAATTACATCAGTAGACGCACTGCCCACTTCTGCTCTAGTTCCTGGGAAAGATCTCAGTTGCCCGCACTTGGGTATGCTTTCCTGTGTTTGGGTTTATTAGTTTTGTGATTTTTTTTTTAATATTTATTTTATTATTTATTTATTTATTTTTGGCTGCGTCGGGTCTTAGTTGCTGCACTCGGGATCTTTCGTTGCGGTGCGCAGGCTTCTCTCTAGTTGTGGCATGCGGGTTTTCTCTCTCTAGTGGCGCACAGGTTCCAGAGCGCATGGGTTCTGTAGTTTGCCGCACGCAGGCTCTCTAGTTGAGGCGCGATAGCTCAGTAGTTGTGGAGCGTGGGCTTAGTTGCCCCGTGGCATGTGGGATCTTAGTTCCCTGACCAGGGATCGAACCTGCATCCCCTGCATTGTAAGGCGGATTCTTTACCACTGGCCCACCAGGGAAGTCCCTGTGATCTTTTTTTTAAGGAGCAGTTGTGAAGTAAACTATTTAGATACCCAAAGATGGTACAAGTCATGCTTAGCCAAGAGTTCCTTGGAATTAACATATTAACATTACTAATAATGTGTCACACAGATGACCTCAGCTCTTCCCTTCTCTTCTTGTGAAAGCTTAACACTGAAACCCTGTGGAAATATTACACCTGTCAGGGCTTGACATTTGTATTGAAATAGTTTCCAACAGTGTTCTCCCAGTCTGTTCTTATAAAGTTATGGGACCAACAGAAAATAGGATTAACGCAAAACATCAACAACTAGGCAAAGGGAACAGTCCTCCACTGACATGTAGAAGCCCAGTGCCACCTTTGGAACTGAACCCCTCTACCCGAGGGTTGGGGGATCGCCTGAATGACCCAGAGAAATGGGTCTCACTTTCTTGGTTCATTTACAGCCCCGCCACCAACTCCCTTCCCTCCTGGCCACACCCCAACCTGAAGGGTATCTCAAAATGGCTAGAGGCTCTGCTGTCCACGAACTACGATGCCTAAACCTCCCCACCTGCAGCCAGCTGACGCTGAAGCCATCGGCAGTCTGAGCTCAGGACAAATTTGCAGTTTAACTTTTCCCACCTGAGCTTTCAAATGCCAAGTCTGTGTCACTTTTATGTTAATGGTCTTTCTTTCATCCGTCTGATGTGGCCTGATCGGTATTAATAGGTTACATTTGCTCAGAGGTAAGTTTTATCCGTTAAAAAACAACTAGAGAATGTTCTTTTGTTTGAGATAATGAGAGCTCCTTGGAGACTACTTTACTAGTCAATTGTACATGAATGTTCTTTGAAGAGAGCCTCATTCTCTGCCAGAGCTTTTCCCCTCGATTAACTCAAAAATGTCCCAAACTGAACTCATCATCTTTGCTTCCTGAAGGCAGACTCCCCTTGACCCCCATTTCCAGGAGTGCCTCACTCTGTTGGGTGACAGGCTCAAAGAGCCTTGACTCTTGTAACGTTCTGCGTTCACCAAGAAGTATCCGTTGTTTTTGTTTTTCAAACTTCCTCTTGGACTTTTCCAATCCTGTCCATTTTTATGGCTACCACCCTGTTCAGATCTTCATCCTTTCATACCTGTATTTATTCTTATTTAACCTCCTAAGTATGTCTACGGACTTAACAGTCGGCAAACACGAATTGTCCACAGTGTGCTAAGACTTCCTCCTCCAAATCCATCCTGTGGACCTTTCCAGACCACCTTTCCTCCAGTGAGCTTTTATTATTCTGCCAGAGACTGTCATTGTCCCCAGCGTTCACACTTCCCTTCACACCTAGAAACACAACGTTTAGTTGGGCACCTGGTCACCCAGGTAAAGGTGATTTTACCTTTCTTTCTGCATTTTCTCACTTCTCTGATTGTTTATTCTTTTTTTTTTTAAGGGAGTGCTATTTATTTATTTATTTTATTATCTATGGCTGTGTTGGGTCTTCGTTTCTGTGCGAGGGCTTTCTCCAGTTGCGGCGAGCGGGGGCCACTCTTCATCGTGGTGCGCGGGCCTCTCACTATCGCGGCCTCTCTTGTTGCAGAGCACAGGCTCCAGACGCGCAGGCTCAGTAGTTGTGGCTCACGGGCCTAGTTGCTCCGCGGCATGTGGGATCTTCCCAGACCAGGGCTCGAACCCGTGTCCCCTGCATTGGCAGGCAGATTCTCAACCACTGTGCCACCAGGGAAGCCCTGATTGTTTATTCTCTGACTAAAGATTTTGTACAGACAAAAGGCAGGCAGTGGACATGGGTGGGGTTCTATTCTGGGGAGGTCTCATAGGGTGTTGCTCGGTCACGATGCCAAAGCTGTGTATTTTGGGGTGGCACACTCTGATCCCCTTCATCTCACATTCAGGTCCCCACAGAGAAAGGATGTGATTGCTTCAGATAGTTACTCTCCTTCCTGCCGGGCAGAGACCTCGCCCCAGTCCACCTCCTATGACGGAATTCATCCTATAAGTTAGCTGCTCTTGGGCCCAGCACCTGCCCCGTGAGCCAGAGTGGCGGGAAGGCACGGCTGCTTCCTCAGAAGGCCTGTGGGCACGCGATGCTCCTCTCTGAGTCCACAGAGGCAGCGCTGACACCTGGAAGGTTAAGTGGATCATTCCAAGGAGGGTCCTTTCAAAGCCCTCTGCGATCCAGGTCTCTGGAGCACATCACCTCCCCAGTTTTGAGAAGACTTGCCTACTTGGCTACCAAATGACCTAGCACCATTAATTTTTCACAAACCTACAGTACTTCCTTTGTCATAGAGCACATGCCCGCCTATGTGTGGGTCAGTGTGGGGGCTCTGCTCTTTTCAGTTGGTTTGGTTCTATTCTTGTTTCAGTATTAGTCTTAATTCCTGTAGATTTATATTGTCTTTGTGTCTATAGAGTAGTTTCTTTTATCTTGTTGTTCTACTTAAAGGATGTCTTGGATTTTCTTGGCCTTTTGCATCTCATACAAATTTTAGAATCAGATTGTCAGTTTGCATTTTTAAGAACCTGCTGGGATTTTGATTTATTTAGTGTTAATTTTTAACTAGATTTTATTTATTTTCAGAATGGTCTTTTTCTCTGTTTCTGATTTTTTAAATTATAATTATATTATTATGATGTTTTACGGTGATGATGCAGGATTGGTAACTATCAGAAAGCAGGGACAGTATTTTATATAATTTTTTTAGTGTTAAACATGTCCTACAAGAAGAAAGTCCTTTCAGATAACATTTATAACTGGTCATTACAATAGACTTGTTAGGATAACCATCCAATCAAGATTGGTGGGTCAATCTGGCATTTTATGGGAATCTCCAAATCCTGGGAGGGAGAGATGGAGCTCTTGATTTTTTCCACTGAAACAATGATAGCAGGGTTCTCAAACTCCCAGAAGCCTATGGACATGTTCTCAATGGGCCCAGGTTCCTCAAAAATATTTTTAAATGTCTTATTTTAGATGATAATCTAAGAAAATTGAGATATGTATATTCTGGATCTTTTAGATGATCTTTATTTTTATAACCAAGTCGTGTAATTTCTATGCCCAAAATTATAACAAGGAAATCCAGAAATCCATATGTAAAGGTTTTGATGTTTCCTTATCAAGAGCCACAGATTCACCAAAATCCTGCAAACCTCACTTCACCTGGCTGACCTGAGATAACTACTGGATGGGGGCTTCAAGTCTCGCAGTGTTTTCTGTATCAGTGAGCTGCCGAATCACCTACCAGACTTTAATAGTGATTGACATTATCATTATTTTAAATATGAGGATAGATTACCGCAATATAAGAGTAAAATATGGCTTCCGGTCTCACAAATGTACGAATATGACAAATATTTTAGTTTCTTCATAATAAATGTGTTTCCTGAGACCACCACAACAGTTCTACCAGAGCAGGCGTGAAGCAGCCCACACACTGCACTCGGCCTGTGAGCCCATCAGGGTCCAAGGTTGAGCTGGACATAGGAGTGGCCTCCAGGAGACTCTGCCTGCTGGTTCACTTCCGGGGGGACAGGGTGTGAGACGCCTCTTCTCCCCATGAAGCTGCCCTGTGGCCCAATAGCCCGGGTGCCCACCCTCACTGTGGGGATCACGACCCGTCTACACTGGGAGCAGTTGGGGTGGGAGTGGGGAGGGGATGTATCTACTCATTACATGGAGAAGCGTCAGGGGCCAAGGATGGGGGAGACTGGATGAGGAAGCAGAGCAAGCAAACTGGGTCACATACAGAAGCAGAGTCAGCGACAGCTCAGAGGTGTGAATCTGCCCACTTTAAACGAAGCGATGCCGGTGAGTGCAATGTCCGGGCACAGCCCGAGGTTTGACTTTGGGCTCAGAACCCTTTGGTTTGGGGAGTGACCAGGCCGTCACCTGATGGCCCCAGTCCAGGGTCGATGCTGCGGGTAACAGGGTCTCCCCAGGAATCTAGGCCTTTCCCGGTTCTAGGGGATGAGAGGGCTGAGAGTAAGAGCAGGAAAGAGTCCCATTCACGGGCTGTGCTTTGGGGGTTTTCATGGAGCTGTTTTAAAGGAGCTGTTTTAAAGGAACTGCTTTGTAAGCAGTGATGCAGCTGGGGCAGAAGTACTGATAAATCAGAGCTGGAAATAGGGCAGGGCCTTCCATGCTGGCCTGGGGCTGAGTAACTCAGGGGACGAGTCTTTTATGATGGAAACCAGTGGCTGTAGGGCCCGAAGTCTCGTAATCACTGGGCTTATGAAAGCTCAGTATCAATCCAATAGTTAAAATACCTACAGCTAATTATTTGTTGAGGGTTTTTTCCTCCTCCTTATTCCTAATTATTTTATTGTTTTTGATACTATTGTGAGTGGGATAGTTTTCTTTATTTCTTTTTCAGCTATTTCATTGTTAATGCTTAGAAAAGCTTGTGATTTTATATCCTGCAACTTTACTGAATTCATTGATTAGCTTCAATAGAGTCTTTAGATTTTCTGTATATAAGATCATACCCTCTGCAAAAAAATGATAATTTTACTTCTTTCTAATTTGGATGGCTTTTATTTCTTTATCTTGCCTGATTGCTCTGGCTAGGACTTCCAGTACTATGTCAAATAGGAGTGTTGAGAGTGAGCACCCTTGACTTGTTCCTGGTCTTGGAGGAAAAGCTTTCAAACTTTCACTGTTGAATTTCATGTTAGTTGTGGGTTTGTTGTATATGGCCTTTATTAGGTTGAGGTATATTCCTTCTATAACCAATTTGTTGAGGGTTTTTATCATGAAGGAATGTTGCATTTTGTCAAATGCTTTTTCTGTATCTATTGAGATGACCGAATGATTTTTACCTTTCAATCTATTAATGCTGTGTATCACATTTATTGATTTTTGTATGTTGAACCATCCTTGTGTCCCAGGGATAAATCCCACTTGATCATAGTGTATCCAGAGGAAATGTTGCTCTAAGTCAGGATTCCTCAATCTCAGCACTACTGAGCACTACTGGGGTGGCTGGGGACACAGGGCCATAGACGGTGAGGCCAGCAGATCAGGAGATGACTGCCATTTAAAAGGAAGCTTATTACACTCACAGATCCCAAGAGAAGGGGGCATGCCTCATCCTGAGGGGCCACACAGGAATGCACAGGGGCCGGTCATGGGGCAGAGGGAGAAGAGGAAACTGGTAAGAGCCTTTATTGTGGTTTCTGCTAGAAGGAATGGGTAAGTGGGCTTAGGATTGGGTAGACTTAATAATTTCAACAGGTTCTGGGGCATAGGGGCTGTCTGGTTGTCTGGTACCTGGCTCTGGGGTGATTGGGGCAGGTTGACAGTGGTCCGGAGTGCGAGAGCTGATAAAGGAGGTGGTTGGGGTGTGGGCTCTGGATTGGTTGGTTTGCATCTAAAAGGTGTGCTCTTGGGGGTGAGCTGTGTACTATCTCTAGGACCTTGGGAAGTACAGTCCCTTCAGGGTCAGCAAACCTCCAGATGCCAAAGAATCAGAATACAGAAAATAAGAGACATAGTTAATACAATTGGCCTCGTGATACTTGGACATCATATGGAGGTTTTGGTGGAAAGCTGGAGAAGGGAGTGGGGGAAGGGTCTGGGGAATGGGTAGTCCTCTCTTCAAGGGGTTGAGGAGTTGCCTGGTATGAGGTAGGTGCCTACTGGGGAAAGCAGTAATCTCCATTAATTTTAGAACGACAGGGATAGCAGTAACCTCTCCCACATTCCCTCTGGGCACGGAAGCCTATGCTGTACCTTTGGCAGAGAGCAAGGAATATACCAGAATCACGGGCTAAGCAGAAAGTAGAAAGCTCAAGAAACAAAATTAAATTCCTAATATCAAAGGAACAAAAGAGCAGTAATGTCCTGTGTCCAAGTCGTCAGCACCTTAGGAGAGGCAGTCTGCAGGCATTGCTGGGTGGAGGTTTTAGAGTCTGGGGTAAAGTCACCTCTGGTGCAGAGGGCGAAGTCATCTCCAGAGCAAGCTCCTGGGCCACAGTGATATCAACTGGGACATGGGACTGGGGTATCCTTTCCAATTGGATACGCCCTCAAGTTGGTGAGGATCTTGTTTTTGTGGCTCTTTGTGTTATTGTAATGAGGCTAAGCCACTTGTGTAATCTGAAGGCAACTTTGGGCCTTGGAGCTTAACTTGTAAAGAACTTTTCTGTCAAGGTGCTCATGGGTGCACAGCCAGTACAGGTGATATTGGCATCCATGCCAGAGCCCAACTGTCTATTAAAGCCCCAGTTAGGCGTGGCTGAATCTAAAAGTTTCCAGCGATCCGAGGTTTTGCCCAGATGGGTGATAAGAAGGGTTCTATTGCAACAGGTTTTAAATCATAGGGCCTGATCAGGGTCTATGACGTTAATAGGGTGTAAGGTGATTTGCCAATTAAAATATCTGTGGCTAAGGTTGCAGCTCCAGCGTGAGCCTGCAGGCAGGCCCTCTGAGTCGGCCGATTACCATGGGCCCTTCCCCTCAGTTGTAGGTTTAGGTGGTGATGGGCAAGCCATTGAGGTCTTTGGGTTGTGGGGCTTCTGTTACTCAAACATGGTGGCGTGTGGACCTCAGCACGTGTCATGTCTGGTTGAAACCAATAAAAGCACCCAGACCAATAGTCATAAGACCAACAGCAGCAGAATGGTGTGCAGCTGCACTAAATAGATTTTTTTGTTTCTGTGCTGGGGGTGGTGGAAGTTTGGCGCTCCAATGACCCATATCAGACGAGAAGCTGCCTGGTCCATGGAACACTCTATGGTTAGCAGATCCCAGGAGTGTATGTGCCCTCCAACTGGCCTCCAGCCCTTATGGGATGAGGGCAAGATTGAAAATTTATAAAGATGGGAGACATAATTAAAGGGCCTCAAATGTGAGTCCTTATGTACATGGAGGGGAGAAATATCCCTCTTTAAATATAAGAAGGGGTGATGGAAAGACTTTTAAAAGTTGGTGTGAGGTGTGAGTCTGCCAAGGGCCTTGAATTAAGAGAAATTAAGGCCTGGAGCAAGACAGAGACCTATTTGCCAGACTGGAATTTACAAGGGAGTTGACTGAGTGACAGAAAGCAGATCGGTGATTGGCTGAAGAGAGGGCAGTGGGAAGGATTACAAAGGGGTGTGAGGAAACCTTTGGAGGCGATGGTTGTGTTCACTGTCTTGATTGTCTTGATGAGGTCACAGTTCCATGATGACTTCACATGTCAAAACACCTTTTTATATGATTTACATATGTTCCATGTATTGTGTGCCCATTAAACCTCAATGCGTAAAACTGTCTAACGAAGATGAGGAGGAGATCGAGGGGGAGGAGGAGGAAGCAGGGAAAGGAGATGTACTAATCGTCAACTTAAAAAAATGCACAACCTAAAAATAAATAAATAAATAAACAAACAAATAAATAAATAAGGGACTTCCCTAGCTTTGCAGTGGTTAGGACTCTGTGCTTCCACTGCGAGGGGCCTGGATTCAATCCCTGGTCGGGGAACTAAGATCCTGCAAGCCGGGCAGTGTGGCAAAAATAAAAAAAAATTAAAAATAAATAACTAAATAAATAAATAGAAAGGAGTACTTCAAGGAGACCATTATGTCTCTCAAAGTGGCTATCTGGAGTTTATCAGGGACATGAAACTTCTACTGAATGCTTTTTTCAAGAGCCACATTTATTTAACCATTCACCTACTGAAGACATATCTTGGTTGTTTCTAAGTTTGGGCAATTATGAATAAAGCTGTTATAAATGTTCACGCATAGGTTTTTGTGTGCACCTAAGTTTTCAACTCCTTTGGATAAATCCGAGGCACATAATTAGTGTATTGTATGGTAAGAAGTATGTTTGGTTTTGTAAGAAACCACCAAACTGTCTTCCAAAGTGGCTGTACACTTTTGCATTCTCACCCGCAATAAATGAGAATTCCTCTTGTTCCACACGCTTGCTAGCATTTGGTGTTTGGGATTTTGGCCATTCTAATAGAAGTGTACCTGTATCTCATTGTTATTTTAATTTGCATTTCCCTGAAGGCATATGATATGGTGCATCTTTTCATGTGCTTATTTGCCATCTGTATGTCTTCAAGGTGTCAAGATCCTTGGCCCATTTTTTAATCAGGTTTTTGTTTCCTTGCTGTTGAATTTTAAGAGCTCTTTGTATATTTTGGATAACGGTCTTTTATTAGATATGTGTTTGGCAAATATTTCCTCCCAGTCTGTGGTTTTGTCTTCTCATCCTCTTGACAGTGTCTCTTGCAGAGCAGAAGTTTTTAATTTTAAGGAAGTACAACTTATCAATTTTTTCTTTCATGGATCATGCCTTTGGTGTTGAATGTAAAAAGTCATCACCATACCAAAGGTCACCTAGATTTTCTCCTATATTATCTTTTAGGAGTTTTATTATTTTGTGTTTTACAGGTTGGTCCATGATCTGTTTTGAATTAATTTTTGTGAAGAGAGTGTGGTCTGTCTAGATTCATTTCTTTGCATGTGGGTGTTCAGTTGTTCCAGCACCATTTGTTAAAAAAGCTATTTTTGTTCCATTGTATTACCTTTGCTCCTTTGTCAAAGATCAGTTGACTATATTTATGTGGTGTATATCTGGGTTCTCTGTTCTGTTCCATTGATCTATTTATCTAGTCTTTAACCAATATCACACTACCTTGGTTACTGTAGCTTTATAGTAAGTCTTGAAGTCAGGTAATATCAGGCCTCTGACTTTGTTCTTCTTCAATATTGTGTTGGCTAGTCTAGGTCTTTTGCCTGTCACATAAACTTTAGAATCAGTTTTCTAGGATTTTGACTGAAATTGTATTGAATTTGTAGATTATATTGGGAAGAACTGACATCTTGACAGTATTGAATCTTGCTGTTCATGAACATGGAATACCTCTTCATTTATTTAGTTCTTTGATTTCATTCATCAGAGTTTGGTAGTTTTCTTCATGTAGATCTTGTATGTATTTTTTTTTTTTTTTTTTTGGCTGCATTGGGTCTTCATTGCTGCACGTGGGCTTTCTCTAGTTGCATCGAACAGGGGCTACTCTTCGTTGCGGTGTGTGGGCTTCTCATTGTTGTGGCTTCTCTTGTTGCGGAGCATGGACTCTAGGCACATGGGCTTCAGTAGTTGTGGCACACGGGCTCAGCAGTTGTGGCTTGCAGGCTCTAGAGTGCAGGCTCAGTAGTTGTGGTGCATGGGCTTAGTTGCTCTGTGGCATGTGGGCTCTTCCCAGACCAGGGCTTGAACCCATGTCCCCTGCATTGGCAGGTGGATTCTTAACCACTGTGCCACCATGGAAGTCCCACGTATTTTGTTAAATTTATACCTAAGTATTTCATTTTGGGAGTGCTAACGTAAATGGTATTGTGCTTTTAATTTCAGACTCCACTTGTTCATTGCTAATATAAAGGAAAGCAATTGACTTTTGTATATTAACACAATATATCCTGCAGCCTTACTATAATCAATTAGCTCCAGGAGGTTTTTTGTCAATTCTTTTAGATTTTCTACTTAGTCATCATATCACCTGTCAACAAAGACAGGCTTATGTCTTCCTTCCCAGTCTGTAAACATTTTATTTCCTTTTCTTGCCTTATTGCATTAGGAAAGACTTCCACTCTTTGGAAAGGAGTGGTGAGAGGGGACATCCTTGCTTTGTAACTTATGTAAGTGGGAAAGCTTCACGTTTAACATTAAGTATGTCAGTTTTTTGGTAATCTTTATCAAGTTGACAAAGCTTCTCTCTATTCCTAGTTTACTGAGAATTTCTATCATGGGTGGATGTTGGATTTTATCAAATGCTTTTTGTGCATCTGTTGACATAATCATGTAACTTATTTTTTAGTTAGTTGATGTGATTGATTATATTTATTGATTTTCTAATGTTGAACTAGCCTTGCATACCTGGAACAAATCCCACTTGGTCATGGTGTATAATTCTTTTTATACATTGCTAATATTTTGTTGAGAATTTTTTGTATCTATGTTCATGGGAGATATTGTTCTGTAGATTTCCCTACTTCCCATGTCTTTGTCTGATTTTGGTATAATACTTGCTTCATAGAATGAGTTAGGAAGTATTCTCTCCACTTCTGTCTTCTGAAAGAGGCTGTAGAGAATTGATATCATTTCTTCTTTCAATGTTTGGTAGAATTCACAAGTGAACCCATCTGGGTCTGGTGCTTTCTGTTTTGGAAGGTTATTAATTATTGACTCAAGATGTTTAATAGATACGGGCCTGTTTAGATAGTCTATTTCTTCTTGTGTGAGTTTTGGCAGATTGTATCTTTTAAGGAATTTGTCCATTTCACCTAGGTTTATGAAATTTGTGGGCACAGAGTTTTTCATACTGGAATATGCAAATGATATCCCTCTTTCATTTCTGATATCAGTAATTTGTATTCTCTCTCTTTTTTCTTAGTTAGCCTGGCTAGAGGTTTGTCAATTTTATTGATCTTTTTAAAGAACCGCCTTTTGGTTTCATTGATTTTCTGTACTGATTTCCTATTTTAAATTTCATTGATTTCTGCTCTAATTCATATTCTTTTCTTCTGCTTACTGTGGATTTTATTTGCTCTTCTTTTTCTAGTTTCCTAAGGTGAAAGTTATATTGCTGATTTTAGACCTTTCTTCTTTTTTTAATTTAATTTTTTTTTTTGACTGCATTGGGTCTTAGTTGCAGCATGCAGGATCTTTCATTGCGGCGCGTGGGCTTCTCTCTAGTTGTGGTGTGCAGATATTTTTTTTCTCTTTCTAGTTGTGGCCCTCAGGGTCCAGGGCATGTGGGCTCTCTCAATGAGGTGTGCGGGCGTCTCATTGCGGCGGCTTCTCTTGTTGCAGAGCACGGGCTCTAGGCGCGCAGGCTTCAGTAGTTGTGGCACGCAGGCTTAGTAGTTGTGGCACACAGGCTTAGTTGCTCATGGCATGCGGGATCTTCCCAGACCAGGGCTCGAACCCATGTCCCCTGCATTGGCAGGCGGATTCTTAACCACTGCGCCACCAGGGAAGTCCCGGCACATACTCTTTAAGAACTGTTATGTCTTCCTGGAGAATCAGCCCCTTTATCCAAATGTAATGCCCTTCGTTATCCCTGAAACTTTTCTTACTTTGAAGTCTGTTCTGCCTGAAATTGATGTAGCTACTCCTGCTTTCTTTTGATTAGGTTAGCATGGTGTACTTTTCTCCATCCATTTACTTTTAATCTGTATGTGACTTTATATTTAAAGTGGGTTTCTTGTAGACAACATACAGTTTGATCCACCTTGATAATCTCTGTCTGTTAATTGGTACATTTAGACCATTGACATGGGCCTGTGATTTTGATGAAGCCCTGGCAGGTCTCAATAGCAAACAGACCTGCTTGGATATATTTTAATGGTAGTTGAGATAAGGCAAATAATGTACTTAGTACGGTGCCGAGGACATAACGAGTGTTCAATAAACCTTAGTCATCATAGTTAGGATCATGACTTTTACCCGTCAACTTTAAAATTCACCCCTTGTATCTCTTCGTGGTGCCTTAGTGTGACTGAGACACTGCTGCTTATTACCCCGTCTTGTTCATTCACAGCTTGTCACTTCCAACATTCTGTTTCAAGTCACATCGAAGTAAGAATTCATTGAGCTGACAACCTATCACAGGGCATCTTTGCACATAAAATGAACCAATTTATAGTCATTGCTGACAGCTGTTTTTTGAAGGAACGGCCATTTTCCTTAGTTGATTGCAAAGAACAGTGATTAATTCAGCTCATCAGCCTGCAGCAGCAAATGCTAAAAAGGGTCTCATTGTGTGAAGGCTGCTGGTATCTTAAACCTACATTTCTGAGTTTGTCAGAATTTCCTGAGCCTAGCCTGGAGTTCCGGAGGTCACTTCATCCGCCCTCCTGTCTCCAAAGACCTCTAAATGAAAATAGAGCCTGTTTTTCCTTGGCAATGGGCCATGAGGAGAGGTGAATTTAGCAGCATCTATGTTTCAGGATTCTGTGGACATTAGAAAGGCCGCCCTCCTAGCCAGGTGACTTGCCAGGACCTGAAAGGGGCAGAGTCTGATGCTACAATCACCGGAAATATTTAAGGAGCAAAGGCAGGACTGGCTCCCCTTCCGCCTCCGTGTCTAGAGCGAGAGGAGGTGTGTGGTGAGACGAAGTGGAGTTTTGTTTGTATGAAACCCAAAGGAGGCATCAGCGCAGCTTGCAAACATACCGTGCTCCTCCTCCCAACGTCTTTCTGCGATGGAAGAACTTGAGTGCCATGTTCAACATGACCTCCAGGACATGGCTGTGGACCCCCTGGTGGAGCCAGGACCCTCCAGGAGAGCTGAGGGGTAGAAGAGACCCAGGAGGGTGCAGAGTAAGGAGGGGGAGAGAGTGACAGCAGAGGGGGAGGGGTCTCCAAACAGCAGTCCCGTGAAGTGGGCTTCAGCTAGATGGGCCAGGACTCCGTGGTCAGCCGACCCTGAGTCATTTTCTTTCTAGTGACAGCAGCCCAGCTCGGTGGACCAGACATAGTGGACCTTGACCAGCGGCTGCCAGGACCTTCCTCCTCCCTCTACAGGGTGAACTTGGACTGAAGCATCTGCACCAGTCCACAGAGCGGGGACCACCCTGCCAGCCGTGGGCTCAGGCACCAGGCCCCAGCCATGAAAGTTCTTGCCTTCAGGCACCCGTCATCCAGCTGGGGAGGGAAAGTGGACACAGATGACCGACCCTCTCCACTGGGCCCGACGGGAATTCAGGAAGCGACCTCCTTCCTGTCCTCCACTGCCTGGCTTCTTCTAGCCTGAGCTGTGCTTCTTCTTTTTGTCACCCTCTTATGTGTGTCTTAAGCACATATATCTCCATTTTTTTCCTTTTTAAATTTTTTATAAGTTAACAAAAATTTTGCCACTTCCTTCCCCCAGTTCTCTGCCCAGCCAATCAATAGTTTTGAATCCCTGATGCATCCATTTCTGCTAGCTAGTTATTATTCATGGAAACGGTATGAACAGATCAGTAAAAATCACAGCAGTCGTTTTGTTCAATTCATCATCACAAGTTACATGGGCCATGTTTCATAGCTTAGTAATATAACATTTTGGTTGTGGAGTTTCTCCGGACCTCTCCCATACCTTTTTTCATATATTTAAGATTCCTACTCAACTATACTTCAATAAAATTAAAGAAAAATAAAAAATGTAAAATTCCTTGACTTCTTTGAAGGAGGCGTATTTTGGACCCCCGTTTTGCAGGCATGGAAGCGACGGCTCAGGGGGTCTCCAGCGTGTTCGTCGCGAGGCTGGGCTGGGAGCTGGGGCTTCGGACTCCTCGTCTCCTGCTCACGTGTATTCAGCACGCTCAGAAGGAGGGACGAGTCTGCTGCCTTGGGGAGACGTGTTAAATTCGTGTGCGCTAAACATGCGTGTTCCAGACAGCTGTCGCTTCTGCAAAAATGGTCGAGATGTTAACTTTTAAGCTGCCGGCCACCCACCGTGGTGGGAGGATGCGATTTTGAGCCGGGCTGCTCGCCTTCGCCTTCGGGAAGCCGCGTCTACATCCGCATAACCGCGGGGTGAGGCAGGAGGTAGGGTTTCCAGGACGGTTGGCAAGAATCGTGCCTCGTATTTCCCGGAGAACACATACTGCTGTAAAGGAAGAAAAAGTTGGGTTTTCTCCAGCTGCTGCGCTGTTAAGAAGCAAGCAGCTCTGTCTCCGGGGCAGGACGGTCCTCGGAGAAAACAGTGGGACCCTGCTTCAGCACAGATGAGGAAACTGGGCAAGTGCACCTGCCCTGCGGCACGGGCTGCTCTTCTGCTGGTCCTTCCGGGGCGTCGCTGCCTAGAGAGGCCACAGGCTCCAAGCCAGAAATGGCATCTCACCACATTCTGCCATACACAGAGCAAAGCGTCATCTTCCTGCGGCCGTTCCGTGTAACGTGTGCTGGGAATCAGCAGTCTCACAACTTCCCCTTGGTTCCTAACAACATTAAAAAGAAAAACGCTTGCGTGGTGAAAAAAAAAAAAAAAGAAAAACGCTGGTGTGTCTGGAAGCAATTTTGGAGGCTTCTGGATGTGGCAGGTGTCAGTGACTGGCTGTCAGGTTGTCATTTACAAGACAGTTCACTGAGTGATTCCAAGGGGCTCAGGAACCAGACCCAGGACTGCACATAAAGCCCCATCCTGCGGTTGGAGCTGAACCTTGAGTCATTTGCTTGATGGATTTTTTTCTTTCCTTGGAAACAGGAAATAGAGTCTCAGCTTTCTCCCTAAGCCTCAGGCAACAGGGCTCGTGCAGGAAGTCCCCTTCTCTCCCCGGCAAACAAAGATGCACACACGTCCCCGAGCACTGCAGACACAGCTCTGCTTTCCGCCTCGCCGGGTCCCTGGATCCCTGTCCCCTCCCCTGGGCTGGTCCCAGCATAAATCTCCACATCTCGGGGTCACTCCCCCTCTGCACACAGGCTGCTTTGTAAGTGGGAGAAAGAGTCCACAGAACTGGATATAAATTTCCGTGGGAACAGATGGGTGGTGTGTTTGCACACAAACCTGTACGTATCACAAACCAACCCAGAGAGACGGGGACCTAGGCGATGCATAAAAATTCTTGCCATCAATGCTGTCAGCTTCATAAAGCTTCAGTTCGCTACCCTGACAGCCTGAAATGTCTCCCTTACGCCTGGAGGGAGCACAGGCTCCCCGGTGAGGTCACGGCGCAGCTGCACCAGCCCTTCCATAGGGTGGGCGGATAGCACCCTGAAATGCTTTCCTGAGCCGCCTGTCCTGCCCACGACCCCTCTGAGCACTGAACCCGTCAACCAGTAAGAGATTCACAGCGCAGGGCAGGGTAGACACCTCGGGCGCCCACGGCAGCCGCTGCGCCTACATCAGCCCTTGCACTTGGGGGGAGGCCCGAGGCCGGGGAAAAGCCACCGGTTGTCTCTGGAAATGGCCAGCCTTGTTTTCAGTTTTCCCTTCGAATGCTTGCTAAAACAGCATCTTAGAAGTGTGTTACGGGGCTTCCCTGGTGGCGCAGTGGTTGAGAGTCTGCCTGCCAATGCAGGAGACACCGGTTCGAGCCCTGGTCTGGGCAGATCCCACATGCTGCGGAGCAACTGGGCCCGTGAGCCACAACTACTGAGCCTGCGCGTCTGGAGCCTGTGCTCCGCAATGGGAGGGGCCGCGATAGTGAGAGGCCCGCGCACCGCGATGAAGAGTGGCCCCACCTGCCGCAACTAGAGAAAGCCCTCGCACAGAAACGAAGACCCAACACAGCCATAAATAAATAAACAAATAAAAATAAAATGACTAATACTCTTAAAAAAAAGAAGTGCGTTAAGGCGGCTGCCATCCTAGCAGCGTTGACGGGGGCATGAACGCTGCTTTAGAATGAAGCCCAGCTGGGAATCCGTATTGAGATCTGATTCCCAGCAGCTCCAACTGGTCCCATTATTCCAATCACCTCATCTTTCTGTTTTCCTCACTGCCTTCCTCCCTTTATGAGTTTGTTCCCCTTTGGGAGTAATCTCCAAAAACCTCAGTTGTTTTCAGAATACTTTAAAAAAAATTTTATTTTATATGGGGGCATGGTTGATTGTAACAATGTTGTTAGTTTCAGGTGTACAGCAGAGTGATTCAGTTATACAGTTATATATACAGAATACTTTTGATTTACCTTTTTAAAGTAAACCTTTTAGTTGAGCATAATTCATACAGAGAAGTGCACAATGTCTGAGGATTGAGCTCCAAGAATGTCCTCGAAATGAACACACTAATGTAGCAAAGCAAACGGATATGGAAATAGCATCAGCAGCGTCCCAGGAGCCCTCTGTGAGCCCCTTCCATCCCTGCCCTCCCACAGGGGAACCCTCTGCTGACCTTCGTCACCGGGAGTTGACTTTGCTTATTTTGAACTTTACTTAAGTGGACTTGTGCAACAGTATGTCTCTGAGATTCACCTGTGTTGTTGAGTGTGGAATTGCTGAAGAGTCCTCGAACTTGTTGTTTGCTCTGAAAGAACGCTTAACCAATAACAAGTGGAAGAAAATGACTTCGGACAGGAATTTTAAAGCCAGCTTGAGTGTGGATGGGAGATCTCAGAGAACTTGGCCTTCAGAGTATCTGAGCTGGAGGTGGAAGGTGAGCTAAGATCCCGCACCCACCCCGCCCCCAGCCCCCTGCTCTGCTCTGAGATGTGCTCCAGCTTCCTCTCTCTTCATCCCTGATTGATGATCAAAATGAGGACAAATTGAATGTCGCTTGTTGGCCTAAGTGAGTTTGTATACGAAGCTGTGTGTACCTCCTGGAAAGACTGCTCACCTGAGCTTGGGATTCAGAGTGAAGTGGATCAACTGAGAATCTAGACTAATTTCCAGGAATGTGGAGTCAGACGCAGCCACCGATGAATAAATCAACAAGCGTCTGTGAGTGCCGCTGTGCTTTTCCTTCACTCACCTACATCCACAGGCTCTGAACTAAGTCCTTCATTTTTTTTCTCATTTGTGAATGAGATTCCTATATCACAGAGCTGAAGATGCAAGCCGTGATTTCATAGAGCATTGTATTCTACACCACTAAGAAATTAAAAATGCCTGAGATGGAGAGTCTAGTGGAGACCCGTGTGCAGAGCTGAGACACTAAAATCATTCACTGTGCGGGGTAAAGAGAAATTACTCAGCCATGCAGACACGTGAGCGAGGAAGCACACCTGCCTCCACCTGGGCACGTGGGGAAGCAAGGAAATAAAACTCGCGTGAAGATTTGAAGCCATAGCCTACTGTGATCCGTCAGTGGACTGAATTCGCACCTGCGAGCATAGCATCCATTTTAAAGTGGCCTCTGTGGTGCTCCCTGATGCTGGCAGAAGCAAATGCGGATCTTCCCTGGAGAAGTCAGACTTCATCCAGGCAACTGCAGTTGTGAGATGCCATCAATCTCAAATTTCAGGATCTTAGAATGTGAATACATGACATTTGCTAATAATACCTACCTCTCCGACTTGTGGTGGAGATTGACGTGGAAACATACACACTGGCTAGTATATAATAAGTTCAATAAACGGTAGTCACCACTGGGTATCGTGTCCCACCTCTCTGTATTTATGAGTAGGTACCCTGGAGTCCCAGTAACTCTGGCCGGAGAGCACAATGAAAGTAACAGCGGGAAGCCTGGGGTGGCAGGGGAGGCTTCATGCAGGAGAGGTCTTGAGCCTGGTTGTGAAGGATTGAACAGGTCAAGAGGGGAGGATATTCCAGGCTGTGGAAATGGTATGAGCAAAGGCTGGGAGGTGGACGCAAACATGGCCTACAAAGAAGGAAGGGGATGAGTGCGGAGGGCACGGGTGTGAGAAGGGTTGGGGAGGGGGCGCGGTTTGGAGTCCTGTCTGGAACTGATGGATGGTCCTGGGAAAGGAACGGTGTGCCCCTGTCACCTGAGCTGACCAGGATGAGCTCTGATGGGGCGGCCACTGGAGAAGGGTGAAGCTGGGGACGGTCTTGAGCCATGACCGGCTTTACGGCTGCAGCAGGGCGGTGTGCTGGAGGCCGGGAGGGGATGGGCCGCTGCACTGACACCCCAGGTGAAGGTAGACAGTGTGAGTTGCAATAACATCACGTTGGAAGGAAAAATAAAGAGCAAAAAGATATAAGAGGTTATGACTTAGGTATATTTCAAAGACACAAAAACACAGTAGATGTTTATGGGTACACGTAATATGCAGTAAACAATGAAGAATCACACAGCCACCAACGTGTGGGTGTGTGTGTGTGGACGGGATCCCAGGGCGGGCGCCTTTGCTATATCTGTCATCCTTTTATCTATTTAAAAGAGAGGGATACAGTGATTGCATGTATACAATTACATAGTAAAATGCTAGCAGGTTTTTAATTTTAGCAGTCAGCATGGAGGTGCCAGTTATATTATTTTCTGTATGTTTGCAAGTTTTTATAATTTTCAAAAAAATTAAACAATGAAAAACTGCAAAGAAGTATATCAAAATGTTCCTAGAAATAGATTACTGTGCTCACATGGCTTGTGCCAGCATGGGAGAAGTGTGTGATTCTTTTCTCCCCTTGGTTTTCCAAGTTCTGTGACTATAGTATTTTTTATAATGAAACACTTACAGATGATTCTTTTAATTTGTTTAAAAAGTAACTATATGGCAAAGAAAAATGACTAGCAGACTATGTATCAACCTCTTTGTATCAACCTCTTAGCAAACAGGGCTCCTTTGTAAGGTGTGATTAATAAAGTCCGCTGGGAGGGTATTAGTGGGCTCTTTATTCCAGGGCTCCTGTCGGACAAAGGGTGCAGTGTTGCTAATTCTGACGCCAATATTTCCGCAGGACTGAATTGACAGAATCTTCCTGAATGTGTTATTTATGGCACCAAATGAAAAAGGTCTTGTTCACCAGCCAGACTCTAGGCCCCAAAGGGACAGACAGATCTGTATGCAGGCTCTTCTTGCCCAATTTAAAACCAGCATCTTCACAGTCACCAAAATTAATTCAGCACGAATTTTGCTGAATCGGATCCTGGGCCTGCGGGAGGCGGGTGCATCGATGGTCAGCTGCAGAGACGGGCCCAGTCCTCTCGCCGCTGGGGTCACGACACAGAAGTGTAGAAATGTAAATGAAGTTCCGCAAACCCCCAGTTCACAAACGCTGGGAAAACCAGCATCCTGCCCATATTTGCAGGGAGGTGGGGGAGTTTCCAGGTTCTCGCAGTCGCCTCTAGCCTCTTGCTCTGGAATCCTTTCCCCAGATTGTTCCTCCTGAACCTGCAGCCCCCCACTGGGGGCTCCTTCTTCCCCCAGGTTTGAGGAGGTGGCGTGCACGAGGGGGTGATGGAGGGGCTGAGCTACTGCCCCACAAAACTTTCCCCAAGTGAACACACCCCACCCCCGATGAAGCCCCTGCTGATCAAGCCCTTCTGCTCCCCGCTGTTTCCTACTCCTCCATCTACTGTTTTTGGTTTTTAAAAAATTTTTTTTATTTATTTATTTTTGGCGGCGTTGGGTCTTTGTTGCTGTGTGCGGGCTTTCTCTAGTTGCGGCGAGCGGGGGCTACTCTTCATTGCGGTGTGCAGGCTTCTCATTGCGGTGGCTTCACTTGTTACGAAGCATGGGCTCTAGGCAGGCGGGCTTCAGTAGTTGTGGCACACGGGCTCAGTAGTTGTGGCTCACGGGCTCTAGAGCGCAGGCTCAGTAGTTGTGGTGCACGGACTTAGTTGCTCTGCGGCATGTGGGATCTTCCCGGACCAGGGCTCGAACCCGTGTACCCTGCATTGGCAGGCGGATTCTTAACCACTGTGCCACCAGGGAAGCCCCATCTACTGTTTTTGTTTTGTTTTTGTTTTCTGGTCTAGGGTCTCCTAGCCATTCAGTCTTGCGCTGCCCTGAGTAAATATATTAACCAGAACAATTTTGTTCTTATAGTTTTACTCCCATCCATCTTGGCTTTGCCCCAAGGGCTGTTTCCCCTCCGCCCCGCCCCCCCCCCCCCCCCCCGCAACAAAATAGTACCTCAAAAGGTTTTGTCAAAAAAGAATTCTCCACTCAAGGTGAAATGCTGCCTGCAGAGGTTAAATGGTCACCATTCCGCCCCACAGTCCTGCTACGGGCGGGGCTCACCCCTTCACAGCGTAGCTCGGGAATCAGAACGTATCCCGAGCCAAGCTGATCATATAGTTCTAAGTGTCAAATAAATGGTGAAAGCAGAAAGTTTTGTAGCTGTGGGTGTGGCACGGGGGAGAAAGCTAAGGCATTAGATGACCTGTAAGAGATTATCTGAATTACTGAAATGATGGAAACAGAGGCAGAATTTTCAATAAGGTCTCTGAGACCGGCTTTTTGTGTCCTCAGGCTATTTTGCAGGCCCTCTGTCCAGAAGATGCCGTGGGCTCCGAGCTCTCAGCCACTTCCTGGGGGGAGGGGTCTCAACTCTGCTCTGGTCTGATTGCCAAGGACGAGGGAGGCCTGCATTTTCCTGCCTGAAGTTGGGAGTAAAAGAACAGTGCAACTAAGAAAAGCCCTGGAGTCCTGGTCCAGCTGAGCAGGGAGCTCAGTTCTGAAAGTGGAGCTATAACAAGAGACACCTGCGCTGTAATGACCTCCCAGATTAAGAAAAAGTTGAAAAACCAGACCTGAAAGCAGCAGAGTCCTTCCCACGAGGGCAGTGCAGCCATAAGTCTGTTTTGGAAATGAACCAGCTGTGAGCGGACACGGCCCTGCGCGGTGACTAGGGGTTGGCGTGGAAAAAGAGGAGCCAGACCCAGGAATCGAGAGAACAACGCACGACACAGTCAACTGCAGCTCTGAGCTCCTTGCTCCACCCACGGCTGAGGTGGCCCTTGGTCATCACTTGCGAGTCCTCAGAATCTCTCCTACCCGAGAGAGACCCCAAGACCCGAGTGCACACGTGGCCCCTGCACAGCAGCTTTCCCTGAAAATGGCAGCGATGGGGGCTGCCGCCTCACAGCTGGGCTGAGCACTGTTCCAAGCTCTGATCACCCGGCAGCTGGAAGGGCAGTGAGTGCTTGAGAGGAGAACACTGGTTCAAGGACCAACGGAGTGTCTACTTATTTTTACCTCTGAAAACTCTTCACCGTGCGTTTTCACTGCCGGCTCTTCTACCGCTGTTCCCTCAGCTCCTACTTGCATCCTCTGCCCATAAAACAAGGTGAAGTGGATGTGGGACTTGACAGAATGAACCGTTTGGCGTTGGGCACGTGGTTTTTCAGTAAAGGTGCCAGTACCAGCGTGTGTGATGCTGGCACGGTTGTACTTGGGGACAGCGCCCCCCACTGTCCGTCCTGTGAGGTGTCTGCGTCCCTCTCACTTGTGCTGACCCCTCAAGGAGACAGAGAGGGCTGCTGAATAACCATGGATGCACCCCAGGAACAAGACGTGCGTTCCAGCATCCCAGCTGGAGGAATCATTTTCTAGTCAATCTGCGGTGAACTTTAACCTAAAACAAGCCTGCTTTCAGAATGAACTAGACCGTTAGGCGGAATATGACAGGGAAGCCGCCCGACGTGCTCACAAGAGCTTCTCGCAACCTGGTTATGACGCAGAGGGTGTGTGTCACCCCCGAGTGACGGAGGTGGCCTCCGCTTGGTATTCTTGATGTAATGTGGGTGAATATCCCCACTTACATGTACGCACACCTCTTGTCTCTTGCCTACAAACTGGGTGGTAAGATACTAGTGGTCAAAAATTGCTTCTTACACATCTTTCATGCTTAATGGAGTATTGAATTGAACTTGCTTATTTTGTGGACCTTTGCCACACCTGCCCCAGCAGGAGCCTGTAAATCACTGACCCAGGATTGGAAACTGAGTCCAGACAGGTTGGCTAGTCTTACCTACATCACTGGTACAGGTTTGCACTAAATAAAATATTTACTGGGTGGAATATATACATTAACTATCCTAGAGATAAAAATTGGGGGAGATACAATGGAAAATTTCATAAACTTTTCATAAATATTGAGAAGAAAAATAGTATAATAAATCTTCATGTATTCAGCACCCAGCTTAACAGTTATCAACTCAAAAAAAAAACCCACCCCAATTATCAACACATATCCAACCTTTTTACATGTATACATTCCCTGTGGATTATTTTGAAGCAAATCTCAGCTATCACATTTTGTCTATAAGCACTCCACTATAGCCCTCTAAAATAGTAAAACTCTTCCAAAAAAATAACATTTATGACAATATCACACCTAAAATAATTAACAATTACTTAGCATCATCAAATATCCATTCATTTAAAATATTTTTCAGATTGTCTCATATTTTTTTTATAGTTCTTTCAAATCAGGATCCAAAGAAGTTCAAATCACTGTAATTGACTGATATGCCGCTTAAGTCTCTTCTAATCTAATCTCTAATTTCTCCCTTTCTCCTCCCCACCCCACTTTGTATTTGTTGAAGAAACCAAATTATTTGTCCTGTAGGTCTGGGTTTTGCTAATTGCATTCCCATGGTATCTTTTAGCCTGTAGCTCTGTCCTCTGGATTTCTGGAGGTTAGAGCTTGGGTTCGATTGTTTGGTCAAGACTACTTCACAGATGGTGTTGTGTGCCTCAGCTGGGGACCGCGGAACGCCTGGTTTTTCACGATCATTGCCGGGATTATGCTGTCATGCCGATTATGCAAAAAAGTGGTTTTCTAATTTTTAAAATCCTTTTTTCCTCATTTTGTTCACTGGAATGCTTCTATAAAGAAGCTTTCCCTCGTCAACTCTTTGATTACCTAAGGTACGTTTCATACAGGAAAGGCCAGATCCATGCTTCACTCTTTTATTTACAAAATATTATATAGTATTATATACAAATATCCCTTATTTAATATTTTCAAAATATGTAGTTGGTTTCCTAGTATCTTCCAACCAGCGAATTGTCATTGCTGCTGTTGTTTCGAGTATCAGAACGAACACGTGGATTTGAACGTGGAGGTGTGTTTCCGTCCATTGCTGTTTTTATTCATATTGATGCTCAGATGGTCACATCTTTGCAAGTGGCAGCCCTGGAGATATAACATTAAGGCTGCCTTCCGTTTGTGTAGCTACAAAGTTACGTGCTGTTGTGTAGACGTTACCCAAGCTTGTCTCACTCAGAAGGGCCTGTCAGGGGCTTCCCTGGTGGCGCAGTGGTTGAGAATCTGCCTGCCAATGCAGGGGACACGGGTTCGGGCCCTGGTCTGGGAGGATCCCACATACCGCGGAGCAACTGGGCCTGTGAGCCACAATTACTGAGCCTGCGTGTCTGGAGCCTGTGCTCCGCAACAAGAGAGGCCGCGACACTGAGAGGCCCGCGCACCGTGATGAAGAGTGGCCCCCACTCGCCGCAACTGGAGAAAGCCCTCGCACAGAAACGAAGACCCAACACAGCCAAAAATAAATAAATAAATAAATAAATAAACCCAAAAGTTAAAAAAAAAAAAAATTATTAAAAAAAAAAAAAAAGAAGGGCCTGTCACACGGTGCACTGACTGTCTCTCGTGTGTAACGGACTGGCCAGATCCCACGCCACCGGGAACTGCCTTGTGGCCTCACTGCGTGTGTGTCTGCTTCCTTCACACAAGTGTGGTGCTGGGGAGGAATAAATGGAGGACCAAACCTCCGTGGGCCATTAGGCTGAAAGTCACATGACGTCCACTGCTCCTGAATGTATCTTGGCTTAGAACCGTTTATAGTCTTAATGAGGCACGAGGCCAGGGCAGTGAGAGGGAAGCAGCAGGCAGGAAGTTGACAAAAGTATTTATCGACCGCCTGTTATATGTCAGGTAGGGTCCTAGTCACTTAAGATATACCTGAATAAAACAAAGCCTAACTCTCATGGAACCTGCATTTCTTGCTGGGGAGACGCTCAACAAACCGTAAACATGATAAATAAAGCAGAGAGTGTTAGAGGAAGCTTGTGCTATGACGTGCTGTGGAGAATAGGACAACTAGAGTAAGGCAAGAGGGATGTGGATGTGGGGAGCTGCAGCTGTAAACAGAAGGGTCAGGGTGATGGCTTAGAAGGCCCTGAAGGAGGCAAGGGGGTGAGCTTTGCCGAATCTGGGAGGGGGTGTGTCACACGCAGAGCCGGGGACCGGTGCCCCCGCTCTCGGGTGGGAGGTGCCGCCTCTGGGTGTCAGAGAAAGTGCTGTCACATCGTGTGTCAGTGCTTGGGACCCACTTCTGCATTCAACATTACGTTTCTAAAATTCACCCGTATTTGGGGGTGTAGCTATGGCTCATTAATTCTCACTGCTGTTTAATATTCCATTATATGAATATACCATGATTTATTTAACCATTAACATTTGGGTGTCTTCTAGGTTTTTGCTATTATACAAAATGCTGCTATGCGCATCTTTTATCCGAGGGCGCATGAGCAAGAGATTCTCTAGAGCAGAGCTATCTAGCTTTTTTCACATTGTGGTACAGGTAGAAAATGTACAAGTAGAAAGTGTACAATCTGCGTCACACACGGGGGTAAACTGAGGTGATACGAAGCCATCTACAGGGGGTTGGTAAAAAAAAATTCATTACATTTTTCAAATATTATCTAATTTCAATACATAATTATCTCCCTCTTCTCCTCATCTGAGTTCTTCCTTCCTCTTTTCACCCTTTCCTTACCTTCACCAATAAAATTTCTGTTCCCAAGATGTCTGATCACAGGTAAGATGCTTGGTACAAAGTGACCTAAACAGGTGTTTCTTTGAGCGTGGTCTGTGGGCACCAGCCAGCTCTACATTCGTGCTCACTGGCTGATGGGAAAGGAACAGATGTAGACCTCGGTCACGCCGGCCAGACACTGAGGGGCGTCACGGTCCCAAGGATGCGCAAAGCCCACACTAGTACGAGTGAAGGAGCGGCGGGGGGAGAGTTGGGTTTTTGTAGGACACACACTTCTGTCACAGTTGCTATAGCAACTTACTCATGTTGGGCGTAGCTATTGGTTTCAGTAAAATGACGTCATTTGTCTGTTGCCTTAAGTTAATTTTAACAATTAACTGTCATTGGTTTTGTAACTTTGTTCATAATTTATAAATTGGTTTTAGTTTTATAGGTGTAGAAGAACTATACACAGAAGAATATTATAATAAAAAGAAGTCCACATCCATTTAGGAATCTTTTTTTTTGTTTTGTTTAGAAGAAGTGGACCATTACTGAAGTTTGAGAGAAAGTGACATAGTGGCCGACCCGGCATCTGTGACCTGTCCCTCTGTGCTTCCTCATGGGCCCAACTCGGTTCAGAGCTCCTGCCTCTCCCAGGCAGCTCATGTTTAGGGGAGACTCTACCACCCCAAGGTCCAGATGGGTCTGAGCCAATCGAGGACCTCAGGAACCTGCCAGTGATTGGTTTAAACGTTAGCAGGGGATGTAATTTTGTTCAATATGAGACGCAAGGGATAGTCTGGCTTCCAAGATTTCTTCACTCTTAACCAGAGACACAGGGAAGAGGCGGCCCCCCTCTTGTTCCCGTGAAATAGTTGTGTCTGGACATCTCACTTGAAACTGCTGCAGCCACCCTTCGAGCACACGGGGACAGTCAGTGCCAGGGGAAGCAGACACGCCCAGGTGGAGGAGCCAAAGGAGGAGGGGACCCGAGTCCCGGGCGACCCTCTTAAACTCCTGCACCAGGAGCCCGTCCTCTTGACTTCTTGTTTCAGGAGATGATCTGTCTTCCCTGCCATGGATCCGTCGAGGGTGGATTTCTGTCACCTGCACCTGAAAGAGTCCTCCCCAGGACAGGGACCTGAGGGGACCACACGAGGGTGGACGGCTCCGGGGTCAGTGGCTTTCCTGGCCCATCGTTCCCCCCAGGCCAAGGGCTCATGCAGGCCCGTTTTCCCGGCACTGGGCATAGGTGTGGGAGCCAGTGGGGGCTTAAGAAATAGTCGCATGATGTGGGGATGAGTAATGGCATCAGAGAAGGGGCCTAACCTGTGGGCCACCCAGGACCTGGGCAGCCGAGGCCATTGCTATGTCCCTTTCAGCGGCGGAAGAGATGCGGGTGTCTGTCTTCTCACGCTGCACCAGCCTGGACAAAGCTGCATCTCGGCACGAGTTGCTAAACACTGGAAACCAGCAGAGTGGAGACCCGGCACTGGGTGGCGAGGCGTTGGCACCGCGAGGGGCAAATGAGAACGATTTATAAGGATGCGATTTCTGCAGGAATAATGGAGAGTAACGGATCAGAAATGGAGGACGGGGTGGAGCTGTGGGGAGGGTTACAGCCCAGCAGGCAGCCCGCTAGATCACCGGTCATATCAACAGTAGTCTGAGAAAATGGGTGTGATTTTACAAAACAATGGACCTAAGTAAGCAGGCGCGTTTGTTTTCTTCAAAAAAGGGAGAGGGAAGCCACAGCTGAGGAAGATGACTGACACTCTCCACTTCAGCAGAAGACTTCAGAACGAGACCCAAACGAATTTTTATCATTTTCTTGGTAAAATTTGCTTTTATTCCCTAAGCTGGGTGACAACTATGATAGAAGGTGTTACAGCTGTAACTAAAGGCATTATAAGAACTGCTTAAGAAGTTTCATAAAGCAGTGAGCAGGCAATTGATATTATTATTTTCCTTTCAGATAATACATGCAAAGAGAACATGTGAAAGTCCAGCCGATGAGCCTATGGCTTTGTCACCATCATAAAACCCCGGTAGGGCCCCGAGATGAATCATCAAACACCAGGGCCTCAGCCTCCACGCTGGCTTATGGGGTGAAGCTCAATGAGGGGAAGAATCAAGAGCTTCCTCCTCGCTATCCTGGGTCTTTTTAGTTTAAAAATAAATGATAGAGGCAAGCTTGCACAAGATACATCTGGAGAGTTGCAGACAAGACTTTGGCAGGAGCCCTGGATGAGGGTGGCCCTGGAGCCTGGTGCTGATCATGTGTCCTGCGTCCAACCAGCTCTACAACAAATGCTAAAGGAACTTCTCTAAGTGGGAAACACAAGAGGAGAAAAGGACCTACAAAAACAAACCCATAACAACTAAGAAAATGGTACTAGGAACGTAAATATCGATAATTACCTTAAATGTGAATGGATTAAATGCTCCCACCAAAAGACACAGGCTCGCTGAATGGATACAAAAACAAGACCCATATATATGCTGTCTACCAGAGACCCACTTCAGACCTAGGGACACATAAAGACTGAAAGTGAGGGGATGGAAAAATATACTCCATACAAATGGAAATCAAAAGAAAGCTGGAGTAGCAATACTCATATCAGATAAAATAGACTTTAAAATAAAAAATGTTACAAGAGACAAGGAAGCACACTACATAATGATCAAGGGATCAATCCGAGATGAAGATATAACAATTATAAATATATATGCACCCAACATAGGATCACCTCAATACATAAGGCAACTGCTAACAGCTTTAAAAGAGGAAATTGACAGTAACACAATAATAGTGGGGGACTTTAACACCTCACTTACACCAATGGACAGATCATCCAGACAGAAAATTAATAAGGAAACACAAGCTTTAAATGACACAGTAGACCAGATAGATTTAATTGATATTTATAGGCAATTCCATCCAAAAACAGCAGATTACACTTTCTTCTCAAGCGCACACAGAACATTCTCCAGGATAGATCACTTGTTGGGTCACAAATCAAGCCTCAGTAAATTTAAGAAAATTGAAATCATGTCAAGCATCTTTTCTGACCACAATGCTATGAGATTAGAAATCCACTACAGGGGAAAAAAATGTAAAAAACACAAACACATGGAGGCTAAACATATACGTTACTAAGAGGAAATCAAAAAATACCTAGAGACAAATTACAATGAAAACATGACAATCCAAAACTTATGGGATGCAGCAAAAGCAGTTCTAAGAGGGAAGTTTATAGCAATACAATCCTACCTCAAGAAACAAGAAAAATCTCAAGTAAACAATTTAACCTTACACCTAAAGGAAAGAGAGATAGAAGAACAAACAAAACCCAAAGTTAGTAGAAGGAAAGAAATCCTAAAAATCAAAGCAGAAATAAAGAAAACAAGAGCAAAGATCAATAAAATTAAAAGCTGGTTCTTTAAGAATAAACAAAATTGATAAACCTTTAGCCAGACTCATCAAGAAAAAGAGGGAGAGGACTCAAATCAATAAAATTAGAAATGAAAAAGGAGAAGTTACAACAGACACTGCAGAAATACAAAGCATCCTAAGAGACTACTACAAGCAACTCTATGCCAATAAAAAAGACAACCTGGAAGAAATGGACAAATTCTTAGAAAGGTATAACCTTCCAAGACTGAACCAGGAAGAAGTAGAAAATATGAACAAACCAATCACAAGTAATGAAATTGAAACTGCGATTAAAAATCTTCCAACGTACAAAAGTCCAGGACCAGATGGCTTCACAGGTGAATTCTATCAAACATTTAGAGAAGCGCTAACACCCATCCTCCTCAAACTCTTCCAAAAAATTGCAGAGGAGGGAACACTCCCAAACTCATTCTACAAGGCCACCTTCACCCTGACACCAAAACCAGACAGAGATACTACAAAAAAAGAAAATTACAGACCAATATCACTGATGAATATAGATGCAAAAATCCTCAAGAAAATACTAGCAAACAGAATCCAACCACACATTAAAAGGATCATACACCATGATCAAGTGGGATTTATCCCAGGGATGCAAGGATTCTTCAATATATGCAAATCAATCAATGTGATACACCATATTAACAAATTGAAGGATAAAAACCATATGATCATCTCAATAGATGCAGAAAAATCTTTCGACAAAATTCAACACCCATTTATGATAAAAACTCTCTAGAAAGTAGGCATAGAGGGAACTTACCTCAACATAATAAAGGTCATATATGACAAACCCACAGCCAACATCGTTCTCAATGGTGAAAAACTGAAAGCATTTCCTCTAAGATCAGGAACAAGACAAGATTGCCCACTCTCACCACTATTATTCAACATAGTTTTGGAAGTCCTAGCCACGGCAATCAGAGAAGAAAAATAAATAAAAGGAATACAAATTGGAAAAGAAGAAGTAAACTGTCACTGTTTGCAGATGACATGATACCATACATAGAGAATCCTAAAGATGCCACCAGAAAACTACTAGAGCTAATCAATGAATTTGGTAAAGTTGCAGGATACAAAATTAATGCACAGAAATCTATTGCATTCCTATGCACTAACAATGAAAGATCAGAAAAAGAAATTAAGGAAACAATCACATTCACCATTGCAACAAAAAGAATAAAATACCTACGAATAAACCTACCTAAGGAGGTAGAAGACCTATACTTGGAAAACTATAAGACACTGATGAAAGAAATCAAAGACGACACAAACAGATGGAGAGTTATACCATGTTCTTGGACTGGAAGAATCAATATTGTGAAAGTGACTATACTACCCAAAGCAATCTACAGATTCAGTGCAATCCCTATCAAATTACCAATGGCATTTTCCACAGAACTAAAACAAAAAACCTTAAAATTTGTATGGAGACACAAAAGACCCCAAATAGCCAAAGCAGTCTTGAGGGGAAGAAATGGAGCTGGAGGTATCAGGCTCCCTGACTTCAGACTATACTACAAAGCTACAGTAATCAAGAGAGTATAGTACTGGCACAAAAACAGAAACATAGATCAATGGAACAGGATAGAAAGCCCCGAGATAAACCCACGCACATATGGTCAACTAATCTATGACAAAAGAGGCAAGGATATACAGTGGAGAAAACACAGTCTCTTCAATAAGTGGTGCTGGGAAAACTGGACAGCTACATGTGAAAGAATGAAATTAGAACACTCCCTAACACCATACACAAAAATAAACTCAAAATGGATTAGAGACCTAAATGTAAGACCAGAGACTATAAAACTCTTAGAGGAAAACATAAGCAGAACATTCTATGACATAAATCACAGCAAGATCCTTTTTGACCCACCTCCTAGAGAAATGGAAATAAAAACAAAAATAAACAAATGGGACCTAATGAAACTTAAAAGCTTTTGCATAGCAAAGGAAACCATAAACAAGACAAAAAGACAACCCTCAGAATGGGAGAAAATACTTGCAAGCGAAGCAACTGACAAAGGATTAATCTCCAAAATATACAAGCAGCTCATGTAGCTCAATACCAAAAAACAAACAACCCAATCCAAAAATGGGCAGAAGACCTAATTAGACATTTCTCCAAAGAAGACATACAGATGGCCAAGAAGCACATGAAAAGCTGCTCAACATCACTAATTATTAGAGAAATGCAAATCAAAACTACAATGAGGTATCACCTCACACCAGTTAGAATGGGCATCATCAGAAAATCTACAAACAACAAATGCTGGAGAGGATGTAGAGAAAAGGGAACCCTCTTGCACTCTTGGTGGGAATGTAAATTGATACAGCCACTATGGAGAACAGTATGGAGGTTCCTTAAAAAACTAAAAATAGAATTACCATACAACCCAGCAATCCCACTACTGGGCATATACCCAGAGAAAACCATAATTCAAAAAGAGTCATGTACCACAATGTTCATTGCAGCACTGTTTACAATAGCCAGGACATGGAAGCAACCTACGTGTCCATCGCCAGATGAATGGATAAAGAAGATGTGGTACATATATACAATGGAATATTACTCAGCCATAAAAAGGAACGAAATTAGGTCATTTGTAGAGACGTGGATGGATCTAGAGACTGTCATACAGAGTGAGGTAAGTCAGAAAGAGAAAAAGAAATATCGTATATTAACGCATATATGTGGAATCTAGAAAAATGGTACAGATGAACCGGTTTGCAAGGCAGAAATAGAGACACAGATGTAGAGAACAAACGTATGGACACCAAGGGTGGGAAGCAGCGGGGGGGTGGTGGTGGTGGTGATGGGATGAACTGGGCGATTGGGATTGACATGTATACACTGATGTGTATAAAATAGATAACTAATGAGAACCTGCTGTATAAAAAATTAATTAATTATATTAAATTAAAAAATTCAAAAAAAGAAAAAAAAAAGGCATCAGGGAGCTAAGAGGATGTTGAAGCGCCAGGAGACAGAAACTGGGGAGGTGGCCTGGAGGCGGAGGTGCTTCTCCAACTAGAGGTGCTGACTCAGCAAGGAGCACCAAGGGGCCTCTGGGCGGAGGTAATGGTCTATTTCTTGACCTGCTGCTGGTTACACAGTGTGTTTACTTGGTGGAGATCCACTGAGATGGACTCATGATTTGAGTACTTTTCTCTTTATATGTTTTGCCTTTAAAAAAAAGTCATTTAAAAAAGGTTTTGGCAATTAACAAACTAGGGTTTGAGGCCCAGCTCTGCTGCTTGGAAACGTGCCCTCAAGAAAGTTCATCTTTTTCAAAACCCAATGTCTTTAGGTGTAAAATGCGGAGTGTAAGTGACAGCCTCATGGGAGTGTTCTGAGGTGTAAATGAGAACTTGTCAAGTGGCCTGTCAGGTGCCTGGAAGCTGGTGGGGCTCAGAGAACAGCACCTCTGATGATGTGTTGCCTTTTTCTGAGAACCTGCTATGCTGGGTGCTGTATTTCTATCTCACCCTCTGCGGTCTGTGCTGTTTCACGGAGAAGGACGCCAAGGCTCAGTGTGGTGAAGGCCTTGCTCTGGATAGTAAACAGCAAACAGCAGGGCTGAGATTCAGACTCAGGCCTTGTCCAGGACCAGGGCTGGGAACCCTTGTCTATATGGCTGGCGGATTAGTCATTACATGGAGAATCCACTTCCAGATCTGGCCTCTGTTTCTGCTAAGTGAATACAATCTCAAGATTAACTTCTAGATTCAGCCTTGTTTCACAGTATTTCCAGTTTGCCCAGATTAAACGTACTTGTCCCAATGAACTCTGTAGAAAAGGGAGGCATTTAATCTCATCTCAAGGTGAAATTGAGAAATGCAGTAAATTAGATTGCAGATTCTATTCCAGAGTAACCAAAATAAATCTTTGCCAAGCTCAGAGGTAACTCAAATGTTCATTAGTCTTTTTTTTTTACATTTTACAATTTAATACTTGAATAATTGGAATTCATTTTTTGCAGCAAATATACATTATATTTTTGTATATTATTTATTCTCATGACTATGAAATCACACTTGTTTATGTATCCTCCATGTACCATACGAAATGCTTATGATCAGTGAATTCATATTTTTACTTTATGTAAATGTTCATTAGTCTTAAAGAAGAGGGAGGAGGGGGAGGAGGGGGGAGGAGGGGGGAGGAGGGGGAGGAGGGGGGAGGAGGAAAGGGCTTCCATTTTCCAGGGCCAGGATGGAGGGGGCTGCGGTGGAGGCCATGAGCCCATCCCAGAGCAGAGTTTAGGAAGCAGCTTCTGGAATGTGCTGCAGATCTCAGCCACGCGAGCCACGTTCTGCCTTGCCGGCCTCACAGCCTGGAGAGGCCGAGGGGCTCCTGCGCTGAGGAGTTGCCGTAGTCAAGCGCGCCTTTGCGGGAGGTTAGGTGTCTGTCCCGTCGGGATGAGGCATCTCCGCTCAGCAAGCTAGTACTTCATGTTTTTGCTTTTGTTTTTCCCTTGAGTTGCCTAGTAAACACTTCTACTGGAAAATTCCAACCTTGCCTTGGATGAACTAAGAGGAAAAGCAACGTGTCCACACCCAGGCCGGCCCAGCCAGGCAGGGCAGAGGCCCTGGGGACCAGCTTCGTCGACGTGGCCACAGCTGCAGCTCCAGCTGGAACTCGGGGGCGTCTGGACAGCGGCACGGAGCGCGGTGGATCCCGGGGGGCGTTGACATTGGCTCCAGACCCTCCCCTCTGCTCTCTCCAGCCCTTTCGCACTCGGTGCTCTTGTTACACAGTCTCAGCACTTACCACTTACACATCTGTTCTCCTGACTCAGAGCCAGAGGCCAGCCCTGTTCACCGGGCATCTCGGGGGCCTACGTGGCATTTATATGTAATCAGCGCTTCTTGCATAAAACCAAATGGTATGAGATTGACGTGGGGGACGGTCGGCACGAACCAGGACTGGGGGGGAGTGTCGCAGTGTGACCTCCCTGGAGAGCGGGTAGGCACACTGTACCTGGGGGGCCCCCTCAGGCGAAATTAGAGTTATTCGCTTTTAAATGATTATTCTTTTGAACAAGTTGAAAGGATGTTGTCAAATGTACGCTCCGATGCACTAGAATCATGATGGCGAAGGTTGGAGAGTTTGGCAGACGCGGGCTGGGAAGGGCTGTGGGGTGGGTGCCAGGACGACCCTCGGGTCCGTCCACAAGGTGGCGCTCACCTCTCGTTCTCGGCTCCCATCCACCAACAGTCTGTCCTTAAATCGCTGCAGGACAATTAGGATGACGCTGGTGTGTCCGTATCCGCTTTCAGGCACCACCCTCCCACCTGCTCTAGAAGATTTCAGACACTCACGTGTGGTCTCGTGTCCCCAGGAGCCTGGCCCTAGGCCGTTCCCCACCCCACCGGCCCAGAACCGGCCGGGTTAGCTCAAGCACAGGTGTTTGGGTGGTGACAAGGTGTCTGCTTTGAGTAACTTGCTGTATTGGAACCTGTGGCCTTAGCTAGTGGGACCGTTGTCCTTAGTCTGTACTGCCGCTGAGATGACCTGTCACACTGACCCGGTCACTGCAAACATGCCTGGGCTTTTTCCGTGCAAAAGTGTCAATTTACAAGAGAAAGAGCCTTGGTCTCTGAATTACATGAGAGGAGTTTTTAAAATGCAGACTGAACGACCCAGTATAAACAATGAGGAAAATCCTCCTTCTTTGTCTTAAACTTTCACACCATCCCTTTGGACACAAGGGGTGCGCTTGTACAATTGTTCCATTGTCAGAGAGAACGAACTTCATCAAGTTTCTTCCCTTCAAAGAATCTTTCAAACTCCCCCGCAAGAAGTTGGCCAGGCATCTCACAGAACAATGAGACAAATTCCCCAGATGCTGACTCGGCCTCCTGACGAACCTCCAGATTCTTCAGGTTGAACCCAGTTTTCACCAGTTTTGAGAAAATTTGCAGTGACCATCCTTCCCCGCGTTGTGTGACAGGGCCGAGCATTGTGTGTCCTACTTGGTGTAGAAATCTCCATAAAAGGGGAAGCAATTCCCAGCCCGAAAACATTTAAAACAGTGCGCCTGGGGGCAACCTTCTGAAATGTCACCAGCTAATGATAATAATCTGTCACGTTTCTGCCCTGCCTTACAGTCAATGCGCCCTTACACCCCGAGTAATCCCGTGGCACCCTGTGAGGGGTCCCGCAGATGGATTACCATCCCACCGCGGACAGGAGGAAATGAAGAGTCAGGAGGTCAGGTGGTTTGTATAAGGTCACCGAACAGGTGAGTCTCAGATTTGGGACTAAGATCCACCCTGCCCTAGTCCCCGTTCCCTCTGGCTTCACATCCTTTGCTGTTTCCAGGAGCCAGGCACCTTCCTTGGTGTCAGGAACACAGCCGTGAACAAGATCAACAAAATCTCGGCTTTTGTGGACATCCTAGTGGGGGAATGTGGATGAACAAATGAGTCACAACGTAGGTGTTTTATTAAATGGTGATGGGGGCTTTGGAGAAAAAGAAAGCAAGGCAGTGGGGCACCCGGGGCAGGGGGAGGGGGTCTGGTGCAGTTTTAAGGGGGCTCAGGCGATCTTTGAACAGAAGCCTGAAAGTGGGAGGGAGTGGGTCCCGTGGAACCTGCAGGAAACACTCCCAGGCCGGGGGAACGGTGGTCACCGGGGCAGGGCCGGGGGCAGCGCAGGCGGGCTGGTGAGGTCAGAGGGGGGATGGAGGCGGCCTGCGGAGGGCGGGGGTAGGGGGCCACCGTCCTGGCCTCGGCTCGGCCCTGACCGAGATGGAGCGGTTACAGGGTTTCAAGCCGACGTGTGACACATTGCTTCCATTCTAACAGGGTCACTCTGGAAGTTTCCCTTACAACATAAATTTCCGATGAAATCCAAGAAAGCAGTGGTCCAGGTAAAGGTTGCTAGGCTTACTTTCATCATAATCTTCCTAAATGGGACAAGGATGGGTGCCTGCTGTGGGAGTCCCTGGCAAGGGGCTCTCCTCACCCACCTGGTCTCATTCTACCCTTACAATCAGCCACATGATGTAATGGCTATTACCCCATTTTACAGATGAAGAGACTGAGGCTCAGAGAGGCTGAGTGACCCGAGTTTGCAGGTGACCAGCGACATCCCTTGAGCTCAGACTAGACTCAGTTGCCTCTCTTGTGAACATGTGCTCATTAGTGGCTGAAATGATCTTTGCAGTGGAAGAAAAGGTGATCCTTGCCCAAGTGCCTCATAAGAAATACACTTAACGATAAAAACTGGTGAATATTTTAAGTGTTTTATTAACACAATGGCAGTGTCCCTTCATGACATTTGTATGTGCCATTCAACCTGCAAATCTTATTTTCAACAGTGAATCTAGTAACATGTAATAATTTTTAACAGAGGGCCTCTGATTAATCTTTGGTCCTATTAAGAAAACCAAAAAACATTTAAACAGCATTTGTAAATGTAATAATTTGATTTTCTTAATTGTCTGATTAACAAGCAAATCGTGCCAAGCACTTAAGTAATTATTCCTGGAAAAATAACAAACAAAATCTGGACACATGATGAATTTTACATTTTCTTAAAATGTGAACGTAAAATGAGAATCTAAGACAACTATTTAACTGCATGCTTTAAATTAGAATTTCAGGTTTGACCTGGCACTCCAGCACAAAATTCTCTGAAACATAACAAATGGGAAAAAAAATATTCACAGACTTTTTCTTAACCCCAATATTTCAAATATAGGTTTGATTTATCTTCATCATTTTTACACTTAATTCTGTATCTTTTCAAGACTAAATGTCACATGCTCACTAAGGAAATGATGATATCATTCCAAATAAATTTGGGGTTGAATTCCCAAGTGAATTCTGGAGATCCCTTACCACTGGCTGAAGTCACATGATGTGCAGGGGAATTAGTTAGGAAGTGTGGGCCAGAGGTAGGACGTCCAGGGAGAGTCTTCTTGATGGCCAAGTTGCTCCTGGTTCCGTACTTGCTGTGTCTGGTTCTGTACTTGCTGTGCTGGTTCTGTACTTGCTGTGCCTGCTTCCGTACTTGTTGTGCTGGTTCTGTACTTACTGTGTCTGGTTCTGTACTTGTTGTGCTGGTTCTGTACTTACTGTGTCTGGTTCTGTACTTGCTGTGTCTGGTTCTGTACTTGCCATGCCCATGTCTTGCGAACAGCTTGGTTTACCCCCTTGTCCCCTACATTCAGTTGTGTGTCATCTCCTTCCTGCCATTTCTCTACCCCATGTGAATGGACTTCACAATGTTATTTCTGGCTGAATTCTCGCTTCTTTTCATCTTCTGCACATTTGCTGCAGCCATAACGCACAGGCATTTAGATGATGCTGGACGGGGCGCTCTCTCTCCCCAAGGCTTGGTCTGACTCTGACCACAGTTTGCAGTCAGGCCAATGGGGAGACCAGGGCGTATGTGGCAGACAGTGACAATGAGGAAGGAGAAAGCAAATCTGAGCGAGCCTGAGTGACCTTGAGGGAGACAGAGGAGCGGGATGTGGGGAAGGTCTGTGAGGTATGTACTGGCTAGGCTGGGGCTGCAGAGAGCCGGGTCCAGGGCCACAGGGTCCTGATATGCCGGGGGGACACAGGAGGCAGTGGGGTGGCTGTGTGGGTGTCTCTGAGCCGAGGTCCTGGGACCTCTTGGGGGAGGGAGGAGTGAGGGCGAAGCCAGGGAACCGGGAAGAAAACAGTGGCCAGAGGCAACGGTGGGAGAGTGAGAGGTCAGGCACTGAGCACACGAGGGGGCTCGAGCACACAGGGGCCGCAAGGGAGCTGCCCGACGAGGATGGGGCTCAGCGCCCTCAGTGAGGCAGGCTGGGCCGGACGGTGCTGCAGAAGAGGCCATGTGGGTGCGTGTGCGTGTGTGTGCGCACGTGTGTCTGTCCGTGTACGTGTGTGTGTCTGTGTGTGTGTGTGTATGTGTGTGTCTGTGCGTGTACATATGTGTGTGAGTGTGCGTGTGTCTGCGTGTACATATGTGTGTGTGAGTGTGTGTCTGTGTGTGAGTGTGTGCGCCTATGTGTGTGTGTGCGCATATGTGTGTGCACCTATGTGTATGAGTGTGCATATCTGTGTATGTGTGTGTGCGTGTGTGTCTGTGCATGTACATATGTGTGTGGGTGTGTGTCTGTGTGTGTACATGTGTGTGTGCCTGAGTGTACATATGTGAGTGTGAGTGTGTATGTGTATGTGTGTGTGCGCCTATGTGTGTGTCTGCGTATGTGTGTGCCTATGTGTGTGAGTGTGCATATCTGTGTGTGTGCATGTGTGTCTGTGTATGAGTGTGCATATCTGTGTGTTATGTGTGTGCCTGCGTGTACATATATGTGTGTGAGTGTGTGTGCATGTGAGTGTGTGCGCCTATGTGTGTGAGTGTGTGTGCACGTATGTGTGTGCCTATGTGTGTGAGTGTGCATATCTGTGTGTTGTGTGTGCATGTGTGTCTGTGTGTGAGTTATGCGTGTGTGTGCGTGTATGTATGTGTGTGTGCGTGTACATATGTGTGTGTGCGCCTGTGTGTGAGTGTGCATATCTGTGTGTGTTGTGTGTGTGAGTGTGCATATCTGTGTTGTGTGTGTGTGCATGTGTGTCTGTGTGTGAGTGTGCATATCTGTGTGTTATGTGTGTGCATGTGTGTGAGTGTGCATATCTGTGTGTGTTGTGTGTGTGTCTGTGTGTGAGTGTGCATATCTGTGTGTGTTGTGTGTGTGTGCATGTGTGTCTGTGTGTGAGCGTGCATATCTGTGTGTGTTATGTGTGTGTGCATGTGTGTCTGTGTGTGTGTGCACATCTCTGTGTGTGTTATGTGTGTGTGTGCATGTGTGTCTGTGTGTGTGCACATCTCTGTGTGTGTTATGTGTGTGTGTGCATGTGTGTCTGTGTGTGAGTGTGCATATCTCTGTGTGTGTTATGTGTGTGTGTGCATGTGTGTCTGTGTGTGAGTGTGCATATCTCTGTGTGTGTTATGTGTGTGTGTGCATGTGTGTGTGTGTGCATATCTCTGTGTGTGTGCATGTGTGTCTGTGTGTGAGTGTGCATATCTGTGTGTGTGTGCGCATGTGTCTGTGAGTGTGCATATCTCTGTGTGTTATGTGTGTGTGTGCGTGTGTCTGTGTGTGAGTGTGCATATATGTGTGTGTTATGTGTGTGTGTGTGCATGTGTGTCTGTGTGTGAGCGTGCATGTACTCGCAGTCCTGGGTCGGGCACAGCTTGCTGAAGCTGCCGTGGCTCGTCCTCCTGCTTGCCTTTGGGACACAGAGGAAATGGTCTGACCAGGATGTGTGTCCATCTGAATGGCCGCGTCCTCAGAAAGATCTGGCCAATGCAGTGACATCATGACACTGGAATTCCTTTCACTCTGGAAGACGTGGAAACAGCTGCACACGATTCTGTAGGGTCTGGTAGCTGTAATTCTCCATGTTTATGGAATTTTCTTTTACCTTAAAGTACATTAAAAATACTGACGTGGCAATATAAATAACCTCTATTCTTTTTTATTTAAAGCAAGAAGTCTCTTGAATTTGTATTTGTTTTTCTATTTAAAACCAAACCCCCAAGGAAAGCCCAAGCACACACAAGTTCCTCAGTGCTCCACGCACCTCTGTGGTCCCCAGCAGGGACGGCAGCTTCCCCGGGGTCCCCCAGGGCACAGGCAGCCCCCTGGACCCCTGCCCTCAGCTCTGCACACAGTGGGGAACGGAGCTGGTGCCGCAGCCCCGCCGTGTGTCCAGATGGGAAGCCCATATTCGGCTGTGTTGCCGTGTCTTGCACCCCCCGGCCGGGCTCACCACATGCACGATGGGCTTCTGGACGCAGGAATAATTCAAAAGCAGAAGCCTTTGGCACAATCGCTCTTACTCTGTCTGCAGAAGAGGGTTGCCATCCGCACAGAAAATTATAGTTTCTGTGCATGTGGGTTTGGAATTTGAACAAGAAGTGGCTTTGTCCTGGAAACGCTTTACCATCGCTGAAAATTACGACTTCTTTCTTTGCCACATCCCCAGCTGCACAGAAGGCTCAGCGAGAGGAAAGCCCCGTGTTCACTGCTTGCAAAATGCAAAAGCCATGTCAGGGACGTGGCCGTCATCTGAACCAGCGTCTTGTCTGGAAGTAATTATGCCTCAGGAAGAAAGCTAAGGAAGTCTGCAGTGCGCAAAATACAACATCCAGACCCCAACGAAGGCGACAACATTCCCTTATGCTTTGGACCAGCTGGGCCTAAGACCCTCGGGGTGTAAAAAAGCAGGTTTTGCCCACAGCCCACAGCTTCAATTCGAAACAGCATCCGATAAAATAAAAATTAAAAAAAAAAAAAAAAGAAACCGAATCAAAGTCACGTTCATTACCCTGTTAAATAATGATGTATACATGAGGAGGGAAGCTTCCAATAAACTGAAAAATCATCTTTTATCGCTCAGTTTGAGACCGGGATTCTCGTAGCACTAAAACCATTCCAGATTCGTCTAGCATGTTCCTTCTGTCTACACAAGGGGCATGTGATTAAAAAATATGTAGACTTTGCAGACCGCATTCATCAGTTGGGAAACTGAGACACAAAAGAGGCATGAGGTTCCTCATTCGGTCTGGACTCAGTTCCTTTCCCAAATCGAAGAAACTGTCCCATCCTGCTGACCACGTGGGGAGTTTTGTGGCTAATGCACGCTGCATCCGGGGCTGTGGGAAGTGTGGGATGGGGCAGCGTGTCCTGCTTCCATGCCCTGACACGTCTCTTCCTCTGTATTCTGCCCACAAAGGGACAACGGGGTTCACGGCCCCAGCCCGGGGGTGAGCTACACGGGTCCTGTCCTGTAGAGAACAAGCCAGATGTGCATCCAGTGTTGAGTCGCACAACAAACTAGGCTCTGATAAGACTGCGCCCTTGGGAGCGAGATGGGAAAGCGTGTAGGTGTACCCGGCCCCTGCTCCCGTCTCAGCTGCGTTTGAGAACACAGATGCACGGGGAGAGGGGGTGGGGAAGCCAGGGGCTGGGGGGAGGGGGCTGGGGAGTTACTGTTTGATCTGCACAGTTTCCGTTTTGAAGGATGGAAAGAGTTCTGGGGATGGAGGGGGGTGATGGGAGCCCAACAACGTGGAGGTACCTAATGCCACTGAACTCACGGCACACTTATAAATGGTTTAAAAGGATACATTTTATGTTCTGTGTGTTTTATCACAATTAAAAAATACATTTAAAAAAAAGCTGGGGGGGGGGGTACTTCCCTGGCGGTCCAGTGGTTAAGACTCCACGCTTCCACTGCAGTGGGCACGGGTTCAATCCTTGCTCAGGGTACTAAGACCCTGCATGCCGCATGGCCCGGCCAAAAAAATAAATAAATAAAAATTAAAAAGAAATAAAAAAATAAAACCACTAGATGACATTAAAAAAAAAAAAAGCTAGGGGGTAAGTCTAACTCAAGGAATCAGGATTCCTTCTCCTGCCCCATGCACAGTTCTGTATCATCTCCTGTTGCCTGGCAGCCAGACTTGTGAATACAATGGAATTTCACTCCTGTCTTTAAGTTGCTTATACGGTAAAGATAAAGGGATTTTATGGATGTAATTCAGGTCCCTAATCAGTTGACTTTGAGGTCATTAAAAGGAAGATCTTACTGGGTGGGCCTGACCTAACCAGGGGAGCCCTTTAACAGAGGACTTCCTGAGAAGAGAGATTTGAAGCAGCGGCTCTCTTGTCTGCTGAGCGGCAGGGAAGGGGGGTCCTGTAGGAGCTCTAGAGCCACACCCATACAGTCACAGGGACCTGAGTGCCACCAACTTGGCACTCAAGTTGAGCACTTGGAAGGGGACCCTCAATTCCAGCCAGAGGAGACCCTGCAGGGGCCCCGCTACCTTGCGTGTGGACTCCTGACCACAGGACCTGTGGGTTACCGTGTTTGTGCTGTGAGTGGCGGAGTCTGCGGTGCTCTGGCGGCAGCAGCAGGAGACGAATGTGACCTTGTGGTCGCCTCACCGGGCCTCTGCTGCGGTGCACTCGCTGGGTACGGCCTCTCCCTGGAATCCCACGGCCAAAGGTGCCCACCCAGCAAGAGGGAAGCATTGCGTGGGAGACAGGTGCAGACGACCTTGCTTTATTTTGATTAAGTAAATGTGGAGCTGAAAGAATCCAGAGGAAGAGCCCAGCCGAGCTCGCGTCCTACAAACACATCGGCCTCTCAGACGAGACAAAGGTGTGGGTCTTAATAAACACACTTTAATGCTTTACATCCACTCTCCCAAGTGTGGATCTGACCTTGGGGACCGCTCTCTTCTCCTGTGGCCGTCCCGGGATGAGGAGAGAGCCGAGTTGTGCGTGCTTGGAGCTCGGAAGCATTGAAAGCGAAGGAGGAAACAGCAGCAAGAGGACGTGGACGACGTCTGTGGCCCCAGGCGAGTCACCTGGTTCCTCATCTCTGCGTCTACAGAATGGAATAATCAGAGCGGAGCATCAGCGGGTCTCTTCCGGGCTGTGGGGAATGCGATGCATCGGGGAGCCGTGGTCCTCGCAGCCGCACTTCTATCCTGCCGACTTCGCGCCAGATCCAAGGTGTTCCTGACGAAGCAAGCACGTACTGGGCCAGGAGCCGGCGGGAGGTTGCTGGACCTGCAACCCCTGTGAAGTCAAGGCCATTGAGTCGCCAGCGGCCTCTCGTGTGGGACGGAAGCTGAGTGCGTGAATGAGCGAACGAGCGTACATTTAACCACGCATCCTGGTCTCTGGAGCTGGAAGGCAGCCGTGAAATCAAGGTGCGCGGTAGCTGGTCCGGGACCCCCGGGCCCGCACGCGGCGCCCCGGCCCCGCCCAGTCTGCTTCCACTCCGGTCCTCCCACGGTCCGCCCCCCATGGGAGCCCGAGCGCTGTCTTGGACATCAAATCAGACCATGTCGCCGCCCCCCTACTTAAAATCCTCCAAGGCCTTCCCACCGCCCCAGCGTAACCCACGCACCCCTTACCTGTCTGTGTCGCCGGCAGCCGCCCGCCTCTCCGCTTGGGTTCCCGAGCATTCTGCGCCGGTTCCTGCAACGTTGCTCTCGCCTCCGCTGGAACCCTTTCCCACCCTCTCTTGTCATCCAGGCTTATCCTCAGAGAGCCCTTCCCCGGGCAAACTAAGTGCCCCGCGCCCCCCCGCCCCCACCACGCCGAGGATTCTCCATCACATACAGCCGAGCAGCGTTTACCAACCAGGGGAGAAGGAAAGCTGGAAAGAACCTCGAGGGGTTGGACTGAAACTAGAAATATCGGTATGAACTCATGCAGTGTGTGTGTGCGTGTGTGTATGTGTGTGCGTGCGTGTGTGCGCGCGTGTGTACGTGTGCGCATGTGCGTGTGCATGCATGTGTGTGTGTGTGCGCACACAGAATTAGACTTGGAAATTTTTACAGACGTCTGTGTGTGTGAACGTGGGTATATATGTGTATATATATGTATATTTCTGTGTATGTGTGCATATATCTGTTTTCACACACGTGTGTATGTACACACGTACATATACCTACACATATTTCCAACCTCTGTCAGCTGAAAGGGCCTAGAAGCAATGACAGCCCAGTAGGAACAGGCACAACCAGCACTCAGGTCTTGGTTGGAGCCAGGGCTGCTTCCAGGGCTGGGGTAGGAAAAGTACAAGATAATCCTGAAACATCTTTTTGTGCCAAAAAGTAAGGAAGCACGCAAGAATGATGGGAACATGTCAAAAGGACACAAGAGCCAGCTTGAAGGGGCTCCCACTGGCTGATTTTTACAATAGTTTAAGCATCAAAAGAAATAATCGGATTACAACCCACTGTATGAGATAAGAATCTGTGAGTCCGTACTGATAAAAATAAGTAAGTAAATAAATAAACACATGAAGAGAAGGGAAAGCTGTTCTTACAGCAGAATGCCAACCAATAGATGTAGAAGGAACAATGGAAATAAGTACTACTAGGCAACAATAAGAGTAGTGGTCGACACATGTGTATGTCACTGGTGGGTGGAGGTGTGATGAGAAACAGGATATTGGCAAAATATTGGACCATCTCCCCACAAAATGATTAATCAGATGCAAGGAGGGAAGGGGCAGACACAGCCTGACTCGTGATCAAGGTCACAGCACCGCAGCTGGGACAGGAGGGCACCGTGAACACAGCATCGTTGCAGTGGTGTTCCTGCTGGTGGAGGGGCCTGTGCCCTTGACGACAGTCGAGGATCCTAGAGGCGGGAAGGCTGGGAACTGGTCCGGATGGAAAGAGCCTAGTGGGGCCGAAGACCCACCGCAGTCTGTGCTCAGTGTAGGAGCCTCCGTGGGGAAGGGAAAGAGAGCCTGCTGAGCCAGCCGGTGAGACGTGAGCAAGGCCTGCAGGTGGGATGGCTGTGCTGTGTGGACTTTCTGCCTTGGAGAGTCACGTGTGGCGGAGGAGGGGAGGGTCCTTGTTGCTAGGAGGTGCCAGGGAGAATATTTAGGGGCGATGGGACATGAGGTCAGGAAGACTATCAATCTGCATATCATCTATCTATCTATCTATCATCTATCCATCTATCATCTATCCATCCCTCATCTATCTATCCATCTGTCTCCCTATCTATCATCTATCTATTGTCTAACCATCCATCTATCCATCATCTCCCTATCTATCATCTATTTATCTATCTATCTGTCTATCCATCTATCGTCTATCCATCTATCAGAGAGAGAAGGTGATGAAACAATGCAGAAACATTAATAATTATTAACAATTAATTACATAATTGATAACCATATTAAAAATTTGGGGGCTTCCCTGGTGGCGCAGTGGTTGAGAATCTGCCTGCCAAATGCAGGGGACACGGGTTCGAGCCCTGGTCTGGGAAGATCCCATATGCCACGGAGCGACTAGGCCCGTGAGCCACAATTACTGAGCCTGCGCATCTGGCGTCTGTGCTCCGCAACAAGAGAGGCCGCGATAATAAGAGGCCCGCGCACCGCAATGAAGAGTGGCCCCCACTTGCCACAACTAGAGAAAGCCCTCTCACAGAAACGAAGATCCAACACAGCCATAAATAAATAAATAAATAAAAATAAAATTTAAAAACAAAACAAAAAACAAACAAACAAAAAAAAAGTATAAAAAAAAAATTTGGAAATCTAGGTGAAGGTAATTCTTCGTACTATTCTTACTTTTCTGTGCATTGGAAACTACTTCAAAATAATACTAAAAATGGAATGGTAATGCCTTCTCTATCCACCTTCCAGGGTTTTTGAAAAGACCAGACAAAGTCATGTTAAATCTCTATTAAAAGGTGTTTTAATGCAAAAATATGTAATTATCTTGATAATATATCTGCCTATTTGTTTATTACCCATTTTCCTGAACAAGAATGGTTGCTCCACATGAGATCAGGGCCCTTGTCCTCTTATTTCCTGTTGTTTCCCCTCCATGCCTAAAACACAATAAATATCTGTAGAATACATAAGCGAATCACAGAAATTAGCTCAAATTTTCGCTTGTCATCATGATAGTACCATGGTGTAAATGTTAATAAAGAGAAAATGTGGGGCTTCCCTGGTGGTGCAGTGGTTGAGAATCTGCCTGCCAGTGCAGGGGACACGGGTTCGAACCCTGGTCTGGGAAGATCCCACATGCCGCGGAGCAACTGGGCCCGTGAGCCACAATTACTGAGCCTGCGAGTCTGGAGCCTGTGCTCTGCACGCAACAAGAGAGGCCACGGTAGTGAGAGGCCTGCGCACCGCGATGAAGAGTGGTCCCCGCTTGCCACAACTAGAGAAAGCCCTCCCGCAGAAACGAAGACCCAACACAGCCATAAATAAATCAATCAATCAAAAAAAAAAGTTTAAATAAAGAGAAAATGTAATCGATTTTCTCTTAGAAACCTTTATAATCTAGTAGTCTATTGATTTCCTACTCAAATAATTACTGATACGTGACTACGTAGATACTGGTATGTAATTCAGTATATTCATTTGCGTGACAGAATTTGATCTCCCTTAACACAGGGGTTGAAGATAACTGCCAGTTAAACAGAGCAGATAAAACCTGAGGAATAAGTATGCATTTTCTACTACAGACACATACTCCAAGGGACACTGACAAAACCCGAGGAGGCCAGGGTATCGCCCTGCTCAGAACTAGGACTTGGGTTTTGTACCGTCCCACGAGCCACCACTGTGAGTCTCAGAGTAAAGAAGTGATCTATGGAGACCCTTTTCTAGCAGACAGATCCTCTCATTGTATAACAGTTTGGGTGAATTTTCAAGGTTGGTGCAAAGTCACAGCTGGACCAGTGAGGGAGGGAAGAAGAACAAAGAAACATTGGTTCCTCTCAGAGCCAAATCAATGTGAATGATTTTCCAGTTTGTCACTCCAACTGCTAGAACGTTCCAGGGAGTTGGAATTTGCCCCATTGCTCAACTGGGAGAATCTGGTCTTTTTAAAAGGACAACTTCAGCCCCTAAAGTCCTAAGATGTAGTCTGAAGACATAAGAGTGTCTGATACAAGAGCACTGTGTAGATCTTTCACTCTCTCTTATTCAAAATACACACTACAGAAAAAATTCTTTCCTTTTTTCTCTATTCCTCTTCAGGGTACATTCCTAAACCTCCACAACCCACAAGTCAAAGTCACTCCTGAGATTCCCTATTTTCTTTTTCTCTAACTAGGGAAATGCCTTATTCCACCACTTTCCATTCCTGCCTTTCACTTTAAAACTGTTGCTTTAATCTAGGAATATGGATTTAAAATAATCTTAGAAACTGAGAAAGGATTTAGCTGTATAGGGATATAAAACCTGGAGAACACCCTCAGTATTTCAAGATTAAATAGAATCATGGATTCAGGTATAGAAACTCCTGGACCATGAAAATTCTAACATGTGGATGAGTAATGTGACTAAAATATCTTTATTTATGTATCTGGCTCCATTTTGTTTCTATGTGTATTTGGCCTTTTCCTTCTCACCTACATCTAATTTGTGTCATTTTATTGAATTTCGCATATCTCTTTAGTTCACCTTAACTTCTATTTGTATACGTAATACCCACGTTTCCAACCAACTTGTGAGCAATCTTTAGTTACATTTTATTTACTGCAGAATCATCAACAGAGGCACTATAATATCAAAATCACTTTCATAAGCCATCTGTTGACAATATTCTAGATCTTCTTGGAAGTCATATCTTGTTAAAAGTGTGATTCATACAAACCAGATGTCCAACGATATGGAAATAGCTTAGTAAATGATGGTACTTCAAGATCATGGAATATTACGCTGCCATTAAAATTATAATTATATGGTCTATTTTGAAACATAGAACCATATGGAAAACTTATGGAAAAAATAATACATAAAGTATATGTACACTTTGATTATAACTATGTTAAATATTTATATATCAGAGAAAGAGTTAAAGATAATATGCAAAAATGGTGCCTGGCTCATTCTAGGCCCTAAGCGGTTTTCTTATTCCTCTTTCTTTCCTTTTTGTTCTGTTCCCTCAAATAAATACTCCATGATCTGTTGGCTGGTGGATCTCTAGAACCAAACCAAGGAATAAGAATCTACAGTTCTTTGCTCCCTAGTTTTCAGTTTTCTCTCCCCTAATAAATTTCTAGGAAAATCACTGTTAGGACATTGATATTTCTAGAACTGGATAACTGGATTTAGTTACTCTAAAATCAGCAGACAATTTTGCTAATGGAATAATATACATGTTCATTGACTGTAGTAAAAAATGGAATGATATATACTTGTTGACAATAGAAAAAAAGTGGAATAATATTGATACATTTCTGTTGACTGTATTAAAAACTAAAGCTGAATAACCCTTTCAAGCCCATTGTAGCTAAAAGAGGGAAACATAGGGGGTTTAATTCATTGTCAAATGATAATAGTATGTAAAACACACAACAACAAAAACAAAACCCCCAAGCTACCTTGCCAAAATCTCAGGGCAAACAGATCTTCAAACCAGAGCAACGGGACTGGCAAGGGCAGGGACCTCAGATTTGCTGTCCAGAGACTCACACATTTGATTTCCTACCTGCGGGAGCAGTGCATTCACCTGTTTAGGAACGACACATAGATTTGGTCTCACATAGAACGGTGAGTGATAGTCACGTCCTCCATAAGCCGTGGAGGTAGGTTAGACCCAGGTACAATCAGTCTGAATTAGCATGATTCATGGGGTGTCATTACTCCTGAGTTCACTCGGTGACCCGAGGCTGAACCAGGGACTGAGACCCGCACGTGCATTATTAATTCTTCCACAGACCTGGCCAGGCAAAGCGGGGCATGTTCCTAACAATTATAACTCACTGCTCGGAGACGGGAGCTGAGTTCACCGAAACTGGGGCGTGAGAGCTGAGACTCACAGACACGGCCAGCATCCTGGTCATCACACCCTCAGGGGCTGGTGTTGTGACACATTCTCTACCCAGGACTCGAAATATTATGAAGAATTTAATTTCACACGATAACTTTATGTAATAGGTAAACAATCGTGCTGATCTTCATTTTTCACTCTTTGACCTGAGCCCTAGGGAAATGTGCTCAGGGAAAGAAAAAGGAAGTGCATACCTACTCTTCATGTAGTCAGTATTCAAACCTCAAGAATAATTGCGAAGCAAAGAAATCAACTAAGCAAGTCAGCCTCAAACTTGGTGGCTTTGAAAACATAATCATTATTTATTATCTCCCCCGGTTTCCATGGATTAGGAATTTCGGAGTGGTCCAACTGGGCAGTTCCGGCTCCCGTGAAGTTTGCCATCAGTTTTTGGCCAGGCGCACAGTCATCCGGTGGCTGGGCCCCTCTCCAGGCGGCCCCCCCCAGTGGATGGCAAGATGGTGTCGGCTGTTGGCTGGGGGGCCTCAGCTCCTCCCCACGTGCTCCTCTCTGCAGAGCTGCTCTCACAACACCTGATGGCCCGTTCCCCCCACAGCCAGCAGGTCAAGAGTCTAGGTCAATGGCCCTCAACTGGGGGCAGTTTTGCCCCCTCACCCCAGGGACATTCAGCAATGTCTGGGGACACTTCTGATTTTTACAACCAAGTAGGAGGTGCTACTGGCGTCTAATGGGTAGAGGCTAGGGATGCTACTAAACATCTTATAATGCACAGAACATCCCCCCACAGTAAAGAATTATGTGGTTCAAAATGTTCACGGTGCCACTGTTGAGAAATCCGGGTTACAGGCGGAAGCGGCGATGTCTTTCACGGCCTGGCCTTGGAAGCCCTACACTGTCACTTCGCTGTATTCTCTTGGTCACACAGGGCCGGCCCTGATGCCGTGTGGGAGGGACCACACAGGGGTGCAGATGCTGGGCGACAAGGATTATTGCGGGTTCATCTTGGAGGTTCGTTAACACAACACCAAGTCTTGAGAGTGGTCGTCTTTCTGCGGCGGGACTTTTTTCCCTCTCTCTGCTTGTCTATATTTTCTGAATTTATGGAATAAGAATGTACATTTATATAATAACATATACCTGTAACATTACATAATGCAAAATAAACATCAAAAACAATGCATTAAATCCTTGTAACACTACCTAGTTTTTTGTGAGATATTATCCGCTGAGAATCACTGGGTCATTGGCCCAACATAAATGATAATCTGACATTACAGGATTTTTTTTAAAATTTATTTTATTTATTTATTTATTTTTGGCTGTGTTGTGTCTTCGTTTCTGTGCGAGGGCTTTCTCTAGTTGCGGCGAGCGGGGTCCACTCTTCATCGCGGTGCGCGGGCCTCTCACTATCGTGGCCTCTCTTGTTGCGGAGCACAGGCTCCAGACGCACAGGCTCAGTAGTTGTGGCTCACGGGCCCAGTTGCTCCGCGGCATGTGGGATCTTCCCAGACCAGGGCTTGAACCCGTGTCCCCTGCATTGGCAGACAGATTCTCAACCACTGCGCCACCAGGGAAGCCCCTACAGGATGTTTTTAATAAGAAGGTCAGACAGCAGCCGGGAGGGGTGGTTGGGATTCCTATTGTCCCCCTTTGCTGAGAAGATAGAGCCGTTATTCCTGAGCATCTAGAGGCCACTGCTTCCTGGAAGCCTAGTACCATCTGGGCTCTGACGAGAGCTTTCCTTGGTGTCCATTTTCTCTCTAAATCCTATTTTCCTGTTTCAAAACTTCAAGTAAAGCCAAACCACCAGGCAACACTGTTATAGAAACTTTAGCTGACACTGTCCGTCCATTTTCTCTTATCTGAACAAGTTATTATTCAGATTGCCTCTGACTCAAAGGGTAAATTCCCTTCCTCCTCTGCAAGGCTGGTTGGTGGTCCAGCGGGGTGCGCTGGGTTTAATCCTTCTTCCCTCATCTGTGGCCCTGCTCCATCGGTCACTCCCGTTCTCAGGTCATCATCAACTTCTCCCTCACTATTGGCCAGTTCTTCTCAGCACATAAATGCACTTAAATCTTTCCATTCATTAGAATAATAGTAATAAAATGGTACACGTCTTCCTTCTCTCCCACATCCACCACTGGCTAGTGTCCAATTTCTTCTCTTCCCCAACTTCCTACAGAGATGTCTATACTCCCCACTTTCACTTCTTCACCCCCAGACCCTTCTTGTCCTCCCCAAGGTCAACACGCAGTCAAGGCAGAGATTTTTTGCTTGTATTTGCCCCTGTTTCTCAAAGACCGGCCCCACTCACTTGCAGTAGAGTCACCTGGAGGTCGACTGAGCTGAACCTCTTGGGTAGGGGTCGGGCAGGACTTTGCAGTTTTGAGGAGCTCTCGGGACTCACGGTCACCAAAGTCTAAGAATCACCATCTGGCCTCATAGGTGAGAGACCTTCTTCCCACAAACTGTTATGTCGATGCTGCTTTCAAAGGCAGAACTGGGTCTGACTTGCAGCAGAAGTTCTTGTGATGTGAAATCACATATAACGAGAAGGAAAAAGACAGACTACAAACACACATTTTTGTCCTGAAGAACATTTTTAAAGTTTGATCTCACTTCCTTTTTCTTTTTTCAATACCAACTTACAATAGAAATTGAAATTAGTCTTGGCGTTTCGGTGTGAAGGCGGGGGTGGAGGAGATTTGAATCTCTACCCAACAGCACATCTCAGAATGACCCATCTAATCCACCGGGGAGGGAATGACTGTGTAAACGTGGAAGTGGGTTTGGAAGGTCAAAGTGTTTATCTTGAACTCTGTCACCTCATACCCTACAGCGTCAGATTTTATCCATGACTTTAGGTGGGTGATATGGTTAGCAATGTGCTGTCTTGAAAACCCTGATTTCTTTAAAAAGACAAAACTAAACTAACGTGTCAAACCAAACCAATGCCCTAATCTACTGGTTAAATATTTGCATTTCTGAAACCTGAAGGTCGCGGACCAGCGGCTGGCGGAGCCCTGGGACGCAGTTGTGGTGCCGACTTGGAGGAGATGGCAAAGGCCCGCCAGCACCAGGAGGAAAGCGCAGACTCCTGGGGTCCCTGTTCCCCAGGGAGGAATTCCTGGTAACCCCGCCAGGACAGCCCCTCCGAGTCCCCCTGCTTCCGAGCAGACAGGGCCCTGCGTGCACAAGGCGGAGGCTCGGGGCCACTGCCACTGCTTGTGAACAGCCTGTCTCAGCTCATCCCCTTCTCGCTCAGGCCCCAGCACTGACCCCACAGCCCGGTCCTCTGGTGACAGGAGACAGGAAAAGTCTCCATCTGGCAGCCCCGTCAGATCAGAATATCCTTTCTGGGGAGGACACTGCTTTGCACTGGCTTTCCACGGCAGTCCCGGCCCTTGGTTCCTGGGCATCCATAGAACATGGAAGGCAATGATCCGTGTCCCCCTGGCTCACCAGGTGACAACCCCAAACCACCCGCTGACTGCCTTGGTGATCACACTCGTTCAAAGCCACACAGAGGTCCAGTGTGAGTGGCATGCTGGCCTGACAGGAGCCGGACGTGGCTCAGAGGACCTTCGCGTCCTTATTTCCTCTTGCTCGCAGGCAGCCTTGTGGTGGAGAGGCCGGGCTAAAGCCGGCATCTAGGCATTTAGAGGCATGAAAGGTGGCTGAGTGATGAAGAGAAGGAGGCATGTTATACATGAGAAACTGGCAGCTCATTATGTCACCAACAGGGGGAAATGAGGGATGTAGTTTCTGAGCAGGGAAGGGCTCTGTCCTCAGCTGGTAGACTGGGACCAGGTCTTGGCCGGGGTTCTGATGGGCTCTTGGAAAAAGCAAAGGAGGTGTGGTTGGGGCTGGGTGGGGTGGGTTTTAATCCTCTTAAAAAAACCAGAACAATATTGTCTGTGCACTGGGTGAGATGGGCGGGGTAGAGGGGGCAGTTTTACAATTTTCAAAAAGTTTTCTCCTTCCTCCTGCTTTCCACTCCCAAACTGAGATGAAATCAGTTGAGTCCAGAAGGATTCACAGTTAGGAGGGAGGCGGGTTCCAGAACCTCCGTTTGCAAGTTTGGAAGGCAGTGCCTCGGTTCGGTGCTGTGACAGACCGTGTCCTATTGGTCCGAGGGAGAAACTTAACCCCACAATTACTTGATTTTGAAAAGAGGCTTTGCTATCTTCTAAAACATTCTGCGTTTAGGTTAGTAGACTTTCAACTTTTTAAAAACAGGAAAAGATTCTAGGCGTCTTTCCCAGGATATACAAATGCACATGTAAATTACCACAAAGAACACACAGGAGATGCTGCCACCATAGAGAGAAAGCCTAGTTTGAAAGCAATTGTGGAAAAGTAGACGTGAGGCCAGTCTTTACTTTGGCCTGTCATTACTGAGGACAATAATTTAAAAAATCTAGAACACTGAAAATTGCATCTTCTAAATCTGTATATTTTGAAGACACATATGGAGTATACATATATTTTTTAAAAGCATGAAAAGGGATAAATGGAGATGAAAATATTTTGTGGGGTGTTTTTGAAGACAACGTGGGGAAAATGCTTCAATACAATGGTACCTTTTAAAAGCATATTACAAAATTGCACATAAATAAATGCTCCTCTTTGCCCTGTGTGGGATAGCTGGTCCCTGACCGTCCTGAAGCTCTCCACCCTCCATACACCCACAAATGAGGACCTGCACAGATGTCAGACACGGCCCATTAGGAGGAGCGAGGCTGAGCCACAACAATTTAGCCCAGGGAGGAAGAAAGAGCGTAGAAGCCACGTGCTTCTCTGGGATAACGGAGAGCATCTGCCTCAGACTCACAAGGCTGGGAGGGCAGCTCTGAGAACAGAGACCTTGCCATCCTCCCTGGAGCACACTTGCTGCTTCTGGCCGGAATCCCTTTCCAGGGCTGGGGTGCGACCCCGTTTCCGCCTCCCCATCTCTGGATGGAAATCTCTGTAGTGGTCCATGTGCCAGCTCTGGGTGTCTGGTGGTGAGGCCGTCCAGACTCCGGGAAGCTGGCCTTCTTGAGAAAGTCAGAGGGTTCAAGGCAGAGGTATGACCAGAGGTGGGGGGCCAGGTATGGGGATAAGAGGGTCCTGGGGCACCGCTCTGGGTCCTTGAAACAAGCCACTGCCTGAAGACCCTGCGTTGGGCATTTCTTGGAGGGGAGACCCGTCTGAGATAACGTAGCCTTTCCTCTGCTGTTCGTTCTTTCCATCTGGACAATTGAGTCTCCCTGCACTCCGTCTCTTCCTCTGCAAGCTTGTGTCTCTACTGGCTGGTCCAGGAGGCAACTCTGCTTTGCAGAGAGTGTTTTCAGGCCTCCCTCCTTTTTATAACATCTCAGAGAGGAGATGCAAAGAGTCTTGGCTACTGAGTGTCTTTCACACTGTGGCCTGAGACACACTAGTGCGACGAGAAATCCACTTCATGAGTTGGAGGCAGCATGAAAAACAAACAAACAGAGCAAAACAGAAGGAGACACAGAAGGAAACAGGAATGAACTGAATTGAACTGGAGCCATCAGAGTACACGGTACAGAGTCAGGGTGAGTGTCATTTCCTGGAGTCTGTATGAACCTTTTGTTCACAGTAACGTCTACACCCGCGCGTCTGTGTGCGTCATGTTTGTGTTCTTGGTTAGGATGGGAGACTTGTGTCCGGGCTGTGGCCAAACGGGTTTGGAAGCCACCGGTTCAGGTAGGTGTTGCCTCCATGGGGCTGTGCAGAGGAACCTGTATTTGGTCTTCGCCCCTGCTTCCAGGCACAGACCTCCCACCAGCCCTGGAATTTCCCGAGTGATGAAGCGTGTCTGTTAGTCACGACAAGCCCTTCCACTAAACCTGAGCTTGTGTTAATGAGGTGACTCTCGGTGGCCCCTGGGCAGCTTTAGGACGGACGGAGACTGGTAGTCAGAGGAGACAACCGGGTGATTAGGGGGTTGGCACTTTCAGCCCCAGCTCTGACCTTTGGGGAGGGGAGAGGGGCTGCAGATTTCTAATCACCAGTGGCCAGTGATGTCAGCAGTCATGCCTATACAGCAAATGCCCCACAAAACCCCTGAACAGTGGGGTTCAGGGAGCTTCAGGTTGGTGAACACACTGAGGTCCTGAGGGGCATGCGCCCCCCCAGAAGGCGTGGAGGCTCTGCATCCCTCCCCACCTGTTGCCCTGTGCCTCTCTTCCATTGGGTCGTCCCTGATTTGTACCCTTTGTAATAAACCAATGTATGTAAGTAACGTGTTTTTCCAAGTTCTTTGAGTCATTCCAGTGAATCATCAAACCCGAGGGGGGTGGGTCACAGGAAGCTCCAGGCTTGTAGTCGGCCGGGCAAAAGGGGGGGTGGCCTGGGCACCTCATTTGTGGTTGGAGCCTGAAGTGAGGACAGTCTTGGGGGGGTCTGTGCTCACCCCGGGTGACAGTGTCAGAACTGAATTGAGTTGCAGGACACCCAGTGGGTGTTGGAGAGCTGGTCGTGGTGTGAAGAACCCCACGCATTTGGGGTCAGAAAAAGGACCACACGGGGCCCAGAGGCGGAACGCGGTTCCACTGTAATCTGCCCTGTGTCCCCTGCAGCGGGCGGGCAGCACCAGGCCCCTGCCCCCGACAGTGAGCGACTTTACTCGCCCACCCCCTCAGGGGCAAAGTCCAGGCGTTTTCCTGCTTGACCTGCCGGGGAGTCTGCCTCCTCTGGCTCAGGTAAGGCACATGCTGTCTATTGTTTATTTAGCAGTTGACGACACACTGCCATAATACCGGCTACTGCTTTCTCGGTGGACTTCTCAACTCCTGAATGACGGGAGATGTTAGCAAAATGAGGCAAAAGCTATCCCGTCTGTCCTGATTTTCTCTACCACTGTCCCACAGAAAGCCACAGAGGTAACTTTACATTTTCTAATGACCACTATGAAAAAGCAAAAAGAAATGAGCGGAAACTAATTCTAATAATTTATTTTAGGTAATCCAATATATCCAAAATATTATCATTTCAACATGTAACTAACACAAAAAGATGATTGCTGAGATATCTTACATTCCTTTGTGCTGCTCCCTTTTTGATTCTTGTGTATATTTCACACTCACAGCACACCTCAGTTCAGAACTGGCCGTACTTCAGGTATTCACTAGCTACGTGTGGTGAGTGGCTATCGAGTTAGTGCAGCTCTACGTTGTCTAGCGCACAGAGAGGTTAAGCCACTCTCCCAAGGCTACCCAGCTGATAAGAGGCAGAGCCGCGATTCACATCTAGACAGCCTTGACCTGGGCCTGGGCCCGTGGTCCCTTTGCTGTGCTGCCCCTCTGTGCATGCCCACCACAGGCATGGCGTTCCTGATGCAAAGGGAAGGGCTCCTTGGATGGCGGAGGGGGCACCGTGGAGTGCTGACCTAAGATGCCCAGACTGCATGGAAGAGGAAACACAGCAGGGAGAGGCTGGTGTGGCAGAGACCACCCTGAGTGTGAAGGGGGCGGGGGTTCTGCAGGAGTTCAATGAAGGGCAACGTGAGAAGGTCATCGGTGGCTCGAAGCTGGAGATCTTGAAAGAGGAACGATAGCAGTGATGTTGATCTCTGGGCGTGCTGTGAAACGGCTGAAGGGAGAGGAAAGAAAAGCCGTCGGCGTCATCGGAGCTAGGAGATCAAGGAAGGCAGTGAGGGGAGGGTGTGAGCTGGAGGTGGTCAATGATTCAGGCAGGACGCGGATGGAGAGAGACCCTGTGAAGCCAGTGGTAACGTCCCCACCTGAAGCTGAACGCAGAGACAAAACACGCTTGAAGAGAGCTGAAGAGCACAGACCGAGGAACCCATCAGCAAAGGCAAATTACGTAAGGAAACATGTGGCCGGGATACTGCATAAAAGTCTGTGAGGTGGGGTTACAGCAAAAGCATTAAATGATGGATGGATTTTATCTGCATAAAAATGAAAAACCCCTGTACCTAGAAAAAGTTACAAACACGTTAAACATAGATGAAACACAGGATAAAATATTGCCACATGAACGAACAAAGGTAATAAACAAGTTGTAAAGAATTCAAAACAAAATAGAAAGGAAGGCAAATCGTAAAAGGGCAGCTTGCGGAAAAACTACATGTGGCTAAGAAAAACAAGGAGAAAGACTTAGTCTCACTAGCAGCTAAAGAATTCAACATTGAAATGCACTCTTCACCTATCACATTGCAAAGGTGAAAAAAAATACCAGGTGTGGATATGGGTTTGGGGAAAGAAGCACTTATATAAACTACTGATGAGAACGTACGTCCATTGGGGCAGTCTTTTTGGAGGGGATTTCAGTGCTGTTGCTATGTAACAGAAGACCGCCAAACCGGGTGGCTTCACAGCTATTTTATTACCTCAAGGGGTTCTGTGGCTCTACTGGGCTTAGCTGGGTGGTCCTGATGCTGGACCTAGAGTCACCTGGGGGCTCCTGCTGGGCTGGAACATCCCAGGTTGCTCACGTACATGGCTGGCCTTGGAGCTGGCTGTGGGCTGGAAGCTCGGTTTGGAATGCCAACGGAAGCACCTCCACGTGCCTCTGCAGGGAGACTGGCAGTTAGGTTTTAAGAGAGGGTGTCTCGGAGGCAAGTGTTTACGAGAGGCAGGAATGGAAGCCACCAGGCCAGTTAAAAGCTCTGTCTACGGGCCCAGCATCACTTCTACCATATTGCATTAGTCAAAGCAGACCCAGGGCCCACCCACCGTGGTGGAGGAATAAACTTCACCTTTTGGTGGGGGAGGTACGTTACAGAAGAGTGTGTAGTGTGAGAGATGTTGCCACTATCTCTGGAAAATTCAGTATCCTGCAGAAGGCAATTAGGCAATATTTATTAAAAATCCCTAGTGTCCGTACATCCTTTGTCCCAACAAATTCTGCTTCTGGAAATTAGTTTTAAATGCATAGTCGTAGACATTTCTGAAGACTTGGCTATTTAAAAATTGTTCTTCACAACATCAAGTTAAAAGGTATTCTCATGGGGCTTCCCTGGTGGCGCAGTGGTTGAGAGTCTGCCTGCCAATGCAGGGGACACGGGTTCGAGCCCTGGTCTGGGAAGATCCCACATGCCATGGAGCAACTAAGCCCGTGAGCCACAACTACTGAGCCTGAGCGTCTGGAGCCTGTGCTCCGCAACAAGAGAGGCCACGACAGTGAGAGGCCCGCGCACTGCGATGAAGAGTGGCCCCCGCTCGCCGCGACTAGAGAAAGCCCTCGCGCAGAAACGAAGACCCAACACAGCCAAAAATAAATAAATAAATTAATACAAAAAAAAAAAGCAAAATGCTTCAGACACAGCTTAAAAAAAAAAAAGGTATTCTCATGTCTTCAAATAGGAAATTGAGTGAGTAAATGATGTGCAGATCTAAGCAAAGCAGCGTCCTGAGGTGGGGTTTGGGGGCTTGAAAGGAGGGGTAATGCTATTGGGTGCTGTTTTCCCCTTCCCGGCTTGGAGCCTCTCAGATACTCCTGAGCAGGGATTTGGGGGCAGCCGGGAGCTCTGCAGATGGGGTCTGTCGCCTGCTGAGCGCTAGAAGGAACCGGGGATTTTGAGGCTGCTCGAGAGCCTTCATGGGGGGTGAGCGTGAAAATGATCTCCCCAAATTCTGAACTCTGATTTGTGGCAGTTGGAGCAGAGATTCTGCTTCGCAGAAGCCAGAACTAGCACGGCAGGTTAAAACAAAGGGGAGGCCATTTCTACTTCCCCGGAAAGAAGGACTTTCGACGACCTGAACGGGGACCCGAGACACACAGTGGCCGAGCCCCTCCGCGCACCGGGAGTGGGCACGGTGACAGCCAGCCCGGTTCAGGCTGTGTGTCGGCCAGAACTTGGGGGACGTGCCCCTCCTCTGTGGCCCCTGGTGGTCCACGAGAACAGCGAGGGGTGAAGTCCAGGGCCCCCGGCACGGGGGTCCCCCTGCCTGCTTCTCCGCCCTGCCTTCCTGCGTCAGCCTCACGTCAGGCAGCCCGTCTCCGCGTAGGGCCTCCGGGAGCGGGGGACACACATCGCCCTGTACGCCGCGGCCCCAGGGGAGAGCTACTGCCAGTTCCTCCCGCGACTGTGCCGGGGGCATCCGCTCCTCCCGGCCCGGGTCGTTCTCAGCCCTGAACCAACCGCAGTGGCCAGAAGATGACAAAGCAGACCGCTGGGCCCGGGGGACGGTACAGCTCTACCTGAGCCACACGGGGTCAGAGCAGGGGTGACGCTGTGGTCCCCCAAAAGGACACTGAGGGAATATACGCCTGGTGGGAAAACAGTATGTCCACTCCAGAAAGTTACCCAGGGTCACCAAGGCAGTTGGACCACAGCCAAGCCCAGGGCTTTGCAGAAGATGGCCCCAGTGAAGTGTAGCACTTCGAACCCCAGCTCTGCCCTCACGGCTCTATAACTGTAGCCTCTCTGCTCCTCGTCTGTAAAATGGGAATAACAGAACCCGTCTCATAGGATCCTCTTAAGGATTAAATTAGTTAAAGCAGCAGAAGTGCTTAGTCAGTTCCCAGCACTGACTAAATGTTGGCCCTCATTGTGGATGGTCCTTTACGAGGTCTGCAAAGCTCAAGAAGGGGCAGCTGGCCAATAGGAACGGTCCAGCAAGAGGGGATACTGAGAGGCAACACTTTGTTCAGAACACACCTTAGAGGTCATGCAGTGTCAACTGTGTCCCTGGGGTCTCGGCTGAGGGTCAGGAGCGGGGTGGGAGGGGGATGGGCTGTGTCTTGCGCTCTGTGTCACCATCAGTACCACCAGGGGAGGTAGCAGCTCCCCGCCCCCCCACCCCAGCCGAATTCATTTGGACGGGAGCCTCTGAAACAGTGGCCCAGGCATCCTGTCTGTTTCAGGCTTGAATTCCACCCAGAAAGATCTGGGGCCAGCTGAGGTCTGGGCACGTACACTTGGTGCTGTGTTTGGAATATCCTGGAGTAAATACCGCCTTCATCCAAGTCAGTTAAAGCCACAGTTCTGTGGTCCAGGCAATCTGGGGAGACAGGAATCGTAAAGCCTTGACTCCTGGGCATAAGGACTTTAGCACGCAGACGTGAGGAAAAAGCTTCACACAACACAGCATGTAAGACAAGTGCAAAGTGCTGTGGACTTCCATCTGGGTGAAGATTTTGCAGGGAAGGGACTATGAAACCAGATGACTAGGCCAGGGAGGGCTTCTCCCTCTGAGAAGAGGCCTCTTTGATGGAGTACCGGACAGGTTGACAGAGCAGCCTGGACACACAAAGGAAGGGACGGTGAGAGGTCAGGGGAAGCTGGTCTCAGCCTCTCCTCCCTGGAGTGTCTGGGATGGTCTTCCCAGGTTTGATGTGACCCCTCCTGCACACGAGTTTCTGCTCAAGGTACTAAGTGGAATAGTCAAGAAAGCAAACTATGAGACGACGGAGCAATGCCTTTGACGTCTTGACAGACAGCGATTTCCACCGGCCACACTTTCAGTCACGTAGGAGAGTAAAATGAAGAAGTTTTAGATATTCAAGCTCTAAAAACAAATACTTCTCAAAAAGCCTTGATCATAAAGCCAAGGAGGATGTGCTCCATCAAAAAGAGGAAGCAAATCAGAAAGAAGACCCGAGATACAGGAAACATGGAGTGGAACCCACGGGGCAGGTGGAGGGGGTTCCCAGGGCGTCAGCCACGCATGACAGCGAGACACCAACCCCGACTTGGGCAGGCCGATGGCTGCAGGACGTGTGTATTCAAGAGGCTGGAATTATTAGAATGCCTCTGAACATTCGGGATGTGTGTCCTGGTTTCTGGTTTAGGCATGTAAGGAGCTTAGAAGTCACCACTCCACGCTAACAGCAAGTAAAAGGTCAAACAAACTGAAAAAATCAACAGCTCTCCTTAGAACGGCCAGAGAAGTAAGGTCATAGGGCAAACTGCTGCCCCCCAAAACTGGAGAGACAGACAGCTGGATACAGAGCATCACAACTTACAGCAGAAACCGGACACCTGGGCTGTAATTAGTGAATGACTTCAGCTCAGTGTGGGCAACTCTGAGATCCAAAAGCTCCAGGGGGCTTTGGGGGCGCACACTTTTGTGAGTTTTACGTCCAGGAGCTCAATCAGGTTCCCACTGTAAATATCAAAGAAAAATCCCTTCCCGCTTCCAGCAGGGGGAGGGGAAAGGAGACCATCTCGAATACACCAGAACACTCCGGTCCTCTCAACAAGGTCTGCTCTCAGAAGACACTAGTTAACGAGAGCCCAACCTGCTGGGCTGCTATCAGAGCCAAGCTGACCCGAGGGAAGGGACACCCCAGCTCCAGCCCCCTCTAGCCGTCCCGTCCCACATAAGCGGGGAGGGAAAAAACCTGAGAAACACCTCTGCAGCTCACAGGCCAGGGGCAGAGGTTCTAAAAGACTTTCACCTGGTGTATCATGGCGAGCTATCGAGAAAAATATTACAGGGCAGAGCAAAAGGCAAAAAACACCATTTGAAGAGACAGAGAAAACATCGGAACCAGACATGGCAGGGGTGTTAGAACAACCATTAGATAATTCATTAGGCTAGGAGCTAAATATGCTAAGGACTTAATGGATAAAGTAAACAGCATGTGAGAACAGATGGGCAACGTAAGCAGAGACAGAAATCCTAAGAAAGACCCAAAAAGAAGTGCTGGAGATCAAAAACTCTGTACCCAACATGAAGAATGCCTTTGATGGGCTTATTGGTAGACTGGCCCCAGCTGAGGAAAGATGTGAGGAAAGTGCAAGCCATATGGAGCTCGAGGCGAAAGGAAAAACAGTCATCCTGACCCTCCACCACACACACACACACACACACACACACACACACACACACACACACACACACACACACACACACACCAGCTTTCTGCTCCCCTGACCCCTGGGGGTAAACGACCCAGCTGAGGAGCACCCAGGGCAGGGCTGCGCCCCTGATCCTGGGAAAAAAGGGATGGGCAGGTCCGCCTTTGCCCTCGGATGGTTCTGAAATGGGCCATATAAACTGCTTCAAATAAATTAACCAAGAACATAAGAATAAGAGCAGGTATTTATTGAGATCTAAGTGTTTTACAAATACAGACTCATTTCATCCTCCCTTTGATCTCCAGTGCTATGGTTACCCCTATTTATAGGAGAGGGTGTTTATAGTTTCCATCAGTTTGCCTCAAATCACACATTAAATAAGAAGCCGGGCTGGGACCGGAACCCCGATGGTCTGGGGACTTGGGGACCAAATCCACGCCCACGACTCCGGGCCACAACGCTGTGACCCGGGTCAGAGCAGCCTTGACCCTCACTGCCGTCCACCGCGCGCCCGGCGAGGCTTCCACCGGCCCGGCAGAGCCAGGCAACCTTAGAACCACTCCGAAACCCACCCAACGACCGAGAAGAACGCCAGCTCCAGAAGGACCACATCCGCACAGCGCCAAGCCTCGGTCGGTCTTTACTGAATTTCAGGGCAGAGGCCAAGGCCACCGGAGCGCGCCGGCGGGGCTGCGGGCTTGGCGTCAGCGGACCGTGCAGCCGTCCCAGCGCTTCCCGGGGTCGTGGGGCTCCCAGCGGCGGGCGGGGAAGAGGCGCTGGTTCTGCTCGCGCCGCCTGCGCAGCGCCGCCTCGCCCGCCTGCGTCTCGCCCTCCTCCAGGGGGGCGTCGCTGCGCAGCCGCACGTCGTCGTGCACGTCGAAGGCGAAGAGCGGCCCGCAGTTGCCGCGCGCCTGCGCCACCATCCGGTCGTAGGAGGTGTGGTCGTGCGGCCGGATCCGCGCAGCTCGCGGAAGGCGGGGCTCCGCGCCATCCGGGCCTCGCTGAGCAGCTGCCGCGCGGCGCCGCCCCTGTGGATGCGCGCGGTGCGCCGGAGCCCCCAGCCGCCTCAGGAGCGGGACGTCGCCTCCGCCTCCGCGCGCCCGCGGTCCGGCAGGAAGCTCGTGTCCACGGCCGCGTCCTTGCCCTCGGGGTCGCCCCCCTCGGGGTCCTCGTCGCCGTCGTCGGGCGGGAAGGACAGGCCGCAGATCCGGCGCCGCCGCCGCCGCCGCCGTTCGCGCTGCGGCCGCTGCCTCTCGCGCTGGGGCACCAGGGCCTCGTGCCGCGCCTCCTGTCGTTCGGGGTCGGCAGCCCCACGGTGCTCCGCTTCGGCTCGGCCTCCGCCGCGTCGCAGTGGGCGAGACCTTCCGGCCCACCTTGGCCTTGCTGAAGGTCTCCTCGGTGACGCGCTGCTTCAGGACCTGCATGTGCTTCTGCTTCTCGCGCTGGCTGAGCGGGTGCAGGGCCCGGCCGGCCCGCGCGTGGAGCCCTGGTACCGAGCCGTCCCGCCCGCCGGCTCCCCCGGGCCACGCGCGCCGCGTGCTCTCGACCCCGGCCTGGGAGCTCCGAGCCACCGCGTGGACTCCGCAGCGGGGAACAGAAGCACGGAGCTCCGGAGGGGCCAGAGTGACAGCTCGGCGAACGGTCCAGATGGACGCGTTCCAACAGAATGGAATGTTCTGGAGCTGCGCTGACCCACGTGCAGCCGTACGGGGCTTATTGAGCACGAGGCGCTGGTTTTTCACTTTATTTCAGTTGATCTAAATTTCAGTAACCACATGTGACTGTTGCTCCCATGCTGGACGGTGCAAGTCTGGGAGCTGCACGTGGACAGGGTTGGTCTGCCCAGCAGACTCTTACCTGTCCTGGTACCCACTCAAGCACGGACATGCAAGAGTCAGAGCAGCCGGAGAGCCGACCTGCCCTGGACCGGAGCCTGGCTTCGTGTGTGCTGACCGCAGGAAGACAGAGTGTGAGCGAAAAGCCCCTCTCTCCTCAGCCAGGTACATGGCTGTGCTCGGGCACACAAGCCAGTGAGGGGAGAAGGGTCAGACAAGCATCTTCCGGTACCTCTCTGGAGGCTGTAATGTCAGCTGAGCTCCCATCAGTCTGTTACGGGCGGGGCAGGACCCTTAAGAGTCATCCCTGCAGTATCTATGTCTGTCCCCCTGGTGCCCAGCGCTCAAGTTCCCAGAAGCAGTGTGGGCACAGCCCTTGCTGGGGGAGCCGTAGGTGACAGAGGGGATCTGAGCACAAAACTGGCTTCTTGGCGTTTTAACCAAAGCAGAGTGAGGCCCCCCCTAATTCATTGACCTCAGCCTGAGCCAACCGCCCTCCCTTGGGGCCAGACCTGTCCTGCCTCGGGCACCACGGCTCCATCCCCCACTGGCCCCACCCCCATAAGCTCTGGACGTTGTCTCATCCAGCCATCTTGCCCCACTGTGACCCCCTGGAAGGCAGCAGCTCATTGAGCAGACTCCCAAACCCTCGGCTGCCCCTGGGGAGCTTCCCATCGCCTTCTTGCCCCACCCTGGAACCTGCTGTTCCCCGAGGACCACTTACTTCTCCTTGCGGCCCCTGAAAGGAGAGATGTTCTCCTCATCATCTCAAAGTCTGAAAGTGGGTTGAGCATCCTTGCTGTTTCAAAAACATTTCTTCTGTTTCCCTTAAAAACTCCCAGCTCCCCTGAAGCTCATGCAACCCAGCAATACTCTCCCTGCTGTGGCTGACCTCTCTGGAGTGCCCTGTCCTCCTGAATCCTTGAGGACTGGCACCTGGCTTACCTGCCTTCTTCCTCCATCCCCATCCCGCACCGTCCTGGATGCTGTCCGCATCACCTACCCACCACGCTGACGACCTTCCTCTCCTCCACACCCAGTTCTTATCACTACCCGTCACTGCCCATCTCCAAAATCTTAACCTCCAAAATCCCCTCCTTTCCTGTCACTTAACTCTAGTACCCAAACTCTAACTGCCCTCTGAGAGCTCGAGACCCCCCCATCCAAAGACCCCGTCACCTCTCCAGTGTCACCATACGCTCGTATGCCTCCTCGCTCCTTGCCCACCAGAGACTCACAGATTCCTGACTCTCTTGTGCTCCTTTCCTTCCTGTAATTCTCACCTGAAAGAACTCTGATCCTGGTTAAACCTCACCTGTCTTCTCGTCCCCTGAACCCAGGCAGCTGAATATTGCTGGAGAAAGTGGCAAGGCTGCTGCTGGCTCGTCCCACTTTAAATTCAGGACCTTGGCTCTCCAAAGGGGACTCAAAACTGCCTAGAGATTCTCCTACTGCCCCAGAGAGGCCGTTCTGTTCCCCCAGCTACTTCTTACTTCCTTCTGTCCCTCCTCACCCTCCAGCACTCTCCCGCCTCTCCCCACCCCCAAGCTGCCTGGTAAAATTTACCACTGGAGGAAAACACACAGGTGGTCTGGATAATAGAATCCTCCCCACTCCCAAATTTTATGACACAGAAACTGTACTCGGTCTGGTTAGATCTCTCCTGTACAGCAGTTTCCCCCAGATATATGTTCTGCGAAAAAGGGTTGTGAGTCTTTGATGTGCTTGTTCCCGCTGTGCCTCTCCAAGGGTGGGTGGAGTATTTCATGTTCCCCAGAAGTTTTGGATCGTTAAATGTTTCTCGCCCTACAGAGTACCCGTTAACATTTCCAAAACCAGCGCTTCCTGGCATCTTGTCTGGAGAAGATGGCTGTGAAATACATGCCAGCTTCTCCGCCTGGCCCTTCTAGAAGCAGCAGTGCCCGTGAGCACAGCCTCAGCGAGAAACCCTGTATCACATGAGGGTAGAACATGTCACCTACGTGCCCAGAAGAAAGTAGGGCGGTGGTACTGCTCACCAAACTGGCCAAACGAGAAATCTAGGTGATTTCCTGGACTGCCATCCTTCACAGTAGTCAGTGACCGCCCCCCCCCCCAGATCGTTTATAAGTTTTCCGTTTCTCTCCTTTCCCACCACTTGCCTTAATCCAGGCATTGTGCTTTTTCCCCACCTATAGCCCACAGGTGCCCTGTCGGCATATTCTCAATTTTGTGTACACTGTCCAGGGATCCTCGTAAGAAGGGAACCTGGTAATGTCGCTCTGCTCCTTGAAAATCTCCTCCAACTCTCCCGTCAAGATCGAATGGGAGTCCTTCCTTTTCCTCCCAGGTCTCTAATAACGGGGCCCCCGCCCCAATCTCCCAACGCCCCACACGACCTGGCATCCAGCAGCCACCCGGAACTTTCCGCTGTTCCTGGACAGAGCTGTTCCCTTTGGGGACACTCTTCCTACAAGTCCTGCTCCCACCGGGGGTCCCTCAGGACCTCCCACAGACAACCTGCAGCTCCCAGCACAGCCCCTCCCAGATGCACAAAGCTACCAACTCCCTCCTGTCTCCAGGCTCCCCGAATCATAACCTTTCTTAGATGTAATACAAATCGGACTGCTTGGCGGCCTCCTTTCTCAATTAGATAAGCCAACCAGTCACGCTTTAATCCAATCAACTCCAGTATGGCCACAGCCACTGTGACTGCCCTTCCTCCCGCCTAATCACAGTCTGAATGTCAGTGTCGTCCCCAGACCTCATCATCCCGCTTCTGATAAGCCGGCGTCTGTCCTCTCAACTCAATCACAGTCTCCGTGCACCATAGCCAGCCGGCCCCCACAATTAACAGGGTTACTCTCAAACTCCTCAAAAAGGGTGGCAGGAGGAAGCCGATCTAAAGAGTCTGAAATCCTGATTTTAAGAATATTCCCCACACGTTCCCAGATGCTAACCGCTTGTGACCTCAATCCTCGATGAAAAGCAAAACGCTACTGCCTTAAACTCTTTTCAACTTTATCTACAGTTAACAGTAACAGAAGAGGGGCCGGAGCAGCAGTCTGCTTCAGTGAATCTGAAATGCCGATTAAATAAGCAAATTTTAATTTAGAGAAAATGTAATCTACTCCAGGCTTAGTTACAAGGTGAAACAAACATGCAAACGAACAGCAGCAAAGTTTTAAAATTCCACAAAACTAAAACCTACTGCCTTAACTATTTTAACAGAAAAAAACCCCCTCAGTTTCCATTGCAAACAACAACAACCAATCCAAACAGGACACCTCTGGTCATGCTTGCTTTTCAGCTTACCTTCCACCAGTCTGAATTCTGATCTTAGGTGATAATCCAACAAGTGGCCGGTATCCTCCCCTCCCCAGAGTCAGCCCTGCATGAACACTGATGGTGGACCAGCGTCTGCAGGGGCCCGGGTTGGGTCCAGGCTGTGTCTCCTGATGGCCTCATCACTCAGGGAGCCCTCCAGCAGCCATCACCGTATTGTAAACTAGTTGTTCAAGCAAAGCCGCAGGACCTGTCAACCAGACGCCAAAAGGAGCTTCAACCATATACATGTGTTAGCATACGGTATTTGTTTTTCTCTTTCTGACTTACTTCACTCTGTATGACAGACTCTAGGTCCATCCACCTCACTACAAATAACTCAGTTTCGTTTCTTTTTATGGCTGAGTAATATTCCATTGTATATATGTGCCACATCTTCTTTATCCATTCATCTGTCGATGGACACTTAAGTTGCTTCCATGTCCTGGCTATTGTAAATAGAGCTGCAATGAACATTGTGGTACATGACTCTTTTTGAATTATGGTTTTCTCAGAGTCTATGCCCAGGAGTGGGATTGCTGGGTCATATGGTAGTTCTATTTTTAGTATTTTAAGGAACCTCCATACTGTTCTCCATAGTGGCTGTATCTAAAAAAGAAAAAAAAGGTTCTGACGAACCTAGGGGCAGGACAGGAATAAAGACGCAGATGTAGAGAATGGACTTGAGGACACGGGGAGGGGGAAGGGTAAGCTGGGACAAAGTGAGAGAGTGTCATGGACATATATACACTACCAAATGTAAAATAGATAGCTAGTGGGAAGCAGCCGCATAGCACGGGGAGATCAGCTCGGTGCTTTGTGACCACCTAGAGGGGTGGGATAGGGAAGGTGGGAGGGAGACACAAGAGGGAGGAGATATGGGGATATATGTATATGTATAGCTGATTCACTTTGTTATACAGCAGAAACTAACACACCATTGTAAAGCAATTATACTCCAGTAAAGATGTTAAAAAAAAAAGAAAAGAAATACAAATGGAGCTCCAACCAACCAGTGCATGACCTCTACAGACCAAAAGTCCTTTATAGGTGTTTAGAAATGAGTACAAAGATGATTGTATTGCATACTTTCTAATCGGGGCTAAAAAATGTCTTCCAGCATTTGCTGGAGAGAAGTCCAGTATTTGGGGAAGCCGCAAGTCACGGGAAGAACCCTCACATGTTCAGAGACGGGGAAGTAAATACAAAATACATCAGATGGAAAAAGCTTGGACAGACAACCCATGACTTCTACTGTATATGTATTCGCTGGGAAAAAATCATTTTAAAAAAACTAATAGGAGGTGCCGCAGACTTCAAAATAGATTCTGCACCATAAATGTCTCTTGAGTTTTGTGAGATTTAAATTTTTTCTTTAGTTTTTTTCAAAGTAATACATACGTGTGGTTTAAAAAGGAATGTCGTGCTAAAAGGATTATTGTAACAAAGCAACAGCACAGAGTTCCCAGTTTGTCACTCTTTTCCCTGGAGGCAACCACTTTTAATCCTTCCAGATGTTTTTTTCTCATGTTTACCTTCTTTTTTTTTTCAATTCTTATGCTGCTGTTTTGTGACTGATCAATTTTACTTTATCTATTGACTTCTTCTTATGGTAGATGAAGATTAGTTTTTCCCTACAATAGATTCAAATGTCCAGCCAACTCATGTGAAGAAGAGAGTGTTATGGAGGTGGTTAGTATTCAAGCCAGATAAGAAAAATGCAAGGAGTTAAATTATGTACCAATCTTAATTATAAGTATAGTGGCAAAAGTCTCAGATAAAATATTGGCAAATTGAATCTAGCAGTTTATGAATATATACGTATGAATGGACAAAATAAGCTTTATTCAAAGATAGCTCAACACTAGAATCTGTACCTTCATTTTTTTTTTTTTTTTACTGCATTAATAACATCTCAGTACCTGCAGATAAAACTCAAAAAAAAAAAAGAAAAAACAATAGCAAACTAGAAGAGAACTTCCTTAACTTGATAAAAGGAATTTTGGAGAGACCTGTGGCAAAGGTCATATGTAGTAGCATACTTTTAGGTCTTTTACATTTTTCTCAAAACTAGAGTTATGGGGAGTTTTCGTCTGTACCCAGATGGCTGCAGACGGGGGGAGGTAACAGGTTCCCTGGGCACTTGGTGTGTGAAGGGCGGGAGCAGAGGAAGCTCTGACCCTCTTTCTGGTTCTAAAGGTGGTACATCTTTTGCTTCTCATCGCAAAGCACCACCTGAAGCCCTGCTTTTGGAAGTATCGCCAGAGAAGTGAGGGAACGAGACAGAGAACAGATGAACAACGGTGGCAAGGAGCTCATGGAGAAAAAGAAAAAGCCAGAGGTCTGCCTAGAAGAGAAGGTATTCTAGACCACTCAGGGCTGCCCTCCGCCCCCTGCACGCTTGCAGAAGAGGGAAACACGTAGGAAGCATTCCGACACCACACGGGCACCCTTTTCCCCAGGTCACCCTTTTGGAAAGTGCGGTGAGTGTGGCGTTTTTACGCTGCGTCTGAGAAGGCGGCACCGAGTCAGGGCCCCCAGGTGGGGGCTGAGGTCAACTCTGGCCCTGGGTCAGCCAGGGCTGCCTCTTGCTCTGTTGTTGTCCCCGACGAAGATTATTGGTACCTGAATGCCACCTGCTCTTCTGGCTTTGCTGAAGGCAGACAGTTCAGCTCAGGGCAGAGGGACAGCAGCGGGACAGATCAGTTTACCCCAGACCTTTATTTTCTCCCTCCTGGCGTGATCATGGGTAGAGAACTCATCAGCAGGAGCGGGGCCTGCCGCTTTGCTGGACCCTTGGCCAGGCCCAGGGACAGCCAGGACTGACCCACTCCCAGATGGCACTGAGCCCCCAGCGCAGGAGGACGGTGGGGTGACAGCAGGAACACCTGTCGCTGGGGTTGCTTCTCGGAAGGCCCCTGTAGGGTTCATGGATAATGAGACCAGAGCAGGGAGATTACCCCGAGGTGCCAACTTCATGGCCCTGGAGGTGGATGGGAGCCCAGTACACTCAGAAAATTGAATTCTGAGATAAGAAAATGTCTGAACCTAGAGCTGGCTTTGGGTGAGCAGGGAAGGACCAGGCGTTTTTGGGGGGGTCCCTGAAGGTAAAGCCAGAACAGTGCGGCCATGACTCCCGTGTCAAATAGAGAAATCTCATTCACGGTGTGAATATGCTCACTGGGTCTTTTACGGGGTCCCTGACCACATCCCCACAACCAAGACAGATGTACTGTCTTACTCTACCTGAACTTGTTCCTGAACTTTCATTTTCTAGACAACTCCTTCACACCAGCCTGCGCTCCTGGACATCTGCCCTGTGCCTGCCCAGGGGGCCACTGCCCCACAGCACCTGGAGCTTTTGATAAAACCACTCACGCTCCAAGCCAGCTACCCAGGCGGTGGGTCTGTATCTCATGGGAAGCCAGCCTGGTTAATAATCTTCCTGAGGCCATCACGACCCTCCAGGGATCCGCCAGCCCCGGGGGAGTTTAGATATCACCTGTGGTCACTGTTACGTGTTTCACTTGGTCCATGACCATTTGGGTTTATTTTTCAAACGGATTGTAAACACGGACGATACTCCCCCATTGACAGGATGGCTGTGCAGTGCAGGGACAGGGCAATTAGTGCTCAGGCCCCGGACAGGTCACAACTGACACACACACACCCTTCCCCCGCTGTTGGTTTCGACCCCTCTGCTGACTTGTATCTTCTGCCAGGAGTACCACTGTTTGTGGTAACAAATCACGAAAGAAGAAACAACCTCATGGGTATCTGTTCTTGCCACCCATCACTTTAATTTGGGTCCAAATAAGTAAAAGACATGAGCTAATTGCTAAAAATTTATCTTTAGTTATAATTTGAGATAGGCTTCTCCCAAAGCTTTTTAAAATTTATTTTAAAATTTACATTCAGTGCAATTCTCTCTTTTTGGTGTACAGTTATGTGAGTTTTTAAAATTTTTAATACATCCTTTGTTACAAATTTTTTTAATTGAAATATAGTTGACTTGTAATATTGTGTTAGTTTCAGGTGTACAGCAAAGTGATTCAGTTATATATATATATTTTCACATTATTTTCCATTATTGGTTATTAGAAGATGTTGAATGTTGTTCCCTGTGTTACACAGTAAATCCTTGTTGCTCATCTATTTTATGTATAGTAGTTTGTGTCTGTTAATCCCATACTCCTAATTTATCCCTCCCCCTTCCTTTTCATAACCATAGTTTGTTTTCTATGTCCGAGAGTCTGTTTCTGTTTTGTATATAGATTCATTTGTATTAATTTTTTAGATTCAACATATAAGTGATATCATATGATATTTGTCTTTCCCTGTCTGGCTTACTTCACTTAGTATGATAATCTTTAAGTCCGTTCATGTTGCTGCAAAATGGCATTTTTTCATTCTTCTTTATGGCTTAGTAATACTCCATTGTGTGTGTGTGTGTGTGTGTGTGTGTATGTATATACACCACATCTTCTTTATCCATTCATCTGTCAATGGACACTTAGGTTGCTTCCATGTCTTGGCTATTGTAAATAGTGCTGCTATGAATACTGGTGTGCATGTATCTTTTCAAATTAAGAGTTTTCGTCTTTTCTGGATTTATGCCCAGGAGTGGGATTGCTGGATCATATGGAGCTTTATTTTTAGCTTTTTTTTAAAAAATAAATTTATTTATTTATTATTTTTGGCTGTGTTGGGTCTTTGTTTCTGTACGAGGGCTTTCTCCAGTTGCGGCAAGTGGGGGCCACTCTTCATTGCGGTGCTCGGGTCTCTCTTGTTGCGGAGCACAGGCTCGAGACGCGCAGTCTCAGTAGCTGTGGCTCACGGGCCTAGTTGCTCCGTGGCATGTGGGATCTTCCCAGACCAGGGCTCGAACCCGTGTCCCCTGCATTGGCAGGCAGATTCTCAACCACTGAGCCACCAGGGAAGCCCTATTTTTAGCTTTTTAAGGAACTTCTATACTGTTTTCAATAGTGGCTGCACCAATTTACTTTCCCACCAACAGTGCAGGATGGTTCCCTTTTCTCCACACCCTCTCCAGCGTTTATTATTTGTAGACTTTTTGATGATAGCCATTGGAAGATGTACTTTTTAACCCCTTTCACCCACGTTGCCCCTACCTTCCCCACTTATGGTAACCAACATTCTGTTCTCTGTATCCATGAGCTTGGTGTTCTTTGCTTTTGTTTTTTGTTTTTTTACATTCCACACATAAGTGAGACCACACAGTATTTGTCTTTCTCTGTCTGACTTACTTCACTTAACATAATGCTCTCAAAGTCTGTGTTGTCACGAATAGCAGGATTTCCTTCTTTTTTATGGCTAAATGCTATTCTATTGTATACGTATACCACATTTTCTTTATCCATTTGTCCATCTTGTATCCATGTCTTGGTTATTGTAAACAATGCTGCAATGAACATAAGGGCACAGACATCTTTTCAAGATAGTGATTTCCTTTCCTTCAGATAAATACCCAGAAGAGGAACTGCTGGATCATATGGTAGTTCTATTTTTAATTTTTTGAGGAACCTCCATACTGTTTTCCATAGTGACTGCACCAATTTACACTCCCACCAGCAGTGCACAGGGGTTCCCATTTCTCCACATCTTTGCCAATGCTTGTTATTTCTTGTCTTTTTTGTAATAGCCATTCTGACAGGTGTGAGATATCTTATTGTGGTTTTGATTTGCATTGCCCTAATGATCAATGATTAGTGATGTTGAGCACCTTTCCATGTACCTGTTGGTCATCTGTATGTCTTCTTTGGAAAAATGTCTATTCAGGTCTCCCGCCCATTTTTTAATCAGTTTGTTTGTTTGCTTTGCTATTGAGTTGTTTGAGTTCTCTATATATTATGGATATTAACCCCTTATCAGATATATGATTTGCAAATTTTTCTTCCATTCTGTAGACTGTCTTTTCATCTTGTTGATGGTTTCCTTTGCTGTGCAGAAGCTTTTTAGTATGATGTAGCCCCACTTGTTTATTTTTGCTTTTGTTGCCATACCTTTTAGTGTCAAATTCAAAAAATCATCGCCAAAACTAATGTCAAGGAGCTTACAGCCTATGCTTTCTTCTAGGAGTTTTATGGTTTCAGGTCTTAAGTTCAAATATTTGATCCATTTGAGTTAATTTTTGTGTATGTTGTAAGATAGCGGTCCAATTTCATTCTTTTCCACAAGGCTGTCCAGTTTTCCCAACACCATTTATTGAAGAGACTATCCTTTTACCATTGTAAATTATTGGCTGTTCTGTTGTAAATTAATTGACTATGTATGCACGGGTTTATTTCTAGGTTCACTATTCTTCTCCATTGGTTTGTGTATCTATTTTTATGCCAATACCATATACTTTTGATTACTTCTGTAAAAAATGCCATTGAAATTTTGATAGAGATTGGATTGAATATGTAGATTGCTTTGAGTAGTATGGACGTTTAAACAATATTAATTCTTTCAATCCATGAGCATAGAATATCTTTCCATTTATTTATGTCTTCTTCAATTTCTTTTATCAAGTGTCTTATAGTTTTCAGTGTACAAGTTCTTCACTCCTTTGGTTAAATTTATTTTTTTTGTATTTTATTCTTGTTGATGCAATTGTAAATGGAATTATTTTCTTAATCTCTCTTTCTGCTAGTTCATTATTGTGTATAGAAATGCAACAAATTTTTGTAAGTTGATTTTGTATCCTGCATCTTTATTGAATTTGGTATGTTGTGTTTTCATTTTCATTCAATTCAAAATATTTTCTAATTTCCCTTGAGATTTCTTTTTTGACCTATGGGTTATTTATTTAGATGTGTGTTTTTAAATTTATAGGTATTTGGAAATATTCCAGTCATGTTTTTGTTACTGACCTCTAATTTAATTCCATTGTGATCAGAGAACATACTTTGTATGATTTTTATTCTCTTAAATCTGTAAGGATTATCCCATAACCCAGGATATGGTCTCTGTCAGTGAATTTCCCATGTGCCCTTGAAAAGATTGTGTGTTCTGCTATTATGGATTGGGGTGCTCTAAAAGCATCAGATCAGTTGGTTCAGTTCCATACCTTGCTAATTTTCTATATACTTGTTTTATCAATTACTGAGAAAGAAGTATTGAAGCCTCCAGTTATAGATTTTTCCATTTTTCCATTCTTTATTATTCATTTTTGCTTCATGTATTTTGAAGCTCTGTTGTTAGGTACATATGCATTTAGGATTCTTATGTCCTGTTGGTAGGTTGACCCATTATCATCATGTGTCTCTTCATCCCTAGTAATTTTCCTTACTTTTTGAGTTACCCCAGTTTTCTTTTGATTAGTGTTTGCGTGGCATATCTTTTCCATCTCTTTGCTTTTAACCTACCTCTGTAAATATATTTAAAGTAGGTTTCTTATAGACAGCCTATAGTTGGGGCTTTTTTTTAACCACTGTGACAATCCCTGTCTTTTTTATTGGTTCAGAACCGTTTACATTTATTATTGATATGTTAGGATTTACATCTGCCCTTTTATTATTTTTGTCTATTTTCCCCTATTTTCATTCCTCTGTTTCCCCTTTACTACATTCTTTTTAATTACTTGATTAGTTTTTAGTATTCAATTTTAATTTATCTATTGAGGTTTTTACTGTATCTTTTTGTGGATTTTTAGTGGTTGTTCTGGGGATTACAGCATATATTCTTAATTTTTCAGTTTACTTAGATTAGTATTTTACTACTTTAAGAGTCATGTAAAAACCTTACCACCATCTAAGTCCCTTATCCCTCCAGTATATATTGTAGTTATTGTATGTGTTACATCTACATGCATTGAAACCCCATCGGACGATGTCAGGATTTTTGCTCTCAACCATCACTCACAGTTTAAAGAACTCAAGAAAAGGAGCCAATTGCCTATATTTTCCCAGGTATTTGCCATTTCCTTTTCTCTTCATTCCTGAAGTTGCGTGTTTCTCTCCAGTATCATTTCCCTTCCATCTAAAGAACTTCTTTCATCATTCTTGGTTTTAAGTGACCAATTTTGCCTCCTAGATTTAAAAAAAAATCAGACTGCACCTTCTCTTTATAATGCAAATATATGGTGAAGACAGGACTTTGGCCTTCGGTGAAGGTGATTTCAGGGGCCGGCTGCCGAAAATAAAGGCGAGGGCACCACACGGGATATCTCCTGTGCCTCTGGCTTCCGTGCACGAGCTCCTCGGCCCGTGGTCGGACACTGGCCGTCAGTGGTGTCCATCATCAGGATTCTGGGGTGGTTCCTTCTGCAGCCCCTCAATACGTGCACAGGTGGCCGTTCTGACACGAGGGAAGCGCGTTCTCAGACACGCCATTCATAAGATGTGGTGGTTTGCGAGTCTACTAACACAGCATCCCCACCCTTTTTGGCACCAGGGATTGGTTCCGTGGAAGACAATTCTTCCACGGACGGGGTGGGGCGGCGCTGGGATGGTTCAGGCGGAAATGCGAGCGATGGGGAGCAGGGGATGAAGCTTCGCTCGCTCGCCTGCCCGCCGCTCGCCTCCTGCTGTGCGGCCCGGTTCCTAACAGACTGTGGACCGCCAGGGGTTGGGGAACCCTGTACTAACATAGAGCTACCCTTTCCTTGTAGCTAAAATTAACTGGTTGGGATCTTTGCTGAGCCGATGGAATTATCCATGATGGTCCCAGGGGTAGGACTGGGTCTTGAGTCTTGGTGATGCAGCTTGTCCTACCTGGCAGGGCTCACCATGAGTGCTTTAAAGGATGCTGAGATTCCAGTGGTAGGTGAAAAGTAAGAGGTGAAAGCTTCTTCACTTCCTGGCTCTCTGAGAGTCCCGTCAGACCACCATCCACGGGGGCTGCATCCCAGAGCTGATTGCTGGTGTGTTTTGCACTGGTGTATTAGTTCTTTGTACCAGGGTAGCCATGGCCAAAGGCCAAGAATCTACTGGGCTGATTGTGTGAGGATGTATGGCTTAACATTATTGCTAGGCTGCCTGGCCTCTTGCTACTGCTCTGTGTTTTCATTGTCCTGTTCCAGGGCCTGGCATATTGTATATGCTCAGTAAATGTTTGACAAATGAATGAATGAATGAACAAATGTCACACTGTTTGATTATATGACTTTGAGGCACTACTGATATTAGCAACACTGGGCATTACAATAAAAGTGTTCAGTGCCACATCTTCGTTTTCAATTCTCTCGTTGGAGTGAAAGTGTAAAAGTTCACTCTTTAAAAATGCCTGAAACTCTGAAACCCTGGAATTGTGGCAGCCTGAGATGTAGATGGCAGAGTGGAAATCGTGCCACGTAAGGAGGGCTGGGTTCTCATGTCGGCTCTATAATTTGTTATGGCCTCGAGGAAAGTCGAATAATTCTCCACGCTTCAGTTTTCTCATCTGAAAAATTACAAACTGGATTATCGGGTCCTTTTGAGTTGTACAGGTCAAGGGTTCAATCAAGAGAACTTGCTCATAGATCATCTAAGTTGATCACAAGCCACGGCTAAGTTGATCACAAGCCACGGCTCAGGGAGCCACAATTACTCAAGGAATTGCTTGGGTAATTCCTACTGGCTGCTGGTTATCTAGAAATCCAAATTTCTCTGGGTGGGGTGGGGAGATGGCAGCTCCGCCAAAGGCATTAGCTCATAGACCATATCAGACTTTAGTTGGCCACAGCTGGGCTGACATGTTATCAAATTAGTCCAAAGGTAAATCCAAAGGGCTGGGAGAGGAGTAGATTAAGTCCAAGAAACTACTGATTTGGTGGCAGAGGAGTTGGGGCAGCCTCTGGCCTTCACGGCCAGAACCTGCAAATGGGTGCTTCTCAGACTTTTCTAGGACCCAATTGTGAACATCTTCACTAGTAGCTTAGTCTAGGGGAATGAACATAAGGAACCAGATCCCTTTCGTTCACTTGGAGCTGATTGTGAGATTTTTCCATTTCTAGTTTCCTGGTTGGGGACGTTCTTCACTTCCCTGAGAAGCCCTTCCCTATGCCCTTGCCAACCCTGCAAAGCCACTCCATGCACTACTTTGAGAGGGTGGGGTGTGTAGGTCTCACTTGGCCCCTTCTCCTTCCTTCCATCCTTCCCAGACGTAACAGTCCTGTCACCTGCCACACGCTTCATCAGTGCTCAGAAGCCGGGGACAAGAGGGATGAATTGCACTGTCAAGGTGGCCCCAGATTACCCAACCCAGATTGGTCTCTGATTTCTGTTCATTTAATTTTTTTTTAATATATTTTTAAAATTAATTTATTTATTTTATTTATGGCTGTGTTGGGTCTTCGTTTCTGTGCGAGGGCTTTCTCTAGTTGCGGCAAGTGGGGGTCACTCTTCATCGCGGTGCGCGGGCCTCTCATTATCGTGGCCTCTCTTGTTGCGGAGCACAGGCTCCAGACGTGCAGGCTCAGTAATTGTGGCTCACGGGCCTAGTTGCTCCGCGGCATGTGGGATCTTCCCAGACCAGGGCTCGAACCCGTGTCCCCTGCATTGGCAGGCAGACTCTCAACCACTGCGCCACCTGGGAAGCCCCATTTAATTTTTTGAAATACAAATGTTTTTATACTACATGAATTTTGTAAAAACTTTATATAAAATGGTCTTTATGTAACCCAAGCCTGAGAGAGAATCATTATTCGTAGTTGGCATTTACTTCCAGACTTCAAATGCGTATGTAAATATGTATTTTAATATAAATGAGATCATTGTGTACATTGATAACGTCAAATGATATATCATACTTCTTTCCATTCTAACACTTAAAGGCCTATCAGATACTTTTCAGTGGCCCTAGTGTATTTCAATACAGGAAAGTATTACAGTTTACCAATTTTCTATTGCTTGACATTTAAATCTTTTTAACTCTACAATGATCATTCTTAAAACTACATATCTGTGAGAGAACTCTTATAGTGCCTGGCACTTAATAGCTATTGTTATTATTAGTAATCCTTTTTAACCTGATAGCCCTTGACTTTCTTTGATTTTAAGTTGAGCATCTTGTGTTCTTTAAATTTCATTACAAAATTTTTAACCTACTTTTCTATTGAGGAAATTTCTTCTTTTCTTATTGATTTATAAGAACTCTTTATATATTGAGAATACCAACCCTTTATCTGTCATATAAGTTCCAAACATTTCCACAAGTTTGTTCTTTGCATTTTAACTTTGTTTAGGGTTTTGTTTTTGTTTTTGTTTTTGTTTTGCCACATAGCATTGTTTTGTATTTTCATTTTTATGTAGCCAAAAGACAGTCTTTTTTTTTTTTTGACTTGTGAGTTTAATATATATTTTAAAACTCACTCAGTTTTGTAGCATTGTTTTATGATCTGGGATCTTATTTCTGAACATACTGTAAGGCAGTGATTTAGATTTTTTCCCAAAAGGTACTAAATTAAAATGAAAACTTAGGAATATTTCTCAACCTTCTCCATGGACCATAGGTATTTTTTCTTACTAGTAGCAAGAAAAACAATAAAAATGAATTTTTTAGTAGGGATTTGCAATGTAAAAAGCTGGTTTACATACTGTATCAGCTAGGAATCTTTCTTTTCCAGGTAAGAGAAGCCTGACTCAAACTGACTTAAATAAGAGATTCAATGACCCACTTATCTGGAAAGACCAGGCATCATGTGGGCTTTGGATGTAGCTGGATTCAGAAGGTCAGTAAGCTCACCCTCCTTTCTGCCTCATTCTTAGGCTGACACTTGTTAGGGTCATAAGATGATGTCCAGCAATTTCCAGGAATTACCTGCTGTCTCATCCATATCCAGGGCAAAGAGAGATTGTTCTTTTGATTGCTCTCAGAAGAGTGAGGGAATTTCTTTCCCAGATCCCATAGTAAATTTCTTCTTGCTTTGTCCAGCCATGGTGTCCAGGAAAATAATAAACAGTCTCTTTCGATTTAGTCAATCAGAGCCTTCTCTAGAGCAGGGGGCGGGGTGGTGGGGGGCAGCGGTGGGATGTGTTGGGGAAAGGTGACTATCCATCCAAGCAAAAATTGGGGTCACGTCACTGAGAGGCTGGGAGGATGGAAGCTGAGTGCTCAAATTAGCAAACCCCTACCACGTGTACACCATCCTGTTTGTTACTTATAAGAACCCTGTGCAGGCAGGTAGTTACTAACTTCCCTATTTTATGGATGAGAATACCAAAGGCTAGAAGAGTGACATGATTTGCCTTGACCGCTCACCTAGATGGTGGCAAAGCTCAAATCATATGACTCTCAACTCCGCTCAAATCATACGACCCTAAACTCTCCGCTCTGCCCAGTACTCAAATGACCTCCCTTCAAGCTTAACATCACCATTTAGTACGTGGGACTGCATCAGTTCTACAAATGAGTTTAAAGAATTAAAAGGTCAAAAGGAGATATTAGCTGTTGGCCGAGTCGATGCTCCTAATAGGGGCAGAGCATTATGTGAGGTTCCACCATGGTGGCCTCAGAAGAACTGGACGTGAGGATCCTGGTCTACCTCAGCCGGGTTCCCCCAGAGAGGAGCATATGGTACAAAGGCTTATGCATGGGTGGTTTATTTGGCAATGTGGCCACAGGGAAGAGGAGGGAGAGTCCGGGTGAGACGGGAGGCTGAGGAGGACAGCCAGGACAGTCAAGGCAGTCACCTCTCTAGGGGACTGCCTGACCCCACAGGAACTTTTGGAAGCTCTAGAAGTGGGTCATCACGGGGTGGGGAGAAAAAGGGAAGCATTTATCCTGCAACTCAAGTCCCCAGTCATCCCTGGTTGTTCTCAGGGTGTCAACAGCCTTGCATTTCTGAGCTGTGCATAAGTGAGTGCCCGGTGGGTTGGTTGGACATCCCAGCTGGTCACTGCAGTGGCCAGAAGGAGATGGGACAAGAGGATTTTAAGTGGGGCACCAGGGGTCTTCAACATGTGATCCATTATAAGCCGATAATACAAAGCTTGAGTTAACGAAATGATACACAAACAAGCCTGAATTCCTGTTTCCCTAGCTAACATCTGATAAGTTCATGCCTGGATTATTACAACCACTTCCTGAAAAGGTCTTCCTGGTTTTTCTCTGTTCGACTACTGCAATAATCTTCCTAAAACACACTAAAAATTTCCATTTTGTCACTACTTTACTGAAAGGGTTCATTCCTCTGCACTGCTTGCAGGATTATGTACAAATGTTTTTGCTTGGCATTCAGTATTCTTCACCATCAGTTTTACCATCATTAAACAGCTGTACTCCCCGCATCACTGCCCCAGCTGGGCTCAAGCTAGTCTAATTTCCTTACCTTTGGTAAGCCGGCCGAGATTATTCCTTCTCTGTGCCTTTGCTAATATTGTTCCCTCTAACTGACAGGGATGACATGCAAAACATTTACCAACTGCCAAGGCAGGCACTGGCCAATGGGCATTAGGTCTGAGCCAGTCAGAACTGATGGCAGGTGTAACTGACAAACGGGTCGACCAGTTGGCTCAGCTGCCATTCTCCTTGTGTCTGTTGGACCCCATCTCTCTCTGTCCTCCATGAAGATTTCCTGGATTGCTGTTACTTATGTTCTTCTTTCCTTCTTCCTGCCTTGTGTCCTGAGTATTCTTAAAGCTGTTCATGTGATGACGTAACAGCCTAAAACACCTGCACTTGTGGGCAGCACTTTACTGCCTTTTCATATGGGAACAATTTCATGATATTTTCTGTAGAGAGACTAGAAAGATATAATTCAGTCTTTCCTATAACATGGCTGATCAAAAATAGTTATTGATATTTTAGAAAAGTTTCAGCTTCAAAAATTTATGACTGATGACACCCACTCTTAGAATTTTTGTCATATGTGAGGAAACCTCTACTAAGGTTCCTTCATGTCTGAGCTGTAAAATTTCAGGAGATTTACATTTCTGTGGGATGCTCTTTGAATTGCCTTTGGATAAATTCCTGAAAGCCATTCCAGCACCAGGATAGCCAATGATATTTTATCTGTGTGATGGCTTCAAGACATGGCCCCCAAGTTCTTTGACACTCCTCTCATTGAGAGATGGGATCTATGTCTCCTCCCCCCTTGAATCTAGGTAGACTTGTGATTTGGTTGTAACCAACAGATAGCTAGATCAGGAAAAGCAACACAACTGCTGCTTTGTTCTCTGGGATTCTCGCCTTTGGAGCCTCGATCCATCATGTAAGAAGTTGAGCTCCTCCAAGGCTGCCATCCTTGGGAAGGAAGCCTGGGTCACATTTAGGAGCTGAGATCCCAGCTGACAGCCAGCACCAACCAGCAAACGTGATTCTGGCCCCAGCAATAGAGTCACCCCTTCCACAGGGTCTTCCAGCTGAGGCCCTGGACATTGTGGGGCAGAGACATGCTGTGCCCTGTCCGAATTTCTGTACCAGAGAATCCATGAGCGCAATAAGTTGGTTGTTTATAACACTAGGTAACACAGTGCTAGTGACCAAAATAACCGTGCACAAAAGTAACTGTGACCTAGGTACACCCCTAAGGTTGTGGGGTGCCAGGCTTGAGCACAAATGGAGGTCTGTATATCACACGTGTAAATATCTGAAGTTTTCTAAATTAAATATTATAAATCATGCTAATAAACTATTAAATAAAGGTGCTGTCTCCTCCTTCATTGAAAAATATCCTTCACGGTGACCAGGAAGGCCAGGTTTGGATTTAGAATTCCCATCGGAGCCCCCTCCCCTTCTTCAGACCCCCCCAACTCCACCCAGCACCTGTGGCATATGCACGCCACGCTCCATCCATACCCCCTGAAAACAGCCCCATTGTAGCCTTTCTTGGCCCTACAGGGGCACAGCCAGCAGTGGGACTTGTCATCCACACGAGGGTGGGTTCAGATGAGACCCCCGGTGCAGGGCAGGATGTTGCAGGATCCCAGGTCTGGTGTAGAGTCTGGGGGTGGGCTCTGGGGTGCATCCAACAACGTGGACCCGCAAACTTCTCACCAGAGGAGTCAGTCTTGTACAGCCCAAAGGCATTACTTGTGCCAACTACAAAAATGAATCTTTCTCAACTCAGACCTCAGTTTTCAATTCGACTTCCCCTTTGCCATTTCCCAAGAATATCCCCGGCCAGTTCAGTGCCACCTGAGAGGAGGGGAAGTAGGACGGAGGGCAAGTCATTGTGGAAAGAGACAGCCATACTGTCACTTGTGGTTGGAGCTTCTCACTTTGGGAAACACTCCAGGAGCATGGGGTGCAGAGAAGAGGCCCAGGCAAGCAAGGGGCGGGGAAGCTATAGCTCCATTTGCTTCATGGAAACTCACTTCCATCCCATTTCTTGGCTTGCTCATGCCCTCTTGAAAGACGCCCTGCGGAAACCAAGATGTACGTCAGATTTGGCCTCTGAGACCCGGGAAAGAATTTCAGCTGGAGCAGAGGTTGACGTTAGTGACCCATGGGCTACATTTGACCCGCAAATGTGTTTTTATTTGGCTTGTACCGTGTTTTAAATGTTTTTCTGAATAAGGGGTTAGCCTTTAAAAAGTGGGAGATATCACATGAAATTCTCGATTTCTTTCTTTTCCTAGAAATTAGAATGATCTGGAACACGGGGCCTGCATTCCCCCAGAGCAACAAGCAGCCACCCCTTAGATAGGACACAGGTTCCTGGAGTCTCCAGGCCTCACCACCACACTCGTCTCCGTCTGGGTCTACTTCCTGGGGCGTTTGCGTGTCCAGTGCGTGGGTTAGAGCAGCTGGACACAGACACCTGCAGAAGATGGTACCTGCTGATGGACAGCCCTGCAGAAGATGCTACCTGCTGATGGACAGCCCTGCAGAAGATGGTACCTGCTGATGGACGGCCCTGCAGATGGCAAAGGGCTTAACATCTGCTGAATGAGTAAACGTCTGGAAAAGTGAAAGGTTATAGTTGAGGTTAGTAAACACATTCAGGAGGAAAGAGAGCAAAACAAGAATCTTAACTGTGTCCAGTCCCCTTTAAAGAGTAAGTCTAGTAGCGCTAGGGTTATTGATTTTATGTTATAACGCTGACTATATGTTACTAATAATAGATTCTAATTCCATCGGATCCTTAAAGAGAAGGAAGCTTGTAACACTTCTCAAAGTGGATAAACCAAAAGCAAAAGGCCAAATTGCAACCCCCTCAGCGAACTACTTCAAATCTGTCCTGAAACCTAAGTTTATCATGCTCTTTCTTTAAAAAAATTTAATTAAAAAAATTACCTGCCCATCTTATGTAGCCCTTTTAAAAAAAAACACACAACAGTATGGCAGTTCCTCAGAAGATTAACATAGAATTATCATATAATCCAGCAATCTCACTTCTGGGTATGCACCCAAAAGACATGAAAATAGTCTTGAAGAGATATCTGTGCACCCATGTTCACAGCAGTATCATTCACAACAGCCAAGAGGTGGAAGCAGCCCAGGTGTCCAACAAAGAATAAATGGGTAAGCAAAATGTGGTCCACGCATAAAATGGAATATGATTCAGCCTTAAAAAGGACGGAATTCTGACACATGCTGTAATATGGATGAACCTTGAAGACATTATACTCAGTGAAAAAAGCCAGTGACAAAAAGCCATATACCGTGTGATTCTAAAGAGGTTCCTGGACTCATCAAGATCAGAGACAGAAAGTAGGATGGTGGTCTCAAGGGGCTGAAGGGGGGCACGGGGAGTTAGTGTTTAATGGGGACAGAGTTATTGTTTGGGAAGATGAAAAAGTTCTGCGGATGGATGGGGGTCACACAACAATGTGAATGTACTTAATGTCACCGACTGTAAATTTAAATACCGTTAAAATGGTAAACACAAAAGATACACTTGTGATCGTCAGCTTCTCTTCTGAAGTCAAAATTAGGTTCAGCTTGCTTCCCCCGAGAGGGTGCAGAACAGCTGTCAGAGAGGCGGCCAGAACAGAGGATGAAGCGGGGCTCACGAGCCAAATGGGCCAGTGGAGGGGCCTCGCTGTCCTGGGTTACAGGAGACCACCGTCCGAGCCCCACAGCTTCCCGGCCTGCAGACACCTCCGCCTCCTCGTTAGACAAGTGCTGAGGGGATCAGAGCTCAGCAGTCACAGCTTTTTTTCAAAATAACCGTTATCCAAAGAAGATGCAGGAAAGCCAATTAAATGTGGACAAGCCCAGCCTAAGGTCTCCAGAAAAAGGTTATCACCCGGTCAGAGTAGCCTTGCAGCCCAAGAGGACCCACGTTTGGAATCAAACCAGGGATAAAGGACCTTGCCTGCTCCCCACGTGCAGCCCCGGTGGCTGTGGAACCAGCCAGGCAGGACACAGACCTGAGCCTGGGACGCACAGGCTCCCGAGTGTCAGATGATATTGCTATTCCCACTGTACGTGTACTAGATTGTAGGTTTTCACCCCACGGCAACGTGGCGCAGTAAATACGAATGTCACATCTCATTACACCAAATATGTTACACTAAAATATACCTGGAATTTCTGAAATGTGTACATGAGTTTTACAAACTGCAATTCTCAGCTGTAATATTCACATATCACACAGCACCCATGGACCCATAGGCACTCAGAATCCTCCCATCCACCCAGGCTTGGACACTCGCCAGCCATGCGACCTTAGCCAAGGTGCCTCCCAGCCCTCAGCTTCCTCATCTGTAAAATGGTGACAACAGTTAGTATTTACCCCAGAGGGTCGGGCAGTAAGTGCCTGATCAGTTCGGCAGTGGGTGTTTGTGAGCAGGTAAGCTCACCTTCCAGGTAGCGGAGTATCTGGGTAACTCCTGCCTCTGACCCTGAGACCCTCCTCGTATTTATGGGCCATTGATGTTTTAGTTTCAAACTCACCAGTTGAAATTTTTTTTCTTTTTTTAAAAATTTATTTTATTGAAGTGTAGGGTTGATTTACAATGTTGTGTTGATGTCTGCTGTACAGCAAAGTGACTCAGTTATACATATATATACATTCTTTTTAATGTTCTTTTCCATTATGGTTTATCCCAGGACATTGAATATAGTTCCCTGTGCTGTACAGTAAACCTTGTTTCACTTTTCTATCAACACTGTTACCCGAGGGCAGAGATGTGAGATGCAGAAGGAGAGACACTGGGGAAACGTCGAGGGGGACGGGGAGACGTGATCTCTAAACACAATCACAGCCTGCATCTGAGTGCCTCAAAGTCTGGAACACTCGACTGGGTTCACTGTTATGACGCCCATAGTGTGCCCGCCCCTCGAGGGCCAAGACTGGATGCGCCCAAGGGCCCTGCCGCCACTTTGGCTGGGACCCTGCCCGCCTCGGCCCTGGGAGCCTCCAGCTTTTCGGATGAGATCACCGCTGAACCCGGGAGCAGAGCGCTTGGCCAGAATGCTCCAAATTAAGCCAGACACTGTGCTTCGTTTTTTTTGAGGCGGGAGAACATGAGTTCGAGCTTTGTAAGAAAAAAACTACTCGGGCTTCGTGTTTTGATGACACTTGGCTCCCACCTCCTATAAGTCCAAACGTCTGGAACAGGGAAGTGAGCCCTGAGCTGAATGATAAAGCTGATATGATTCATGAGTTTGTCGGGAGGAAAAGAACCGGAAACGGAGGGGCTGGTGCCAGGGCTGTGACGTCATCACGTTGGCATCCCGTCCGGTCCTGGAAAAATGCAGCCTGCGCCGCCCTGAAGAGTTTGAGACACAGGAGACAGAAGCTATTTGGTCGCTTGGCCAACTCCTGAGAGCAAGGAACTGGATTTTGGAAGTCTTATCCCCCAGAGCGCATGAAGGGTGAAATGTCAGTATGTGGACGGCCGCCAAGAACTCCAGGAGAAACCAAAGAAGAAACAAAACCCTTCATTTAAAACACCAGTGGAATACACACATATATACACATGTATCTACACATACACATATACATATATATCTCATCCTATGTGTATATACATATGTACCAACACACACACACACACACACACAGACACATATATATTTAATCCTATGTCCTCTAACAGACTTCTTAGTGAGGAGGGAAGGCCAGTGCGGGGGAGTTGGTGATGGAGGAGGAGGAGATGGGATTTTCATCTCCTTTCATGGAGGAGGAGTAAGGGTGCAGGGCTCGTACCGTGCCCACACAGTGACTATACCTAAGGCTCTTCCGCCTGGTCCACAAAGGGACAGTATTTCACCTTCACAGAACAAGTTTACTGACCGCCTGGTCCAAAGCAAGAGAACTGCCAGGAGAAGGAGGGCCCCTCTGGTCTCCCAGAACCAGATGTACGAGCCCTCCCCCCTCCCACACTGCCGACCTCGCTGCCTCAGGGCCGTCTGGCTAAACGATGCACTGGCTGGGCCGCCTCTGTTCCGGACTTTCCCGCGGACTTTGCTGGTCGTGCGGCCGGGCTGGACCTCACTTCAGCCCTGCAGTCCCTCCCACGCCCCGTGATGTGGTCCCCTTCTCTCTCTGTGCTCTGTGAGGGCAGGCGAGGCTCACTCATTTTGCATTCTCAGTACCTACGATATAATAGGTATGCAATACACTGATTTTAATTAATAAGTGCGCAATGGATTAAAATTTTAAATTAAGAAATGAGTTGAGGCCCTTATCGCATGCCGACAGCCTCCATCCAGCAGGAAGGGACCCAGACGTGACAGTTTCTGGACAGCTACAAATGTAGCCCCACTTCAAGCCAGTATTTTTTTTTTACTATGTAGTCCACATTTATTTACTGAGAAGAAATAAATTTTCTTTTGGTGAAAATTGTATCTATCTTCCACCTAAGGGTTTATGGGAGACATTGAATATAACGTAGCATTGAAACTGACTGTATTTGGAGTTGTCTTTCATTTCACTCTTTCCATCACTTGTGACTGGATTACAATGAGTCACTCATATACACAAAGAATTGAAATAACACAGAGCCTTATTCAAAATGGATTTTAAGTTTATTTTTCTTGGCTTTCATTACCCCAAAAACATTTTCCATTTTTCTGGAGTCTTTATTATCTCTTGGGTTTTCTTCTGCAATTTTCTGAACACAACTTCTTGTTTACACACTAAACAGTCTGAAATTTGTGCAATAAAACAAACCACTCAGTCTCGGGAAGCACCCTCTTCAGTGTGTTATCTGGCTTCAGAACCTCGCTTGACGTGGGATCAGCCTCAGTTGATGGAGACCCGTGGCTGCACCCTCAGTGTTCACTCAGCTGGGGAGATGAGTGAATCCAAGGGGCTTCGTCTCACACTCCACTTGGGGGAATGGACCATGTGGGTGGGGAGAGGACCAATTTATTTCAAGCCATGTATCTAGAGAGTCATCCATGGAAACCTGCACTAACCAAGGCCCCATTTGTGACTGGCTCCAGTAAGGCCTGAGCACATGGGGGGCCTGGGGCCCAGAGAAGGTGCCTGGTATCTCACACCAGGCACCTTAATTCCAACCTGGGCCCGTCGCTCACTTCCATCAGAAGGCAAAATCAACGTACAGCCTTATGGTGACTGATGGCCATGAAATAATAAGGATAGTAACGACAGCTCCCCCCCAAGCGTGAGCCCCACCCAGGTGGGTGTGTTTGCCGCACGGCTGGTTCCCGGGCCATGGGAAGCAGGGTCCAGTGAGGCAGCATGTTGGGTGCAAGAAACAGGCGCTCAGTGAATAGTTGCGACTGGGTGAATTTGCTGAAACATCGCTCTGGGTAAAGTTCCCTCTATGTCCTTTTACTGAACCCTCACGACGTGACTGTGGGTGGAGCATTGCTGTGTCCATTTGACAGGTGAGAAAACCGAGGCTCAGAGGCAGACTTGTCCCCATACTTACAGCCGGTGAAAGGGACAGCTGATCTGAGCTCAGGCCTGTTTGACCTCAGGATCTGTGCTCCTTCCGCAATCCCACATGGTCCCTGGGGCCCTGGAGCCGGTCCTATCAGAGGACTCACTGTTGTGTGCTGCCTGGCAAGGCACAAAGAATACCCACTGGAGTACCCACTGCCCACCAAATACTAATCACCAGGGGGCAGAGGTTCAAGGCCGTTTGCAGGGCAGCAGAGCCTCATCTACTGCCAACTGCAGATAAAGCCCAGCCGGAACTTCCAGCGTGTCACTGCCACGAGGCGTGGCTTTATTTGACTCCATGGGGGCAGATTTTGTGAGGTAGAGAGGGGTCGAAGTCCGGGACGGCAGAAAGCAGCCCGCGAGCCTGTTCTTGCGGGAAATGCTGGGTCTGTGATGGATGGGCCATGGGTCGGGGCTCCGTGGGCAGGCTGGGAGCGCAGCACGCAGTCTGTGGTGTGGTCCTGCCTCTGTGTGTGTGTGTGTGTGTGTGTGTGTGTGTGTTCCGTGCGTGTTTTCCACGTCACAGAGCACGCTTATGTGTTGCATGCGTGTGTGTGCATCGGTGAAGGAGGGGCACGTGCCTGTGACCAGCCCCAGCGCCTGGGCCTGGGGCAGAATCCCCGGCAGAGGGTACGGGAGCTGGCTGAGCGGGGAGCTTCTCAGACCCGCTCCAGAGCCGGTAATCACCTGCTCTGGGGCTGGGTCCTGGTTATACGTGCTTTTTAACATGTTTCCTAGGCGGTTCTTATACTGAAAGATGAGAACCGCTGTTCGAGGGATTGGGCAGAAAGATGGGTGTCCACTTTCTCCTTTTAGACGTGTGCGGTATTGGATACTTTTGTAATTTAAAAAAATACAGGTTTGAGGGAAGAAAGAAAAGGAAGGAGAACAGAAAAAAGGCAGCATAGTTTGGGGTGGGGCTTGGATGTAGGAACCCCGTTTCCCAGACTCTGGATTCTGGACCGTGCCGTTTACAATCTGCCATCACACTGTCCCCTCTTCTCTGCTTTTCCTTCTCTCTCTCTCTCTCTCTCTCTCCCTCTCAGACACTGTCACTCCCCACCAAGCAAATACCACTACAACACCCCCTCCCAGAAAACCCCCAAACAGCCCCAAACTAGTATCTGCAAGGTGGAGGCTGCTGGAATTGTTTGTCCTGCCCAAGAGACCGGCGTTACTATTTTCCGAGCTGTACAGCACAGACAAGCCACCCAAGAATTGCTTACAAGGTTGCCTTCTCATCATGAGCAAATACACCCACCATCTCCCGGCTTCCCGTTGACGTGGGGTTTATTCCACACACTCGGTTATAAAATGAAGGTTGTTTGAGTTCAGTTTTTGAAAATGAGTTTCTTTCACTTCAAAACACAGTAAAAGTCCATTCCAAAGAGCACCTTCAATTCTAAAATTTTTAGTTTTTCACTGTTGGAGTCTTTAAAGGGAAGCCATTCAGGCCCTGGCTCCCCGGCAGGTCCTGGCAGGTGTAAGTCATACGCTGCACCAAGGGCAGGCAGTGCAAAGGGCCTGCGCTCACCGCAGGGGCCTTCCAGCCTGGGTACCGCACGTTGGCAAACAGTGACCTGAGCTCTCAGCCCCCTCGAGTCCTCTGCCGCTGGTTGTGCAGGCCTCTTGCCACTGTGCTTGTGAATAAGAGCATCCAGTTACCGGGTCTCTCCCCGAACCGGGTACTTGACATAAGTTGCCCCGGATCGGCCTGCCAACCCGCAGGGTGGCCTGAGACCTGCTGCACAGGGGAGGGGAGGGTGAGAGCCGCCTGGGGCCCCGACCCAGGTCCACAGCTGCCGGCACAGCTGTGCATGAACCCTGCTCTCTGCTACACTTGGCGGTGCCCGGGGCCTCACAGCAGCCCTCGCCCTGACTCCAACCACGCGGAAGGAAGCGGTAATGGGGCTCTTTATGGGGGTGAGGCCAGGTCTTCACCGGGTGGGCAGGAGCCGGCCGCGTGGGTGGAAGAGCCACAGCCAGTGGACCAGTCCGTTCATGCAGGGCATCCTCGACCCGGGCCGCATGTTGGAATCACCGAGGAACGTCAGGAGATCCCATCCCAGGCTACACCCAGACCAAGGAGATCAGAGTTTCTGGAACTATCTGTGAAGTTCCACAGGGATGCACAGCTGAGGTGGAGACCCCTGGGTTCCAGGCGGGTCAGCGTGGCTCACCTACTGCTCCCTCGCATGGTTGGTTGCGGGCCTGCAGCCCTGGGTCACCGGGGCGTCAGAAAGGCCCAGCCTGGACCTCTCAGTAGGAACCTGGGTCTTCACAAGGCCCCTGGGTGATTCGCTTGTGCATTAAAGTCCCAGAGGTTCGGCTTCAGATGACTACCTCAGATGCCCCAGCATGTGAGAACCTCGGCAGACACCCCGGCATCCAGGCCTGGGGAGGGGTCTCGCCTTGAGCTCCCATCAGCAACACGGTGGGACATGGTGACTCCCTCGAGGAGCCCTGGGGCTCTGGCAGCCACGGCGCAGGAGCGGGTGTCAGTGAAATCGTGCCCGCTGACAGATGCATCGTGGTTCAGTGCAGTTTTGGAAAACAGATCACCACTGCGATGATAACGGGTTATTTTCTTGTGTCTTAATGATCTTTATCATGAAACAAAGCATCCCGTAACTTAGTAGCTTAAAACAGCAACTATTTGCTCAGATAACAACTACTGCTCAAATAAATAACTGTTTATTTGTTCAAATTCAATTGTTTATTTGGTTCAGCAATTTGGGCTGAGGCCAGCTGGGAGGTTCTCCTGCCGATCTCGCCTGGGGTCACTCTCGCAGCTGTGGCCACCTGGTGCATCAACGAGCCGGGGATGGTCTGAGACAGACACAGTGGGCTGTGAGCCGCACTGTTGCCTGGGGGCCTTGGTTCTCCTGCACATGGCCAGGTGAGCCTGGACTTGTTACACGGCGGCGGCAGCAGTAGGAGAGCAGGACGTGGCCGCTGAAAGATCTCTGCTGGCCTTGCTCAGAATTTGCACGTCACTTCCAGCCCATTCTATCAGTTAAAGCAGGTTGCAAGGCCAGACCAGATTCCAGGAATGGGGAAAGAAGCTACATCTCTTGATGGGGGCAACTGCAGAGATTTTGCAGCCATTTTTAATCCACCCCATCTTATCCTTCGGCCACAATTATTTCCATCATTCCCACGTGCAAAGTGCGCTCACCCAGCCCAAGGCCCCCCGCAGTCTCATCCCACCAGGAGGAGCAGAGCAGACACCGGGGTGGCTCCTTGTTGTTTGCGTCTGAGCAGAGCCTCGCTGCCTGCGCGCTGGGGTCGGGGACGCCGGGCCCAGCACAAGGCCCTCAGAGCCGGGTGCTTGGGCAAGTCAAGGTCAGAGCTGGAGGTGAAGACAGGCCGGAAAATTACCTCTGTCTCTCCCCTCTCTCTCTCTCTCTGTGTCTGTCTCTCATTTTCTTTTGTTCACCCCCCGCCCTCTTCTCTGCACTGCAGTTTGTACCTACCATCCATCCATCCATCCATTTGTCTATCAGTATCTGTCTATTATATCTACTATCTATCTATCTATCTATCTATCTGTAATCTATCTATCTGTAATCTATGTATCTATCATCTATCTATCTATCTATCTATCTATCTGTAATCTATCTATCTACCATATATCTATCTGTAATCTATCTATCTATCTATCATCTATCTATCTATCTATCTGTAATCTATCTATCTATCTATCTATCTATCTATCTATCTGTAATCTATCTAAGGGATAGCATTTGAGTGCCTGACATAGTCCAGGGATTATCTCTTCAACCCTCACACCAGCCCTGGAAGGTAGACATCTGTTACAGACTGAATGTTTATATCCTCCCCCAATTCCTGTGTTGAAGCCCTAACCCCCACCCCCCATGGTGTTCGGAGATAGGGCCTTTGGGAGGTAGTTAGGGTTACATGAGGTCATGAGGGTGGACCCTCACGATGGGCAAAGTGCTCTCTCTCTATTTCTTTCTCTCCCTCTCTCTCTCCCCCTCCCTCCCCACACAAGGGCACCCAGAGGAAAGGCCACGTGGGGACACACTGGGAAGGCGGCGGTCTGCAAGCTGAGAACAGAGCTCGCACGGGAACCCGGCCTGGCTGGCCCCCTGAGCTCAGACTTCCAGCCTCCAGGACTGTGAGAAGATACGTTTCCGCTGTCGAAGCCCCCCGGGTCGCGGTGCTTGTCGCAGCGGCTGAGCAGACGTCTGCAAACCCTTTCCTCCATCTTACAGATGGGGGTGTGGAGGGTCCCAGGAGCTCAGTCACTGGACTAAGGTCACACCCTGGAGGGGGTGGAGCCGGCCTTAGTCCGGGTGTGTGTCCCACCCGCCGGGGCCCTGCCACACTGCTGCCTGCTTCGCAGTCACCTTGAATTCTGGACCGTTCCTCAGTGATGCCACACTGCACATGGTTCTGAAAGTAAGGGCACAAGTCGAGGCGTGGGGAGGGCAGGGCAGCCTTTGCCGGCCTTGGACTCTGCTCGGAGGCTCCTGTTTACACCCTGGCCCCGCTCCGGGCCACAGGAGCCTCTCCGTCCCTCGTCAGCCCTGCAGGGCCCTCCGGGTGCCCTTCGTGCTCCTGTCTGTCCTTCAGGCCTTGAGAAATTGGGTTCTGCCTAAGCTGTCCTGGTTAAGGGAGAGGAAGAAGGGTGTGTAGAGTCCCGGGGATGGGAGCCGCGTCAACACGCCCTCGGCAGCTGTATCTGAAGGGAGGTACTCACCAGCGAGGAAGGAAAGCACAGGGCCTCTGTGCGTAACGACCCAAAGCTGCTCATGGAGAATCTCACTGTAAATCCGTGCTCGGCGGGGAAGCATTTGGGAAATGCATTAACGTACCGGGTGTCCCCCTTGTCCCGGAGGCCCCCGCACACCGCCTGCCGCAGCGGGCGAAGATGCGGGGGGCGGGCTGAGGGCTGGTAAGGCAAGGGGACCAGGTGAAAGAAGGCCTTACTGTTCACGCTGTTCTGGCCCCAAGAGGATGCGTGACCAGCAGGACAGAGTCTCAAGGGCCAAGCTGTGCTGAGACGAAGTGATCTCACGAGGCAGGTCTGGCACTTTTCCCTCGGGGGGCTGGGTTTGTCATATGGCTGACTTTGTACGGATATTACTCCAGCGATGAACAAATACGAACACGTTTAATCCCCCTTATAGCCCTAGGAAGTAAGTATCGCTCGTTTCTTTATTTTAAAGATAAAGAAACCGAAGTGCCGTGAGGGCCAGAGGCAGGGACTCAGCCCGGCCGGGAGCAGAGCATCACGTGAGGCGCGCTCAGCCTCGGCGGGGGGCGGGGGTGGGGGTGGGGGGTGGGCGTGGGGCGGGGGCCCGGGCAGAGCGGATCTCCTTGGTGGGCGGATGCACTGGACGCCTGAGGGAGGCTGGGCAGAGGGGCTTCCGCTCACCTGCCAGCTCCAGCCCAAGCTCGAAGGAGCCTGCCCGGCCCAGCGCCCATGTCACCAGGGAGGGCCGGGCACCCGGCTTGGCAGAAGTTACTGCCTCACTGTCCCCTCAGGCTCCTGCCGCATCCTCAGTTCCCACACTGGCCTGCGGGGGACCCAGACGGAGCCAGGTTGAGGACCAGCCCCCTTGGTGCTGATGGTGTGGCCTGCGACAGCGGCTGCAGTGCGGACAGCCCTGGCCCGGGGCCACCGGGAGGGTGTGATGGGTCTGGTCCCCGCCCGACCCAAGGGGGCAGATGGTGAGAATTCAGGAGAACAGGCAGCCCCACAGGCCATAAGAGAGAGCCAGGGCCGGGGGCAAGTAGAGGCAGCAGGGGGCTGGAGGGGCCGGGAAAGCCTGGCCCGGGCCAAGCCGGTCCCGGGAAGGCTGCTCGGGAGAGCCGGACAAGCAGAGGGGAACACTTTCCACCCTGCGGCCACAGAGAGGGGCAAACGTCATCAGGGCTCAGCCAATAGAACCGGTGTAAGAACCGGGCAGGACTCAGCTACGCACGTCGGGGCCCAGGTTCTGAAAGGGCCCAGCATCAGGGCTGCCCTGTCCTGAGTCACGGAGCTCCTGACCTACGGCTCCTGCAGTCCCCCAGCCCGAGGTCAGACCTCAGGCTGAGACCTGCAGGGGACGTCAAGGGCAGCTGTAAGGGCTTGTGGAGGCAGTTCGGCCAAGGAGGCCCTCCGCGGCCCACTCCCGGGCCTAGACTCTGACCTCCAGCCACCCCTCCTGCTGTGACACGTTTGCAGTCAGCGTTGTTCCACCTGTCTCTCGCCCGCCTGGCTTCCTCATGGCTGCCCTCTGGAAACGTTTTTCTGTCACTAATACATCCTTCAGAGGTGCTGCTGCTTCCAGACTTTCTTATTATTGTAAACAATTTGAGGAATTCTTTTTTCTTTTTTTTTTTTTTTAATGGAACAGTTAAAAACAACAGTGTAGATTAAAGATGACAGAGACTTGGAACCTTCTCCAGGACATCTTGTGAGATGAAAATTCAAGTTGCAGGAAAATATTTTTATCTAGCATGATTTCAATGCTATTATTTTTATGTTTGTCCGTGTAAAGATATATTTCTTTTTTGTTCGACATTTGTATGTATTTGGTATTTGTATATATTGTGAAATGATCACCACGATAAATCGAGTTAACATTCTTCATCTTACTTAGTCACACATTTTTTTCTTGGGATGAGAAACTTTCAAATGTGCCGTAAGTTTTATTTATTAGCTATAGTCACCCTGGGTGACTGTAAATCATCATTTTGGCAAACTTTAGGGGTAATCTCTGTGGTGGTTTCTTCCATGAAGAAAGATCTGCTCTCACAAAAATGTATCTGAACGAGAAGAAAAATTCATGTTTTTCTTCCTTGTGAAAAGTGTCCCGTCATGGGGGCGGGGAGGGAGGGGAGCAGGTGAGAGGAGGGGCGCCTGTGAGCTGGGCCCTGAGGGGCAGGAGGAAGGGTCTTCCCCACCAGGTCCCAGGGACCCTGAAACACCGCTGCTAAAACGTCCACATGAAGTCCTGGTGGATTATGTTTAAAAGTGTGTGAGGAATAGTTTGGAATTGGGAGAGCATTTTTCGGTGGAAACAGTACCATCGGTGGAGGACTCACTTTGCAAACAAATCCACACAAATGCAGTTAATCCACGTGGGCCTCGCTGGCCGTGTCCCGTAGGGCGCTGGTGCGCGTCTGCCCATCTGTGAGGCCAGGGGTCCTGTCTCAGAGGCTCGCTGGGAGGAGACCAGGGGTTTCTAGCTGTGAAGCACTTGGAACAGTGACTGGCACATAACTAGGTATAGGTGTGCATATACCTTATGTGGGTATATACACACCTACGTGTAGGTATATATATACCCCTGCGGGGGCTCAGGGCCCGGGGTGGAGCCCTCAGAGGTGAGGGCGGGGGGCTGCACTCCCCCCTGGGGTCCCACGGCGGTGCTGGGAGGAACCGCAGCTGAGAGGATGTGATGGAGGCAGCTGCTCTGCCAGGGGCCAGTGGTCGGCTGCATCCCCGGCGCTGGGCCCGGAACTAGCGAGCTCGAGGACAAGATACTCCATGACAGAAGGGTGCAGGGGTGTGGGTGAGAGCCGCTGGGAGGACAGGCTCTGAGCACAGGTGTGGGTCTGGGAGCCACTCGGGCACCTGGAAGGGGACTGTCCCCCGAGGTGGCCCAGGAGCCCCGTCCTGCCTTACAAGACCCTCGACTAAGATGTCCCCGACCCGCCCGTGGAAGAGTCTTCATCTCTGCGGGTTGCACTTTGTGGCAAACGCCTCTGCCCAAGGCCACCAAGTGGCGGACACAGAGGCCAGGCTTCCTGGTTCCTGAGCCCCTGGCCCCCTGGGCATCCCTTCCAGGGCCTCTGAGTCACAGAGCACCAAGGACTCGGGTGGGGATGGGAGCGGGGGGCCTGGCTTCCCGGGGGGCGAGGCGTCTCAGGACCAGGGCCCGAGGGGCAGGGGGGCAGGGCTGCGCCCTACGGGGGCTGGAAGGGGAGTCAGGAGCACGTCATCAGGCCCCCAGTGCGGGGGTCCAGCTCGGGCTCCTGCACGTGGTCTTGCCTCCCAAGTGGTCCTCCTCCGACCCCATCTCAGCCCTCAGCCCCGGCCGAACGTTTCAGTGAATCTCTGCTGTCTCATGTGCTTTACAGAGCTCAGCCTCACGTCCTCATCTGGGTAGATTTATATGTCCTAATACTTTGTATTCTTTCACACATGCACGCACTTCTACCCTACCGTCTGCACACATAGCAATTCACACTCATAAACGCTATTTCCACGACGTTCTGGAAATGGGGCTGGCGTCATTTCGAAGGGTTTTGAGTAATAACGGGCGAGGCCTCTGAGGTGAGGCTCCTTCTCAAAGCTCTGCCCTGCGACACCGCGTACTTCGCCCACGGGTATGTATGAAGCGTCCACTGGGTCATCCCCAGTTTCACGGAACCTGGCATCATTCCAGGTGACGTGGCATTTCCAGAATCACACAACTTGGTGCTGTACCTTTTCTTTGCGCCGGCTCCCAGCACTGTTAGTTTTTGTTTGTGGCAGGTGTTCATTCGTAGCGGTGAGTGATCGATTGTCATGACTTAGAACAGATGTCTCTCACTTCCTGTTACACCCAGCTTTCACCCCCTCCCTGAAGTCAAACGAACTTGCCTCGAGCCCCATCCACTACGGTGGTAAAGATCCAGGTGTCTGATGTGGGGGGACGGCAGGATGGAAGTCTGCGGGAGGTGCTGTGGGTACCACTGGGTCCCCCGGAAACCTGTGCTGAAGCCTCACCATGTGGGATGTTTGTCTTAGACCAGACAACACACCTCTCTCGCGGGTGCTGTCCTGTGCCTTGTGGGATGTCTAGCGGCATCCCTGGCCTCTGCCCACGGGGTGCCCGGAGTACCACCCGCAGTCATGACAACCAAAGATGTCTCCCGATTTTCCCCCCAAGGGGAACCAAGGATTTACATAATCCATCAGGAGGTTGACACTTGTGTGTGTTTATAATAAAGTTTTTGGCTGTGAACACAAATTATGAAATTTGTGTTGAATTGCATCCCCAGAAAGGTGGGTTGACGTCCTAATCTGGGTACCTGCGAGTGTGAGCTCATTTGGAAACAGGGTTTCTGCAGGCATAATTAAGACCAGGTCACACAGAAGTAGGCGGGGCCCCCGGTCCAGACGATGTCCTTACAAACTGGATCTGGGAGAGGAGACAGCACAGCCCTGGAGTGGCTCACCCGAGGGCGGACGTTCACAGGTGTAAACCCCCAGGTTACTCATCCTGGGTGGCGAGGTCCCTGGATTCAAAGCCGGGCCTGGGGTCGGAGCCCCGGTGCTGAGTCGTGATGAGAGCTGGCGGCAAATCCTTCCCCACCGAGCTGAGGATGGGGGTTAGAGCAGTTATGTAAATAAGCAGAGAACCCACAGGCACGTAAAGAAATCAGCCTTTTGCAGTAAGCAGGACACTGGCGTCCAGCATGTAAGCATGAGGTTGTGTGGGGTTTCTCTCCCCCCACGAGAGATGCTCTTCGCCGGCTGTCTGGGGCAGCTGCACACTTGGCCTATCGCTTGTTCAGAGCAGAGCCAGAGCCCCTCCTTCTGAAACCGCCCTTACGAACAGTTGAGGGGACCAAGGCCTTCCTTCCTGGGTGTGAGGCTGCGGGTGTGAGGGGACTTTCTAGAGGTCTGGTCGTTTTACTCAGTTGACTTTCCACAGCATGCCTGTTTCCTCATTCCTGACAGGTGGCTCAATCTGGGTTTCAATTCCTTAAAAATAAAATCTACCTGCCCAGGGTGATGACTTGTATCCACGATAATGGCTAATCAAAAGAATATGCCCCTGGGTAGGTGTCACAAGTGCTAAAAAATGTTCAGACCCTTTCACCAAACACACCACTGAGGGAATATCACGGGGCCATGTAAGGGCACTGACACAGCAGAGGATTATTTATGATCAGAAACGAGCGGAAACTACACATTCCCCTGAAATGGGGACTGTTCAGTAACTTTTGGTACATCCATACGATGAAATACTCCTGAGGTGTTAAAATTTAAGTTTTAAAAAAAGGTTATGAAACACTGACAGTGTAATCCCAAATCTATTACAACAAACACCGAAAGGATACGCTTCAATACAATGAGTGAGTCTAAAGTTCTCCTTTGGGCTTTTTTGTATTATTCATGTTTTCTACAATGAATATCTATATCTGTTTGCAATAAAAAATAGAACAAATCAGGTTGACTAAGGTCTACTCAAACAACATAGCCCACTTTAAGTGTGCAGTTCTTTGAGTTTTGATAGATGTAGACGTAGTGTAACCACACTCACAGTCAAGAAGTAGGACCTTCCCACCCCCAGCAAGCTCCCTCCTGCTCCTTTGTAGTCAAGCCCTGTCCCAGCTCCTGGAAACTGCCGCTCTGTCTTCTGTTGCCATAGTTTTGCCTTTTCTAGAATGTCACCTACATGGGATTACACGGAACGTAATCTTTTGGATATGGCTTTTGTTCTCTTAGCAGTTTCTTGAGATTCATCCATTGGCCTCCGCACTTCACATGAGATAATGAACCGTCTTTAATGCTTCAGCTGCTGTCACTTGGGCTTTCCATGCCTTGAGGTTGGCATTGCTCTTAACTGATAACGGTATTGGACACCACTTTGGAAATTCCACTCATTGTTTGATGTCCTCCTTAACACGACTTCCTCCCCGGGGAGACTTTCATGATAGTTCTGCTCCTAAACAGTTACGATTCCTCTGTTTTGAATCCTTATGGCATTTTATGTTCCACCCCACACCCCAGAGGCAGCCGTATTCTTCTCTGTAATACAGTTAACTGTGCTCTGGTTTAATCGAACCCAGTATTTCCAATCCATTAGACGTGAGGCTTCTTAAAGCCAGGAGCTATCCTACTTGACGGCAGTACCTTCCGATCTACACACATCACTCTCTGCCGGTCTGATGTGTGAGAGCATTTGCCCGCTCTGCTCTGGTCATTCCGGCCTCCTCGCTGCCCCGCGCATGCCGTGCTCACCCCCACTCGTGTCCTCACGGGGTACAGCGGGCCGCAGTGTCCTCAGGCCTTCTGGTGGCATGTTCGTGACGGGTCAGAAGGCCGGGTGTCTGAGTCTGGGGACGGTCTCTGCCCAGCACGTCGCAGGACAGGCTTGCTCATAACGTGCTTCTCGGCAGAGGTGGCCACGGACCCTTTCCAATGCTCTTCTCCAGCTGTGGCCTCTCCGAGCTTTGTTTTGGACCCCTTAAGAAAACCGACAACTCAACCCACGTCCTGTATGGCTATGCCGTATGGAAGTGGGTCCCAAACCGCCCCAGGCCCCCCGAATGACTCTTGTTACTCTGCTGCGGGACTTCTCAGAACCTTCAGAAAACCATGAGTTTGGTGCATCCCCAACAGAAGGATGCCGTCGCCAGCCTTTCCCAAGTGCATTTAACCACAGACCCTGCCCCATTTCAAAAATCTTCACTTGGAAATGATTCCAGGCTCTCAGCAAGCTGCAAAAATAGTCCAAAGAGGTCCTGGGTTTGCTCCCAGTTTTTATTTTTTGTTGCAGCAATCTGTCAGACTCCGAGACTTTTGGAAACTGCCTTTGAGAATTATGCGCTGCTTGTAACCTAAGGTCTCCTGTCAACAAAGACAGAGAGGATTAATGAGCTCCTGCAAGAAACCTGAGGGGTTTTCACATTTAGCCATGAACATATGTTTATTTGTGAACCGCCCACACAACTGCTCTTTTCAAGCTTAGCTTCTATATTCCAAGGGCCAGACCCATAACATGTATGTTTCAATTTTTAGCAGGAGCTACAGGCAAATTAAAACCCAACCAAAATACTGTATTTTCAGAGTAGAATGTGTGTCAGATGGCTTATTCCTTCCTGAGAGTTCGTGGCTGGCACTGGTCATCGGCAGAGGAAAGCAAGCCCTAATCACGGAGGGGCCAGGACGTGAGCCGTCGCAATGAGAGCCAGAGTCCGGCCACGCGCAGCCCCCGCTGCCCTACAGATCGCCACTTGCTCGGGAGTAACTTCTACTCAAGGGCAGGCTAAAAGGCTGGCAGCCCTGACCCGGGTTTTAGGAACGCCTCTCCTGCCAGCATTCCAAGCTCATCACACATGCTCTGGCCTCGCCCTGCCTTCGAGTGTTTCTCTTTCCCTGGTCCTCTCCGGCCCTCCCCACACCTCCCATCACATCAGACCTGGGCCTCCCCCGGGCCAGCCCCGGCCGACCGCACCTCTGCACGTGCCAGGCTGCTGCCTGGCAGGGCCCCCACCTCTGCCTGGGGACACCCTGCTACGTCTTCAGGCCTCAGCCGGACGCCCGACCGGGAAGGCCTCCCTGGTGCCCCAGTGAGAACCAGCCCCGCCTCTCCCCTGATTCCTTGGCCACATTTTTTATCAGTCTGAATTGTCCTGCTAGGCCCGGAAACCCAACTCCAACTGACTTATGCAAGAGGGGGCAATTTACCAATCTTGAAGCCAAACTGCGGGAAGGACAGGGTGCCAGGAAGCAGAGCCGGGGCCGAGGTCGAAGCTCTCCTGGCCTCTTCCTGAGCGTCAGCAGCCCGTGTCCCAGACCCCGTCCACGGGAGACCCCGCGGCGGCGTGTTCCGACCCAAGCCCGCAGCCTCACACCCAGGAAGGAAGGGCTTGGTCCTCTCAGCAGCAGCTCAGCACGTCCCGGGGAGGACCCTGGGATCCCCACTGGGTCTGGGGTCACGAGGCATCCGGATGGGGCCAGGGCAGGTCGGGGGGTGTCAGCGTCCACTCAAACCACTGACCGCGTGGGCGGGGGCAGGAGGCTCACGGTGTTGGTAGAAGAACCAGGAAAGTGCTGGAAGACGGAACAGTAGCCACCGGTAACAGGACGGTTCTGCTTCTATTAAGAGCAGGTCGCATCTGAAACAGACTCACAGACATAGAGAACAGACGGGTGGTTGCCAAGGGGGTGGTGGGGGAGCTGGAGGGGGAGTTTGGGATGAGTATATGCAAACTAGTCTATACAGGACGGCTAAACAACAAGGTCCTACTGTAGAGCACAGGGAACTATATTCACTGTCCTATGACAAACCATAATGGAGAAGAATATGAAAAAGAATATATGTATGTATAATTGAGTCACTTTGCTGTACAGCAGACATTAACACAACATTGTAAATCAACTAGACTTTGGTAAAAAAAAAAAAAAAAAAAGAATAGATCACATCAGATACGTCTGGACACACAGGGAACCTCTGTGCTTTCACTCTGCTCTGAGAGCTCTTGGAGGGAAAACACCTGGTCTTTCTGATCTCTCTGGTCCCCTGAGAGCAGCACAGTGTCATGCCTTATACTCAGGGGACCCCAATAATGTCTGCTGAGTTGAATAGTCATTAATAAGGTTATTTTGCAGGGATGGACTTAATGTAACAGGATTCAAGAAGTTTGTAAGATTTAGGATCCCTGCATATTGTCACTGAACCATGGGGGGGGGGGCGGTCAAGGAGGAGGCTGAGTGAACAGTTCCTCAAGATCATCTCTCCCCATAGCACACTTATGTACCCGCCCAGAACCTGTCCTTAATTCTCTAATTAAGGTTAAAAAAATAAAGCAAAGATCTACTGTCAAGCGGCTACTTTGTGAAATTATTATCTGTTAAAGATTACATTGTCTGATAGGGCTTTATTCTGGGTTAGTTCAGTCATGATAAAGATTGAGAAAAACACTTTCATAGATTTTAACTTGCCAAGTTCAATATTGCTATATTTTATATACGTGGCTGACCCCCTTTTGAGTCCTATGGCAGCATTAGATAAAGTAGTTAATATTCCAATAAACTAGTAGCTCAAAAAAGAGGTGTTCATTTTAGACATATTGTCCCAGGCTCTCCAGGACAAAAGGCCACTCACATTCATTCAGGGGATTTTTGGAAAAACATATAGTTTGCCTATTAGGTCCAGGAAATGCTAGGCCTGGCGTGTACATAAGGGCGCTTGGGGCGGGAAGCATATCCCTCCCTCCCTCTCCGGAGAGAGATCTTGGGTCTTGTCCCCTGTCTTTCTCCCTTTCTCTGCCCCCATTCTGCCTTGCAAATCCCACCCCCTCAACTTCACCAGGCTCTGTGTCCTTGTCTTTATCCTGATATGAGTGCCATGGTCTAGGTCTGCATTCTCTCCTCCGAGGCCAGGGATTGGCAAACTTTTTCTGTAAAGAGCCAGATAATAGGCATTTAGGCTTTGTGGGTGTACAGTTTCTGTCCCAGCTTCTTAGTTCTCTCGCAGTAGAAACGGCCATAGACAGCATGTCTGTGAATGGAGGTGGCCCTGGTCCAATAATCCCCAGGCTGCGGGCTGCGTGTGGCCCTCAGGCTGTAGTTTGCCAAGCCCTGGAAAGCATTCTTCAGCCATCTCATTCCGACGTCAGTGGCCTGTGTGTTTTTTGTCTTTATATCTCCAGGCTCTTACAGGGTGTCTGGTACCTAAGAGACATGCAATAAAAGTTTGTAGGAAGAGTGCTGAGTGTCCCAGCCCAAGCATACATGCCGAGGATGTCGGTCTGTTACCGAGCTGTCAAATATTATTTCAGTTTCAGTAACTTAAAAGATTAGGAGCTCTTTTTAGATTTACTAAAAATTAGAAATCCATTCCCCTTCTAACAACACAATTACATGTCTATTGCTTTATGAACAGTTGTTTCAGCAACATGGCATCCAGCACCTCTAATTATAAGCCTTTTAAAACGCATTCCTCTTGGTGGTAAGTTTGACCAAGGCTTGGACAAGAGGCGTTTTGTTTTTTGTTTAAACAAGAGCATCTCAGACACAGGTGAATGATGAGATCTGCTAGCTGCCAGGAAGAATGTCGTATCATTAAACTCGTTGTTGGCTCAGGCAGTGTTTTGCTTATCTTCAGGGTTAATCATTCTTGGAAGAAATTCCTCACCTTGTTCCTCTAAGTCACAGCAAAAAAGCTTTGCTCTAAGTGTTTGCTCTTAGGAGGAGGGGTTGCCAGGGGTCACGCAGCCTCTCTCTGCCCAAACACAACTCCATGCTGGGTGTGGGCGCACCCCTGGGGCGGCACGAAGCCATGTGTCCTGTGCTAGGCAGGCGCAACCACCACCAGAAGGAAACCCTGTGTCAGAGTGAGATTTGGGTAAATTATCCACCAGCCCCATCAGCAATCTCCTCCAAGGCATTGTGCTTTTGAGGAACTATTAGAGGATCACAGAGCCAAAATTCCTCCCAAACAAAGCAGCTTTGGGGCTATAGACACACTGTGATCTGCCCAGGAACCAGGGAGGTGCTGCAGTCCCTTCCACAGCCCTCGAGAGCCAACGGCACCCATCTCCCCGCTGTGCCTTCACACTGGCCACTTGAAACCAGCCGGGGGCGGGGGGCGGGGAGCACCCACATGATGGAAATAGGCAAACACGACGAATCAGGTCCAGTGCGCCGCTAGATCCCGTGTCAAGTCAAGCCTTCTCATCCTCCCACACTGGGATGTATTTAAAGACAGAACAACTGAGCAGCCCAACGCATTATTTCTAAAACCATGGGTTTTATAAAGATCGATATTATTTGGTTCCTGCCTTCAAGGGGTCTGTCTGGGAGATAAAACATGGACGTATGAAAAGATGACTAATAGTGTCAACCTCTCAAAGTGACCTCTGCAAGTTTCTTAACCACCCTGCATCTCGGTTTTCTCATCTGTGAAATATCTGTAAAATATCTCGCAGGAAACATAGGAGGTTAAATTAGATAATATATATAAGGCATCTAGCATGTAGCATGGCTGACAGTGTGTGCTTAATTAAAAGTGGCCATTATTATTATTATCATTATTATTATTAATTAAGGAAGAAAGAGGTTGGAAATGAGGAGGTGGCAAAAAATTAAGATTTGAAACAAGTGAGCCGGTGGCGGTAGTTTCCGTCTACAGACCACTCAGCAGTTAAAAGGTCCGTGTCAGCTATCTGGTCTACCGTCGAGGCCCACGTAGCGTTAGAACCTGAAAAGGGAGAAGCTCTTGGCTCTCACACCGATTCTGCTGGTGGCTTCAGGCTTCTCTCAGAGCCTCATCTATCACAGAACTCAAAACAGGACCAAGAGAGAAACAGCTGTTACCCAAACCTACTCAGCTGGCCCTACACCAAGGTCTCAGGAACCTCGGCAACAAGACACGGAGCTCACAGCAAAGCTGATGTCCACGGGAGCAGGAAGGAATCACATGACCATCGGGACACATTCTGAACTGGCTGCGTCTCTGCTGTGAAAAGGAAGCTCTTGCCATGGTAACTGGGTCACCCTGGACCCTCTGAGCAACCACAAAGGCAAGAAGAGCAGATCTTGTGTTTCCTTCCAGGAAGTAGAAAATAATATTTCATGTGTTTTTTAGGAGGATTCTTTTAATGATTTACTTGAATTTTATACCTCCCTCACCTTGGAAATCCAAACATATAAATGGAAAATGTTTTGATTTTGTATGCACTAGGACTCAGAGATGTGTCTACTTTATATGCTCAAAAGAGGTGGCACGTGGGCAATTTTCTAACAGAGGGCTTCTCACGGGCAGTATCACCCGTAGCTAGCACTGCCTGTGGGTTATTGTATCGGTCAGTGTCCTTAGATGTAAGCGACAGAAACCGATTTTGCTATTTTAAGCAAAATGGGAATTGATTAAAAAGGTATTGAGAAGCTCAAAACTCTCTGGGAAGGATGGAGAGGCAGGCTCAGATGCTATGCAGACAGGAATGGCCTTCTCCACCCACAGCAAAAAAGGCCACCGCTGGGATAGGGTGGGGAGGATAAATTAGGAGTTTGGGATTGAGATATACATACAACTATATATAAAGTAAGCAAACAACAAGGACCTACTATAGAGCACAGGGAACTCTACTCAATATCTTATAATAACCTATAATGGAAAAGGATCTGAAAAAGAATTTATGTATATATATATATATATATATATAGAACTGAATCACTTTGCTGTACACTTGAAACTAACACAGCATTGTAAATTAACCACACTCCAATAAAAAAAGGCCACTGCTGCTGCACCAGAAGTACTCCTGACACGGACGTCACGGGCCTAGTTCCTGCTGCAGCCAGAGCCACGGCCCTGGCCACCGGGGACACTGGACGCAGCCTCTCGTCCCCTCCACCGCATGGATCCTGCACCGTCTCTGTTCCTTCACACCACTGGCTTCTGACACAAGGTCTGGCCTGCGTGCTTGATCGGTGGAGCCCAGACAGTGTGTCCGTTCTGAACTGCACGGGAAGCTGGGAAAGTGGCCAATCAGCATACTCAGCTTCTGTGCCGGGGGCTGTGCTCTGCCATTTCAGGCGGGAGATGCCGCAAACACAGGGGAAGGGTTCAGATCGGGAAGAATGCTTTTGGCTACAGCACTAGCATATCCAACTGTAAGCGGCTCACACAAGGACTTACTGTCTCATAAGGAGGAGTCCAGAAGTGAGCGGTTCCAAATATGTTAAATTCAGCCACCAAGCACATTATTACAGACCCAGGTGTGTCTGTCTCTCTGTCCCACTGTCCACAGAGCACTGGTCTTCACTTCCGGGCTTGGCGCCTCGTGGTTACGAGACAATGGCCACAGCCCTGGAAGTTACAGCTTCACGTAAGCAAGTTCCAAGCACAAAGAGCCGGGTTTCTCTCTGCAGATCTCTTTTTACCAGGAAGGAAAACTTCCACCAGAGCTTACACAAGCAGAATACAAATCCTTGGCCAGGATTAGGACACATACCTATGTCCTTGCTGCAGAGAAGGCTGCGAAACCAAGTACCTGATACCTTCAGCCTCCAAAATGGGGTGTGGATTCTGGTAAGAAAGAGGAAGCGGGAAGAGCAGTTAGGCAACCGGCGGGGTCTGCCATCGCCACCCTGCTTAGAGATGCTGGGTGGCTACTGGGCTGATGTTATGGAGTGGGATTTCCACTGGGCTTTGCCCTGCATGAAAACTCCACCTTTCAGCAGCACATGCCTGATGGGCTTCGCTGGGAAGGGTGGCGAAGCTCTGCCTGGGCTCAGCGGGAAGGAGTGATGTCATCCCATGCTGCCTGCCTGCCGTCGGAAGAACCGAAGAAGCGTGGGTACACGAGCCACCACGTGCCACATCCATTCTGGAAAGAGGCCGGCCTGTCCTGGGGACTCCCTTCACGTCCTTGCAACGCTTTTCATCCTGCTTCTGGAGAGCTCGGCGCGCCGCGGTTAGTTCCAGCGGGGCAGCCGTGGGCCCGGCGCTCCTATGCCATCTCAGCCATCCACCTGCATCGTTCTCCTCCTGAGAGCCAGGTTATTCCTTTGCTTGTCATGCCTTTCCAGATGAAATGACTGGGACGAATCCTAAAGGCTGGCAGCCACCAGTACTGGCTGGGGGACATCGACTGTGTTAGGCCCGGGAGCCAGTGCTACTTCTTCAAATGTTTATTTCACCCATCATGGCCACTCTGGGTGAATGTTAACAAGGATGTTAACAAGCAAAAAGGGGGAAACAAACTCACCCCTGGGTAAGTGAGAACAACAAGACACAGAACCATCCTGCCACTGCCCAGGGGAAGAAACAGGCATATTGAAATCACTCCCACTTGGGCAATTATACAGAACTTCCCTCTCATATCACATTTTCCAGAACTGTGTCAGGGGGTTACCCAACTGACCAAAGTTCTACACAGATTACTCTCTCTCCTTTGCCCATGAACTCAGTCCGAGGCGGGGGTAATATGGGAGGTTGGAAACATTTTATAGATTTAATTTAGGGAGACTATTCATTCCATGAGCCTTTGCAGAGGAAGGCACTGTCAGGGGACCCCTGCCACCACTGCGGGGGGACCACGGGGCATGCGGGCGGCCTCTTCCCAAGGTTCTATATCAAAGCCCCCAGGCTGGCCTGCGCAGAGGGGAGGGAAAGACCCCAACGGCCCCAATCCTGCTTCTCCACCTGGCGACGCAGGAATGGAGTTACACTGCCGGCCCCGGTCCCACCCCAAACTTCATCCGTGGAGCTAAGATAGGGCAGCGCAGAAGAAAGCTCCCATAATCGAAGTATTGTTTTGATAAAATACTTTTATTTTGGAAAAACCGAGACTTAGGACCACTTCCAAGGGAAGGCGTTCACTTCACACTGATTTGCCAGGAGAGTAGAGAACCACATAATTTCCATGGTGACAAGAGGAGGGTCCTGCTGGGAGGGGCCCTTTGATCAATCCTACTTAGGGAGATAATCCGGGGAAAACTCAGCTGAAGAAACTAGACCCTCTGTTCATAAATGCTCAGCAACGTCCCGATTTGGAATAGTTAGTAATAGAATTTACGTCTGAGAGTGAACGGGGGTGAGGTCACGGTCAGGGGATAGACCCAGCGCCGTGGAGGTCTCTGGACCCCTCCTCACTGCAGAGCTGGCCAGACAGGAGCAGCCCTGCTCACACAGCTGCCCCCCATCACTGGGAGGAAGTGAGTCTCGAGATAATCCTGCCCAGAGCTTCCCATCCTTCCGTGAGGAGCAGCGAAGCACTGCAGTGAAGAGCCCACGTGGATTCTGGACTCAGGCTGCCGGACTGGCATCTTGGCTGGGCCGTCACCACCCGGGAGTTGACCGAGAACCTTGCGCCATGTGATTCGGAAGTAACGGTGCACGGAGAGCAGGGAAAACGGCGGGCACAAGCACAGCTCAGTAGCAGCTGTTCACAGCATGCCTTAGACCCAAGCAAGAGGGGTCCTGCCTTGGCCCCAGGCTTCACGGGTCCCCGATCTAGCCCCGTGTCCGCTGGGGTGAGGATGTGCTCACCTGGAGCCCATGACGCTTTGTCTGGACTACGTTCCGGGTCATCGGGAGCCCGAATTTCCTGCCCCAACTGCCTGTTCCCACCTTCAGGGCCTACATGGACCCGTTCCCCGGTTCTCTCCTCCCGGGGTACCACACCCCAGGCCCTTGGGGGTAAAGCAGGGCAGCTGTTGGCGGGCTGTGGATGGGGCTGGGAGGCCTCTCGGGTGTTGGGGAGGAGAGGAGGCAGGTCGCAGGCTGAGAGCAGGCGAGTCCCGCCCCACTGCGTGTTATTAACCTCAAAGGGCCAGAAGTCCTAAATTTGAACCTGGTCTTCAGGTCATGATGAAGGTATATTTGCAAAGGCAGGAGGACAAGAGCTTGTTTTGTTCGACCATCTGATGAGTAACTTCTAAATATTTAGGCCGACAGGGTGAGGGCCTCTGCTCGTGCTTGGCCTTAGGCCCCACGAGCGTTAGGGCAGAATGACTCCCACAGTCTGTTGCGTTTCCATCACCAGCCACTGTACCAAAGGCCCCCGATGCTCCCCCGCTGGACATGAAAGTCCACTATGTCCTGGAAGCACACGTTTAGGGCTTCATTATGACATGTATGCTTTAAGGGAAGCTCGAACCCAACGCTGAAGAAACAACAGCACGCACAGGCCGCAGCCCTCGGGCAATGGCTGTCTCTGCCCCCCAGAAGGGGAGTCGGGGGCCCCTGCTCCAGTGCTACCCCCTTAGCAAGGCTCAGCTCCTCCCCGTCCCAGCTTCTCTCTGTGTGTCTCTGACACCGTCATCCCCCTTCTAGAAACTTACGCTACAGAAACAAGCAGGATGAGACTGTGAGCCCCAAGCCCAGGGCAGTGATGTCTTCCTAACCCCAGGAGGGTGCCTGGCATGTCGTGGGTTCACAGTGCACGGTTACCGAATGTGTGAAGGGGTGGCCAAGGATCTGGGAAGACAGACACTTACTGAGACATTATTCATAACAGTGAAAATATGGAAACAATCTAGTGCCCAAAATTAGAAAAATGAGGAAATGAAATATTGAACATCTAAATGATGGATTGTTGAGCAGTCATTAGAAGTTATCACTTAAATTCCAGTGGGATGGGAGAATTCTCACAGTAGCATTTTAAGCAAAAAAGCAGGATTTAAAACCATATATAGAATATAAAGCATAAATCTAATTGTGTGTGAAGAAACACACATACACACACACAAATACACACACACATCGACTAAATCAAGGTGTTAACAGAGTTGTTATCTATAGTTGTGGAATTCTGAGCAATTTTTAATTTTCAATTCATTCTTTTGGTTATTTTCAAAAATTTCTACAATGTCCATATGTGCATACATTACTAAATTAATTTTTTAAATAGAAAACCCCATAAACACAATTAAAAGTGAAAAAGGGTACCAAAGAAAAATTCTGCAATATATGTGTCATAAAATTCCTATCATTAATTTATAAAGAACTCACATGCATCAAATAGCAAAAGATGAACACTCTCATAGAAAAATGGGGTAAATCCTATTGTGGCAGAGATGAGCTTTCCACCTGAATCCCTCACCCACACCCCGAGGTCCTGGTTTCAAGCTGGGTGTCTGCCCAGCTGCACTGCACGTCCCGGCATCCCCCGGAGGAAGGTGTGGTCCTGCGACCAGGCTCTTTCCAGAAGAGAATGATGAAAGTGGCATGTACCGATTTTATGACTGGCCCCAAAACCCTGGGGGTAGTTTATAAAACAATAGAACCCTATTTCTAAACTTAACATATACTGAGCTATTAACGAGAGCTCAGCACTTCACACACATGATCTCATTTAATCCCATCAACAACCCCTTGGAGAAGTATTATTATTCTCCACACTTTGGAGATGAGAAAACTGACACCGGAGACTGTTTACACTGTGGCATGTGGTATATGTATGTACAGAAATGGCCTGAAGAGTATACTCAAACATTTTAGTGGTTATTTATGGATGTTCAGATTGTGAGTACCATATGTTCATGTTTTCTCAACAAACATGTATTACTTGTATAATTTTTAAATGGTAGAAAACTTTTAAGTGACAATAATTCATTAGAATTTTATGGACAATAGGCTGCACAGCTAAGACATTAGCCAAAGAACTTTCAGAGGAGTATAAGTTATCCTTCCTCTCTCTCTCTTTTTTTTTTAGTACATTCTCTGCACAAAAAACAATTTTCACTTCCACAATTGTAAACCAAATCTGAAAGCTTCAAAAGGAGGTCAGACCATCTAATAATTACTGCAACTTAAAAATGTACCTTGCCCCTCTGAGGGAGGGAGACCCTCTGAGTCACCATCATCTTATAATGATCATGACCTACAGCCTGGGTCATTGAGTTCATAACAGATATACCAGCATTAATTAGCATGCTTTAAACCAGGGGTTGGCATGCTTTTTCTGTAGAGAGCCAGACAGTAAATATTTTAGGCTTTCAGGTCAAACGGTCTGTTATAACTACCCAGCTGGGCATGGCTGTGCCCCAATAAAACTATTTACAAAAATAGGCACCTGAGGGACTTCCCTGGTGGTCCAGTGGTAAAGAATCTGCCTTACAATGCAGGGAACGCGTGGGTTCGATGCCTCGTCAGGGAACTAAGATCCCACATGCGGCGGGGCAACTAAGCCCGTGAGCTTCAACTAGAGAGCCCGGGTGCTGCAAACTACAGAGCCCACGTGCCCTGGAGCCTGCACGCCACAACTAGAGAGAAAAAACCTGCACGCCACAGCTAGAGAGAAGCCCGCATGCCATAACGAAAAATCCCGTGGGCCACAACGAAGATCCCACGTGCCACAACTAAGACCTGACGCAGCCAAAAAAATTTTTTTTAAAAAAAGCATCTGGCCTCTGAGCCACGCTTTGCCAAGCCCTGTTTCAGACTCGCTATTCAAAGTGTGGACCAGCAGAATTGAATCACTGGAGAGCAGGCCAGAAATGCAGGGTCCCAGGCCCCTCACAGACCTGCTCTTCAGAATTTGCATCTTTAGTAGGATGCCCTGGTGATTTGCATGTTCATTCAAGTTTAGAAGCTGATTCTCAAGCATGTCTGCTCACTGGTGTCACCTGGGGAGTGTCTGTAAAGAGCACCGATGCCCAGAGATTCTGATTTCTTTGGTAGGGGATAGAGCCCGGGCACGGGGATCTTTAAAAGCTCCAAGGCGGGGGGCTTCCCTGGTGGCGCAGTGGTTGGGAGTCCGCCTGCCAATGCAGGGGACACGGGTTCGCGCCCTGGTCCGGGAAGATCCCACATGCCACGCAGCGGCTGGGCCCGTGAGCCACAACTACTGAGCCTGCGCGTCTGGAGCCTGTGCTCCGCAACAAGAGAGGCCGCGACAGTGAGAGGCCCACGCACCGCGATGAAGAGTGGCCCCCGCTTGCCGCAACTGGAGAAAGCCCTCGCACAGAAGCGAAGACCCAACACAGCCAAAAATAAAATTAAAAAAAAAAAACAAAAAACTGCCCGGTAGTGTGAAATAATTCTGTAAAAAAAAAAAAAAAAAAAAAAGCTCCAAGGGGATTCTAACGTGCAGCCAGAATTGCAGACCTATAGACCTGGTCACCTGAGCATCCCTAATTGTGACTCAGACCCAAAGGACACCGCTCATGAGAAAGACAGATCATTCAGCATCCCTGGCTCAGCCATTGAGAACGAAATGCGCCTTGTTTGCCTCTAACCCTGAGGATGAGCCCTGGGAGGACCCTTCCACCAAAAGGGGGCGGAGCTGCCACTGCCGGTTCTCGTTATCTCTAGCAGGTTCCTGCGTGGCTTTCACAGACTTGGCCACGGAGTACGCCGGGCCCTGGGAGCTGGGCCAGCCACACACAGCGAGAATCCGGCCTCCATGATTCAGCTCCAGGAGAACATGGAAATGCCTACATGTCACTAATCCAGAAAGGACGGATGACCACGGGAGTTGGGAAGGATCACGTGATCAGAAAGCCTAACCTTAATTTCACTGCAGAACATATTTACAAGAAGAACAAACGTAAAGATGCTGAACGCCAGATGGAGCCCTTCGGAAGTTTCTTGGGGGGTGGGGAGGGGACGTGATAGCATGAGTTGCACTGCTCAGGTCCGTTGGGGGACCACCCAAGGCAAGGCACCAGTGAGAGTTTACAGTTTATTAGAAAATCGGAAGCTGCTTGTGCAGAAACTCCAAGTGGGTCAAGAACGGCAGTGCTACCTTGAAGTGATGCTCAAACCTGATCCACGGGACCCGAGACTGCATCCCTGTTTGGAACAAACCAACAGGCCAAGGTTCAAAGTCTCAGAACGACGCCTGCTGAGGTGTTCAGGGGCCAGGTGTCATAGGGGCTGCGACTTGTACTCAGTAATTGAGTCTGGGTGCTGCAGCTACTCTTTCAACTCTTCTGTGCGCTAGTAAATTAATAAATAAAATGGGCGAAGTTTAATAAAAATCTCTGTACTAGTTATCAGGAAAATGCAAATCAAAGCCACAACGAGATACCCCCTCACACCTGTTAGGATGTCCACAATCAAAAACCAGAAAATAACTTGTGTTGGTGAGGATTTGGAGAAATTGTGACCCTTGTGCACTGCTGGTTGGGACAGAAAATGGTGCAGCCACTTGGGATAATGGTATGGAAGTTCCTTAAAAAATAAGCAAAGAATTCCCGTATGACCCAGCAATTCCACTTCCAGGCATATGTGTCCCAAGAAGTGGAAGCAGCGTCTTGAGTAGGTATTTGTGCACCAGAGTTCACAGCAGCGTCATTCGCAACAGCTGTAAAACACGACCCAGCGACCTTGGCCCCCGGTCAGCTCGTGCTGTGTGAGTGAGGCCTGCCCCTCCACTTACCTGTGCGTGCAGGTGAGGGCGTGTTCATGCATATTTGCACCTTCTATCTCTGTGCAGAGCTCCTGGATCAATTCAGTTGCTTGGAAGTCATCTTAGAAGGGAAGGGGTCAGGGAGTGAAGGGGACAGAAGCTTGGTTAACATCAATGCGGAAGTTTCCCACCACGTTCCAGGAAGGCCACAGAGACTGCCATGCATTGCAAAGCTTCCAGACTGGCGGGTAATTAGCCATGGGTCCCCTTGGTGCCCTGGCCTCCCTGGCCCCTCCCCTAGCACCCCCAGATCGCTCCATGAGCTGCATCTAAGGGGTCACCCGGCACAGCTGAGAGCCGCTGGAACCCTCCTCAGCCAACGCCCAAGCTGACCCTTGGGTGCCCCTGCCTTGCATGTTGTGGTATATTTTGCGGTAAAAGTTCCATTTGTGTTGATGGTTTCAGGTAAGAACAAACAGAAGAGAAAATAATGACAGCTAGGAGATCCACAGGTGCAGAGTACGCTGGCCTGAGCCTCTCAGGGCCCTTCCACCACGACCCAGCGGAGCCCTGGGCCCTGGCAGATGAGTTTCAGATGCTCACCCGCCGTGCAGAAGTGAGACCACCCTGGCAATAAGCAAACAGGGGGCGGCAGCCTCCTGGCACGGAAGTGCTCTTGGCTCTGTGCCAGTGGGGTGAATCACACAGGGCTTTGGAAAGCTTCCTGGCGAACCCGCACCTAGGACGGATGGTTCGTGACAAGTGCCGGCTGGAACCGGAACGACCAAGCGTTGGAGGGAGCTCACCGCTCGGCCAAGGGCAGGCTTGTCCCGCCTGAGCGGACCCTGCAGAGCGGCAGCTCCATCGCCGCAGTGCACTTCAGGCCGTATCAACGTGGTGAGCACAAAAATGATGCATACTTAGCATTTTAAGAAGGAGAGCCATCGCTGTTTACCGTCAAACGCAGACACCGGAGTAACCTCAGGCTGGTTTGGACACGCAGGATGGGAGGCAAGAACCGTAAAGGTGGTTTACAGGATTAATTAAGACACAAATTAGTGCAGTTTGTCAGATACCGCAATACTGCCTTGCACAGCACGTTTTCCAGGGCAGAGGCGAATAGGGGCTGGAAACCATGGCTGGGGTGAGGGGAACGTCGTACCCGAGGACCCACTCCACACCCACCGGGGGACGCAGTCCTGGGCCTTGTACTGGTACCCAAAGCTCAGCTCGTCCAGCAGGACGGGGCTGCTGGTGTCCAGAGCTGTGGGCAGGGTGAGAGATAAAGTGTCTCACACACACTCACACACACACCTAGACACACACACACTCACATACACACTTATATACACACACTCACTGTGAGGCCACGAGAGGTTCATGCCTGGATGGCGTATAGAAATAATAAGTTAACGTGAATGTGGTTTCAAACACAGACACCGATTTCAGTTATGAGTGAGGGATGAAAGTCGGCTGAACTGGGTTAACTCAGACTCAGACAGCCTTTCTGGTACAGAAAGGCTCTGTTTTCGTGCCAAGCGGGCGGCCTGGGCAGGACGAGCTTCCTGAGGCTTTGGCGGCTCCCCCTGCCCTCCCACCCCCACGTCTGGCAGCGTCGAGCTGCGTGTACTCACACGTCTTGCTGACTCCACCTCATTCTGTTCTCTTAGAAGAACTTCAAGCTGCTGCATGAAAATTACATGTTGGTGACGGGAAAATGAAGCAAACCCCCAAAGCCGCTTTCCCGACCAGCTTTCCGTGGTGGAGGGGGTCCTAGCGGGAGGCTGGGAGGCTGAGGAAGCTTTCTTCCTGCCCTGCTGGCAATCGTCACTTACTGATCTATTTACTTGGAGGAGAAAAGAGCTGACAAAAGAGGCTGTCTCCCGAAAAATCAGCAGAGTGCACCCCTCCGGAGAAGAGGGGCGGCCCTCAGGGCATCAGGGCCATCACCCCCAGGCCCTTGAGGGAAGCTGCTGCTGGAGGGGGGCACCTCGAGGGCCCTGATGTGGGTCCCCCTGAGGCACAGAGCCGGAGAAACCCCAGCAGGCCCCGCAGGCGCTGACCCGCAGCCCCTGCTCTCCTGGGGGTCTTCAGGGCAGCTCGGCAGCTCTGCATCTTCCCTTACTTTCTCGGCCGGTTCAGGGGCCTGACTCCTCCCTCCATCACATCCAAAGGACAGTGAGCTGGCCCGACGGGGCCCCAGAGCCGGACCCGCTGCCCTGGGCAGCTCCCCCTCAGGCCCCTCCTGCCCCTCGCATTTCCCTCCCCGTCCTGTCCTCTCTCTTAGACGATCTCTTAACTAGTGTCCGGAGCTCCAATTTCCCTTGAGCCGAAAGTTCGCCATCTCAGACTCAACCAAGCCCCACCTGAGCTCAGGGCTCTCCCATCCCCTCGGGTGCCCCTCCCCCATCAGAGGTACCATCAGGCAGGAGCACAGCTCACGGCCCTGCTACCCTCCCCCAGGCCCCGCGTCTGGTCGGTGCCAAACCTGACATCAGTCCCTTTTCCACGTTGCCTCTCCCGCCCCTTTCCTTCTGTTTCCAAGCGGACTTTCTGACTCAACGGACTCCTACCTGCCCGCCCTGCCCCACCAGAGACTGTCCCCCAATAGCGTAGAGCACAGCTGCTACCGGGGGTCCCCCGGGATAGGTCTGCTCATGTCACACATGCTCTCAACACACGTGCCTGGGCATGCACACACACACACCACACACCACTCATCCACACGACATACACCCGACACACCCATACACAACCACTCTCCCCCAGCGCACATGTACACACACTCACCCACAGGACATACACCCGACACACACATACACTTCCACCCTCCCCCAGCGCACGTGTACACACACTCACCCACACGACATACACCCGACACACCCATACACAACCACTCTCCCCCAGCGCACATGCACACACACTCACCCACACGACATACACCCGACACACACCCAACGCACACATACACAACCACCCTCCCCCAGCGCACGTGCACACACACTCACCCACACGACATACACCCGACACACACATACACAACCACCCTTCCCCAGCGCACATGCACACACACTCACCCACACGACATACACCCAACACACCCATACACAACCACCCTCCCCCAGCGCACGTGTACACACACTCACCCACGCGACATACACCTGACACACCCATACACAACCACCCTCCCCCAGCTCACACGTACACACATGCACACACACACAGCTCTGCATAACATTCAGAATAACACCTCCAAACAATGCCCAGCCTGGCATGCAAAGCTCCCACGTTAGCTCCAACCCACTTACCCAGCCTCTTCTCCCACGAGCCCCCGGTCCAAAGATGACACGTTTAGGCACCATTTGAAATAAGCCCATTACTTGCAGTTGAAGGAAGTTTTCCATGGAATACTTTGCGGTTGTTCATCTGTTCTGTAGACAACAACAAAAGCTGTATATATACACACCCACACAGGTCCACATACACAGACATGCGCCAAATAGATGTGTTATAGATATTTTAATGTATTCTATAGGTTTCTATAGAATATATCTGAATGTACAAAGAAGGTGAAATTGCGCAAATGCCAGCTCCGCACCCTTGTCACCTCTGGGACGGTGGCAGGGGTGAGGATGCCGTCGGCACCCCCGTCTCGGCTCTCAGCACAGCGGCTGTGACCCCTGATCTGCGTGTCTGTCCCCGACTGGATGGAGGCCCTTGGGGCAGGGCCGCAGCTTCACCTGCGTGTGGTCAGTGGTCAGTGTGAGGCCGGGCACAGAGCCAGCGCTCAGGAACGCGTGTGGGTGGAGCTTGCGTCTCCTGTAAGGCACTGTCCTCAAGCAGGACCTGGGGAGCGCTCTGTACTGGCGGGGTGGGGGGGGATGGTGACAGTGATGTGGGCGTGGCCTCCAAAACCTGCATTTGCAAAGGTGTCAGCTTTCACAGTAACTTGGAGGCAAGTTTCAAAATCCTTCGGGCAGAATGCATTTTTGGGCGTGTGCGCTTTCCTTAAGCCGCTGTGGACTCCTTGAAGACACGGAGCATCAGGGAGAAGGCCAGGATCCTGATGGGGTTTCAGGCCTTAGGCCTAATTGCCCCCAAACTCCTTCCACCGCTAAGCCTGTCACAGTGTCCGATTCAGCCCCTTGGGCTGCTGGCTCACGGCCACACGTAAGAATCACCTGCAGAGATTGGTCCTGACACTGGAAGCTTCCACCAAAGAGTCTGGTTAACGGGCTGCGCTGGGCCTGGGCATCCCTTTTTGAAAAGTTGCCCTGATGACTCTGATGGGCGGTCGGGACTGAGAACCTGGCTGAGGTACCAGGAGCCGCAGAGCCTCCCGACCCCTTCCCGGTCCCAGGAGCATCTCCGAACCTGTTCCAGAGGGTCACGTCATGGAGGTGCTGCCAGCACCTGCTGCTACTTTCCTTTTAAAATCATAAATGAACCAAACAGCTATTCAGAGATTTCCTCTTTACTACTGGGCAGCTTGCGGCTCTGAGAACTCAGGAGGGAGGCCCCATGGCGGGCGTGGAGGAGGGATGGGACTTTGTCACCCAGTTCGCTGAGAACAGCTGGCCGCGCTGCCTCTCCTGACAGCATTTACGTGAATTTTCATCTTAGTTTTACACTGTGTGATTCATGCCCGCAATGGGCCATTGGTGAAATCCATAAAGCATTTGGAATACGGACATTTAAATCCAAGTTTATGAAGAAAATAACAATCATTCCTCACTTAAGCTTCCAAAATTTTACCAGTTACGTTCAATAAATTGAAATTCTTACAGGATGTCAGTCCAGTATCGCCGAACCATTGTCTAAAAGAGAAAAAACAGTAATCATTGTATCCAATTGCTTTTCCATTTATTGAAATTAAAGTTTAACAAAAGAAACACCCTCTCCCTTATCTTATCATATTGAAACAAAATATGAAAATTCTTTAAAAATTAAGTCCATGGTCCACTTTTGATGCCCTTAACGTGGTTAAATATCAAGCTGCATTGTAATATTTGTTGTTTGCCCAAACCAAACACGATATAAAAATCATTTAAAAATTGGTTTGCCAAAAAACTGTGTGTTTTTTTTGTATAAAATTACAGTATGTTACATATCACAAGCCGCTCGTGAAGGGAGAAAAAGTAAAAATGCAGCTTACAAATTATGATCATCATTAATATTACATTAGAAATACTTTATGACATCCTTTGATATATTGATCTGAAATAAGATACTAAAATTAAAATGACTTTTGGCTAACATCATGTAAAAATTTTTTTTAATTCTGAAGGGCTTTTTTTAATTTTGAAGGACTTTTCAGATTATATATTACATGAAAGGGGTGCTTGGGTCAAAAACTTTGGGGAAATGGCATCTCTTCCCCAACTTGATTATTTTATCAGAATTACACAAAGAAACTTCTGGGCCCCTGACCACCCCCAGCTCCATGAATCAGAGTCTCCAAGAGATGCTGGGGCACCTCTATTTTTTGGGGGGGCACTTCTATTTTTAATAAGCATCCCAGACGATTCTGGGGATGAGCCTGGTGTAGAAAACGCCCATCTTGTCAGAAAGCAGGTCCCGAGGCAAAAAAAAAGCCATAAAAGGAAGTGTCAGCTGGCAAAGCACATAGTTGGCAGAAGGAGGTTTGATGTGAGTGTGGTCTTGCCCTGGAAGGTCTTAGAAAACCGGCCTGAAGACACTGAAGGGATGGATAGACCCAGGATTGGGTGACAGTTGAACCTGCACATTACTGCAAACCCACAGACCCAGTGACTCGACTCTGATCCGTCCCTTACCGTGGAACCTAGAGAAACTCATTTGCCTCTGGCTCCTCATCTGTATAATGAGGATTAAAAAAAAAAAAAAAAATCAACCTCCAAGGATTGTGCTAAGGGTTATACGAAATCATTTGGGCAAAGCATTTGGCCCCAAAGCAGCTAACCCTAAGTGAGAACGCAAAGAAATGGAAATGACTTGGAAGAGGGATTTTGGCTCTGCCTTTGACCTACCTCAGCGAAATTCTGATTGTAGTTTTTGCAACAGCAACCTGTCTGTTGTCCTATTCTTTTAGGGATGGACGGTTTCTTCATCGATCCCAGCTATCTGGGGTCCCATGCCATTTCAGTCGGCGGGCACTTCAATCACTGAACTCTGTCTCCAAGGCTGCGAAATGGTTATTCTCTGGGCTGATCAAATGAGAGCGTCTTGGTGAAGGGGGCTAAACAATGCTGTATTAAGAGCGTAGTTCCTGCAAGGTTCTCTGGGCGAAGATGAACGTTCGAGAGAAAGGGGAGTTTATTCTCCAGCCTCCACTGAGCAAGCAGAGACGTTGGGCTGGGGGTAGGGGGCCACTCATGCTGAGATCTTTGATTTATTCTCCCCACAAGGCATGCTTTCATGTAACATCTTTCAGAGATGAAAATGTAATCGTTAGCTCAGCTTACAAATTGGAGGTGCGGTTCTAAAGCCTGGAGAAAAACTCAGCGGAAGCACACAGGCTGGTAATGAGATCAGAGGTGCAACATTCAGACATCGCACAGAGTAAAATGCATATTCAGGAAGCCGGAGGTGGGGTCCCATGCGGACCAAAAATATGTTATGCAAATACAGTGCGTCTGTATTAGTCAGGGAAGTGATGCAAAATAGAAAGAAAGCAATCTCGAGGTCTTTGTGTTCCTTAAAGAGAAGGTGGGGCTGCTCCAGAACTGTCCCCCTGAGGGGACGCCTGGCTGTGCAGAACATGGACGGCTGGCTCTGGGGACGCACCTGGGAAAGACCCCCGCCTGGCACTGAAGATGCAAACAAACGGCACTCTAGGGTGAAAAGGGGGGAAAGAAGGAGACGGTTATTTTCATCTTTATCCTCGTCGTTCTCACGGTTACTCTCAATCTATTGTGAGAGCTGACTGTGTTTTCCTATCTCTTCCTTTCTTTCAGACACAATGCTCTTGACTGCTGAAAATTAGTGGTGCATTTCAGCAAAACTCTTACAGCAAACGTGTACCACGCGGTGATCATTCTTTTCATCGGAAGATTGAAATTGGAAGTTTGGGACATTCCTGTTCATAAAGTGACATATCCATAGCTTCTCTCCTTGATGAGTGTTTCCCCTAGTCAACAAGCTAACTAAATCCAGGACAAGACATGTGTATGTGAATTTTATAAAGAGAACAGGAGGTATTTGCTATGACAAATTGAATGTGCTGCTCTAAATTTACTACACAGGTCCCACACGGGGGCCCCTAGAGATACCAATCTGTAAGTGAGCTCATTACCACAGAGAAAGGTCCCTTAAAATGGGGGAGAAGAATTGGTGCAGAAATGAATGGTCTGATGTCTGGGTGTGCAGCAAATACCCCAAGCCTTATCTCCAGGGTGCATTCTAGAAAAGGAATAGACAGCACGGCCATCTACTAAAAATGAAACAGGGCTCTAAAGAGCTCACACCGATTACAGTCAGGGATGTGGCAGCTACTGCTTCCAGTCTGCCACAAATTTCTTCCACTTTGAAATTAAACCCTGGTGGCATTAAAAATTGATAGATGAACTCATCAGAGGTACCTGACCAGCTTCTGGAATATCATCTTCCCTCTCTCCCAGTCCTCAAGAGCCAGGAATTCCTGATCTCTTGGGCTAACAAATCTAAATTAAAAAAACATAAAGGAAGACTCACAGACATAGAGAACAGGCTTGTGGTTGCCAATGGGGTGGGGCTGGGGGAGGCAAGGACTGGGAGTTTGTGATTAGCAGATGCAAACTAGTATATATAAGATGGATAAACAACAAGGTCCTACTGTATAGCACAGGGAACTATATTCAATATCCTGTGATAAACCATAATGGAAAAGAATATGAAAAAGAATATACATATATATGTATAACTGAGTCACTTTGCTGTACAGCAGAAATTAACACATTGTAAATCAACTACATTTCAAGAAAATTTTAAAATAAATAAATAAATAAAAATAAAAAACATAAAGGAAAACCCAGACCACCTGGTTACTTCTCAAGATCCAGAGGGATTGTTTACCTTTTCTGAAGAAGCACCAAAAGTTCAGACAAATTCCTGCTAATTTTGGTGCTGTTCTCACTAGATTTATGACCCGGCAATAAAAAATCTGTTGAATCAGTGGAGGAGTGAGTGGTGAAAATAGATGGACATGTGACAAAGAGGGACTTTTACAAGGAAAGAGAGATTGTGTTGATGAACATTTAAAAAAATTAAATTAGAGGGGTGAAAAAAATGACACGTAAAAAAAATAACTGCTTAATTGGGTAAAGAGTCATAAGTTTTGAACCTGGATTTGTAATCAGTGAACTGAAAAGAAAAAAACAAAAAACCAACCAAACAAAAAAAGCCTTCTCTTAAGATCACCAATAAAGTCACAGAAACTTTTAGGAGTTTCATTTCCTTAGGAAGTCTGCTCATTCATACCACGTTGTCATAGAAACATTTTTTAAAGTGTTTTCCGGCCATTTTGTTGTTTCACTAAAGAAGCAGGGGACCACCAAGTACTGGATCCAGAGGAGACAGAAAAGTTCCCTCCTGCCCACTCCCCACAACTGAAAGAATTCTGGACCAGTTCTTTGACTTAAGAGTTCCTGGAAGTGCCTTTTGTTTGAAAACACTGACTGTTGCTCCCAGCTGGGAGCCAATTCAGAGGAAAAGTTCAGCTATTAAGGAACAAACCTTGCAGGCAGAAGGAGGTGGACGGTGCAAGCTTCCTGTACGATGGAGCATCTAATGCGTGATCATTTGGAATATGTGTAAATATTTTTACCCACCTTATTAAAATGCTTTTAATTCTAGATTTGTATATAATAGTTAAATGGTGTAAAAAATGGTCTAAATAACACACTTTAGGCCTATTTGTTTTCCTGTGAGCCTATGACTTAAACAGGGTATTCCTAGATTCCATGTCATTTTCCCCGGATGGTCATCCTTCCTCATTTCTTATGCCTCTTGGGGTGAAATGAACAGCCAGAGCAATGGGAAAATGAGGTGATTTAGGTATGCTCGGTTTCTGCCCCAAATCCTTAGCTGTCAATTTCATTCTTTTATTCGTTGTTTTGGAAGCCACTTCGAACACTTTTTGGAATGAAGTGGTTATAATAAGTAATTGAACCCTTGGTATGTGTTTGTATTCCAGGCAGAATTGCATTTTTCTAACATGGGACTTTAAATTGTTGGGATAAATTGGAAAAGAGTCTCCTCAATTCCATTTGCTCTCAATTTGAAAGATACTGACTACATGTCAAAACCCGTTTCCCTGAAAGCGACCAAAAGCAGCAAAATTAATCACCAAGAGCTATTGTCATTGAAGACTAGACAGTGCCTAACTCCAGGAGGTCACGGTTAAGGGGGTGAAGTATGTGGGGATCACGCAGACCTTTGCCGTTTGCCTGGAACAGGTCCACACCGCCACCCAGGTAGACCAGTTCTCCCACGGAGACGGTCTTTAATAACACCATCCTGCAAGGGACAGTGAGGGCTCCACCACGGCAGCTGCTTTGGGTGGAGTCTGTCTTTCAAACGTGTACACTTAGCAAACCCAGAAAGCAGCCTCACTTACTGTCAGATCAGGATCTGCTGACATTGAACTTGGAGGGTTACGAGTATAATCAGACTCAAAGGAGGTGCCGGTGGGCTGAACTTTAAAGAGATTATTAACAAAGAGCAAAGCTTGACAGAGCAGTCTGCAATTGCTTGCCTTCTAAACTGCAGCTCAGCCCAGAGTTGGTCATCAGACTAGCACTGGTTTTCTAGAATATATGTGTATATGTATGTATGTATGTATGTATGTATGTATGTATCTATCTATCTATCTATCTATCTATATATATATATATCTGGGGAGGTGATGGTGGAGAGAAAGTCCCTCAAGCATGAACTTTCCACACACACACTCTCTTCTCTCTCAGAGGGTCAATATAAGCAACTTAAACAATTTTAAGTAAGGAGGAAGCAAACGTTCCACATATCCTGAGCTCATCTTCAATCACTGGCCCGAATCGGATGTTTTCGGAAAGCAGTGCTTCCTCCATCTCTTTAAAAATTTATTTACTTATTTTTTCAATCTTATGACTTCTGCTCTGGGCCAGCTGAGGCCAGGTCATTTGGAATGTTTGAGTTCGGGAGCACTTGGGAAAAGAAACTTCCATTATTTTCCTGTCTGGGTGAGTGTCAGAACAATTCATCGTTAACAACTAATGCAAATGTACTTACTTCTATAAAAGTCAACTCCTTGAACCGCGAGGTGGGCATTTGTGCTGTTGCCCTGAGCCTTTACTCTGGTTTCAGATCACTGAATGCTTTGTGCCTGTTTAAGCCCCACTGGTGAAGTACTCACGGTCCTGAGATAACGGATAGCAGAAAGTTGGCAATTAGCTGAAATACTTGGGATGTGCAGACAACCGAGTGAAGTCACTGGGGCTGCCACGTGGAAGTCAACATCCAGGCTGATCAGAGAGTCAGAGAGAAGACTGAAATCAGAGGCTCTATGAACACGGCCTTGCCTGCACTGAGCCCATGTGGGAATGAAAATACAAATGCCCACAAAAGCCAAAGAGGAAATCAGGATGTGGGAATCTGCCTCAGAAAGGAGGGTCACCTGTGACTCCTGTGTATGATAACTTCAAACATGATCTTGATGGACATTTCCTCCCATTTCCTTAGACTCACCCTCAGGATGAACCAGAATTGTCGTGTCGAGACGGCAAAGGGAAATAAGGGTCTCCCGCCCCAGAAGGATGCTCTTCAGATTCCAAAAAGAAGGACACAGTGGGGCAGGAGAAAGAGTTTATGCCTTGGAAAGAGGGGAAAGGAAGAGGCTGTCACCTGGGGGGTGTGGCCGGGAGCGTGGCAGTAGGGATGCTGCGAAGTGAAGTGGGAATCTGGAGGACAAATGGCAGCCGGCACGCGCTGCCCCGTGGAAGCCACGCCACGTGGGATTGCTGGTGGCGAGGAGCTGCTCGTTCTGTCCTCACCGGCTCAGGAGCCTCATGGACCTCTGCCTGCCCTCTGCTGTGGACAGGATGCCCACCTCTCCAAACACCTGCTGAGCCCCAGGACTGCCCCATATTTCCTTTCTTAAATGGCCCAAATCATATAATTTCCCCCCAAAGTAGGTCCTTGCTACTCAGCAATGCCGTTGGGGACAAATCAAGCCCCTCTATGTGGGTGACACTGAGTGGCCAAATACATCCGCCCTTTACAAATTTCTGCTCCTTTTAATCAAATTTATAGACACTTACTTAGTCCACATCTTTTCAGAAACATCTACTGCATAAAGTGAGGGGCAGTGGGATTCAGCCTTGGTCTTCTTACCTAGGAATTCTCGCTCACCTCGTGTTAAGTGGCCGATGGTGCGAGTGGATATGTAAGCTGCACAAAATTGACGGGAGGCTGGGGCATATAGACGTGAGCAGATGTCAAAGGACGTGAACATCGACCCAAACCTCCCCCCTTGATTTCTTGAACAAGCCGGAAGTACCTCCATCTCCTTTTCATTCACTCATAGAATGCAATGTGCCCAGGGTACCAGTCTAGACTCTGGGTTGTGTGACGCAACCAATGCAGATACATCCAGAACAACATCGCTACCCCCAGGAGCATGAATAACTTTACAACCAACATTCACTACAGTTAAGTGATCACTATTTACTGTAACGTAATGTTTTACACTATGTAAATGTAAAAAAAATTTTACACTGAAAAGTGTAAAACTCCAGCAGCCCTTCCCAACAGGATTATTTCGTGCTGTGACTAAGACAGATAGTCTTAAACAGTCTTGGGTTTTCATTGAGTTTTTTCAGTATCATGTTAAAAAATGGTGACTTAAGTTTATGTAAACACCTCAGCTGCAGCGGGGAAGTCTGTTCCTCAGGCCTTGAGCAACAAATTCCATCCTCAGAAAAGGGGTATCGTGGAACGGTATTCCGGGTGGCAAGAGCCCACAGAGGTGAGGTCAGCGGATATGAGATTAGGATTCCTTGCAAGTAACAGGGATGAGAAGGAATACATGGATGAAAAGACAGATTCAGAGAGAATTCACGCCCCAGTGAGGCGCAGCGGTCATCTGCAGCCCAACCTTACCTTATAGTCTGGAAACGGAGACGCTGAACACAGTGACTGATCAGTACAGCCAGCTCAGCGTCTGTGGTGATAAAGCAGAAGTGACCAAGAGAGAATCTGCTTAGATGAACTTTTAAATTTCCTTTGAATTACTGCAGCAATGCTCGCTTGTTGCATTAAATTTGGAAAACGTGAAAAGTGCGCAAAGGAAAATAGAAAGTCTGTAATCCCATTCCTAAGAGATGATCACCATGAACCCCTTTTAGATGGTTTGATGCCTGGGATTTGGGTCCCCAGGAAAATATGGATTTGATGATAAGACTCTGAAACCCTCCGACATGTCTCATTGCTGGGAATCGGGGGACGGTGTCGTTTTGGTGGGAGGAACAGGGTGGCTCAGTCATTCGTTTCCCTCACTCACTTTATTCATTCAACAGATATTTAGTGAGCATTTACCACGTGCCAGGCACTGTGTTAGGCATTGCCCCTGTCCTCATGGAGATGACATTCCAGCCACGAAAACATAATTAACACTTAGTTACAATCATGAACCGATGAGGACACCATGAGATGGGACAATGGGTGGCCTGACACCAGACTTGCTCTGTCTGGTTGAGGCTAGAATCAGCCTTGCTACTCAGAGCGGCCTGCAGAAAATGAGCTCTGGGGCCTCCTGGGAACTTGTCAGAAATGCAGACTCTCAGGCCCCAGCCACTGAATCAGGATCTGCTTTTTCACAAGCTCCCAGGGGATTCACAGGCCTATTAGGGCTTGAGAATCACTGGTCTAAAGGATGTGGGACTCTGCAGTCCAGGGGGGCGTTGCGGCAGGTAAGGCCCGCCAGGTCTGCGAGCCTGACACCCACCGTCCGCATGGGAGATGCTTTGGACCCAGCAGAGGAAGCCAGTGCGGCTGGACCACAGCTGGAGGAGGCTGTGGGATCAGCCGGGAGGCCTGGGTCTGGGGCCAGCCCCGGGTCTGGGAGCACTTCAGCCCCTTTTGGAGCCCCCGTTTCCTCATCTGCAGGGGCCGTTCTCCTCCCCATCCCTGAGGGCTGTCATGAGAGTCAGACCGGTCACTGTGCCGAAAACATTCACAGCGCTGAGGCCTCACCACTGCTCCTCATTTGAAGAGGGACGAAGAAGAGCTATGTTTGCAGGGCCTTCACTGACCCGCCTCCCTGTGGGCGGAACTCAAAGCGAATTATTACTCAGCCATAAAAAGGAACGAACTAATGCCTTCTGTAGCGACATGGACGGACCTAGAGACTGTCCTACTGAGTGAAGTAAGTCTGACAGAGAAAGACAAATATATGATATCGCTTATATGTGGAATCTTAAAAAATGGTACAAATGAACTTACTTGCAAAAGAGAAATAGAGTCACAGATGTAGAAGACAAACTTACGGTTACAGTGCGGGGGGAGATAAATTGGGAGATTGGGACTGATATATACACACTACTATATATAAAATAGATAACTAATAAGGACCTATTGCAGAGCACAGGGAACTCTACCCAACACTATGTAATGACCTATGTGGGAAAAGAATCTAAAATAGAGTGGATATATGTATATGTATAACTGAGTCACTTTGCTGTACAGCAGAAAGTAACACAACGTTGTAAATCAACTATATTCCAATAAAATTTTTTAAAAAATCACGGTGCCCCTGTAACTAGTTTACCCAACTCATCACAAGCACAGGCAGTGATGGAAAAGACGCTTTAGCTCCAACTTTGCATATGGCGGAGGTAGCATGGGGGTGGGGTGGTTACGAATTGTGGAACCGGTGGGGTTAGGGCCCCGCTGCGGCCAGGAACGCCTCCCCACCCCCGTCTAACCTCCTGGCTTGAGCCCCCAGCTTCCTACCATGTTTTCCGATGCAGAACGAAGGGGACACGGAGGGTGACCTGGAGTGACCACCAACCTTTGCTCTTTTCTTAACTGTGAGGGTTAGGGAGCAAGGACAAAGCTTACAAAATCATCTAAGCCCAAACAAAACATCCACAGAAGAAAAGTAAACAGAAAAATGATCATCCCTTCAAAAGTAAAGGCCTTGAATATCATGAAGTCTTTCTTTTATTCCCATTTGTTACTCTTAAGAATCAGATTAAAGTATCTGGTTTCCCAAGCGCTTGCCTACAACCAGGGCTCCTCCTCGGACACACCTTTGTAATTCTACCCACCTTGGCAGACAGGCAGGTGACCCAGAGAGCTTTGTTCCCCGGTTTCACATTGTATCATGTAGCCTCAGGCACCGAGCTACCCAGTCAGCCCGACTTACAACCTGAAACCACCCGTCTCTTCTGTGTCTGTTCCTGACGTTTATGCAACACAGGTTCTCAGAGGTGTAACGGCAAACTGCCTGCCCTCTATCATTTTATTTGTCCTCACAGCAGACATGGGCTTCTTATATTTTTGTGTTCAATTCCTGATACATGGAGAGGCAAATCCAGGCAAAGAGAGTTCAGGCGCGCCGTGTGAGATGATACATTGGACTTGGTGGCTGGGCTGGACCAGAAGACAGAAGTTCTAGTACTTACGTCAGAGATTCTTTCATCATCATCATCATCTAATATTTAAGCAACAGAAAAAGCCTGAGAAGAAAACCTCACTAGGACCTAATCCCACTTCCCAGAGTCAAGCACGGGGCACACTCTGGCTCTTAACTTCCGAACTCTCATGGCGCCAAGATACCCCCTTAAAACGTCACACAAGTAATACGTGCGTCGGTTTAATTCAGAAATGTGTACAAGAACACTACAGATAAAGCAAAAGTCCCTGTTGACATCTTCCCATCTTGACTTTGTTCACTACCCCATAGGCACCTTGATGGATTTGGCAGGTATCTTTCCATTTAGTATTGTTTTGTCATATATATCCATATAACTGTGCTGTACCCATAGTCATTTTCATTGACAGTTTTTTTCCACTGACATTTTGTTTTTGAGATCTATCCATACTTTTAGGACTGATTCATCTTCTGTGGCTGTATAGTATTCTATCACATGTATGTGCCACTAATTTATTCATTCCACTTTTTTAAAGTATTTTTTTAATTGAAGTATAGTTGATTTACAATGTTAATTTCTGCAGTACAGTACAGCAAAGTGACTCAGTTATACACACATATATACATTCTTTTTTATATTCTTTTCCATTATGGTTTATCCCAGGATATTGAATATAGTTCCCCGTGCTACACACTAGGACCTTGTTGTTCATCCAGTCTATATTCCATTCTACTTTTGATGACCACTGAAGTCCTTTCCACTTTCTCACCGTGGCAAACACTGCGCATTTCTCTCAGTGCCCGTGTGGAAATGTTTCTCTGGACTTACTCCTAGAAGAGGAATTGTTGGGTCACAAGGGCTGTGCACTTTCAGTTTCAACAACAACGGCCAAACTGCCTTCCAAAGAGCCTTTTCCAACCCGGATGCCCCGAATCAGTGCGCGAGGGTACGTGTCTCTCCATAAGCCGGCAAGAATTCCTGTTCTTGTCAGACTTGCCCAAGTATAATTTTCCAAAGTTAAATATGACTCTCAAATCTTTCTACAAATATGGCATGCACATGGGCCAAAAGTCTACTCACCTCATTAACTAATGAGGACATTTGTAAGATGAAAAAGCTGATTCAAAGACCATTTGGGGAAATGGGTTTACAGAGTCCTTAACCTATATTAAAATAAGATTGCTAGGCTAGATATAAACATGGTTCATGTCCTACAGGGAAATCATTATAACCTTTGAAGTTACCTTTTCTTTGGGACAAAAATTGTTTGCATCTCTACCAGGCACAAATCTACAAGTCGGTACATAACCTTATAGAGACTCAGCTTTTCATTAATAGTAAAGAGCAACATCAAACAACAGTACATTCTCCTAGAAAAGTAAGTAATCCTTGGGCTTTTAAACAACGCTTCAGTACGAGGTTGAAAGGAGCACTATCCTTTTGGTCTTATTTCCAGATTTTGGATAATTTCTCTTAATAGATTTTTTTTTAATTTTTATTTATTTATTTATTTATTTATTTATTTATTTATGGCTGTGTTGGGTCTTCGTCTCTGTGTGAGGGCTTTCTCTAGTTGCGGCAAGCGGGGGCCACTCTTCATCACAGTGCGTGGACCTCTCGCTATCGCGGCCTCTCGTGTTGTGGAGCACAGGCTCCAGACGCGCAGGCTCAGGAATTGTGGCTCACGGGCCCAGCCGCTCCGCGGCATATGGGATCCTCCCAGACCAGGGCTCGAACCCGTGTCCCCTGCATTGGCAGGCAGACTCCCAACCACTGCGCCACCAGGGAAGCCCTCTTGATAGATGTTTAGAAATCTGTATCAATGCAATGGATTAAAAAGTGGCAGTTCATTGTGTTTTACTCGGAATTTCTGTAATGATTACTGACTTTTGGGCAGTTGTTATTTTTACTCTCTAGTTCCAGGTCTCTTTAACAAACAAATATTGCGGACAGGAAAAAGCTTCCTTCTCTTTAGTGACCAGAGTGCCTGGCACAACTTTAGAGCAGCCTCACAAAGTTAGGTCTCCTAGGCAACAGGGAAAAGAAGACCTGATTGCTTCTAGGACAGATTTATTGGATGCATAAAAACACCTTCACTCTGGTCGCAGAGGTTCTGCTCAGCCCAGCGGCAGTGGGAGAGGGGGTGTGTGCCCAGGGAGGATGCGGGTGGGGGGAGACCTCAGTGGGGCTTTGTGGGGGACGGCAGAACGCAGCTCTTCCCGCTCCCTGAGCCTCTGCCCTCAGGTCCCTCCTGCGGACTAGGTGGTGAGTCCATCAGTTACCAGCATTTACTGACTGTCGCCACGTTGGGGGGTCTCCAGGTTGTGGAAAACACCTTCTCTTCCCAGTTCACAAGGCAAACGGGAGTTAAAGATAAACTTGGATGAACTTTGAAGGTCTGATATGGGCAAGTCACTGGAGCAGTCTGAGTAAAACCTGGAGGCGATGATGTGCGTGTGTGTGTGTGTGTGTGTGTGTGTGTAGCAGTGAGACACACCTCTCGGTCTGGATCGAGTCACGTGACCGACAACCTGCCCTCAGTCTGGACCGAGTCACGTGACCGACAACCCCCGGGTCTGGATCGAGTCACGTGACCGACAACCTGCCCTCGGTCCCCATCGTTTCTGCGCCCTAACTGGGCTTTCGATACTTTCCAGGAGCGCAGAGCGCTGACGGGCCTCGCCCTGGCTCTGCCTCCCCAGCCTGGGGCGATGCGAGGTCACCCGAGACCCTCTAGAACCAACTTCCAATACTTGAACTAACCGGATTCTTTAACTATCGCTCGAAATTACCTCCCAATTAGGAGCAGCCTAAGGAGCAGGCGGCCGTGAATCCCGGTTCTCCACGGGGCAGCTTCCCCGGGTCCACTTCGAAATCTCTCCGGCTCACCAAGCGCCCAGCTCACGCGGGGACGCTCTTTCCGAGGGGACCCTTTCCCACCGCCGGCCCGTCCCACTTCTTAGCAGGGGGTCCACTCTCCTTTTGGGGGGACCCTGTGGCTGGCTGGCCCGGGCCTGCCGCGTCGTCTGTCCCGCCGCGTCCCCATCTCTCCCCAGCCGCGTCCGCGCCGTGGCCGGGCGGTGGCGCGACTGGAATGCGCGGGGGACGCGGGGCGGGCGGCTTCGGCCTCCGGCCCGGCCCAGGGTGGATGGGCGGGCGGCGCGCAGACGAGAACCTGGCCGACAGCACCGGCGCCGGGTCCCTGGAGCGGGTGCGCCCCGCCCTCGCCCCCCTCCCGGCACACGTGCAGCTTCCACCCCCGCGGGTCGGGTGGGGCGCGCAGCCCCCCGACCCGACAGTTTCCGAGGATCGAGAAACGGAAAGAGAGAAGTCTCCCCGGGAGCCCGCCCTCCCTGCCCAGTCTCGTCCGGTCCCGGCCGGCGGCTCGGGGCCCGGAGGGGAAGGAGGGGGCGGGCGGGGCGGGGCCGGCGCCCGGGTTTCCGCCCCTCCAGGCGGCCGGGGGTCCCCGCGGCCCCAGCAGCGCGGGCTCGGGAGGCGGCGCGGGGCGTTGAGGCCAGGCCCCCCCCACCTCCGCTTGGCGCGTCTTCTCGCCCGGAGGCGGGGAAGGCGGACGCGGCTGCGGCCTCGACGTCGGCGACCGCGCCGCCCGCGAAGGGAAGCGCCTTATAAGCCGCCGCTCGGCCGGCCCCGCGGCTCTTCGCCGCCCCATCCCGGAGAGCGCGCGGAGGCCGGGCCGACCCCGGACAGACCCCGCCCGACTCCGGACAGACCCCGGCGCCGGGCAGGCCCCCGACCAGCGTCGGCTCCGGACAGATCCTGGATCTGTCCGACTCTGGACAGACCTCGGACGGACCCCGGCCCCGGACAGACACCCCGGCTCCAGACGGACTCCCCGCGGACCCAGGCCCCGGCGGGCGCGCCCCCTGCCGGCCGGGGCATGCTCGGCCCGCGGCATGGCCTCGGCGGTGTTTGAGGGCACGTCGCTCGTGAACATGTTCGTGCGGGGCTGCTGGGTGAACGGCATCCGCCGGCTCATCGTCAGCCGGCGCGGCGACGAGGAGGAGTTCTTCGAGATCCGCACCGAGTGGTCGGACCGCAGCGTGCTCTACCTGCACCGCAGCCTGGCCGACCTGGGCCGCCTGTGGCAGCGCCTCCGCGACGCCTTCCCCGAGGACCGGCCCGAGCTGGCGCTCGCGCCGCTGCGCGAAGGTGGGCGCGGGCCCGGCCTTGGGGCGGGGGTCTCCTTTGAAGTGCAGGGAGGGGGGCGCAGGGGCGGCTATTAAGCGGGGATGGCGACATCCCGGCCCCCGGCACGGGACAGGGACCCTCAGACCTCCGCCCGCCCCCGGGCGGTGAAGTGCAGTGGCGGGAGCGCAGGAGTCGGCGCACGGGGCCCGAGGCCGGCCAGACGGGCGTCCTGACCGTCCCCAAGGCGGGCCAGCGGCCAGCGCCAGTGTCGGGCGGCCCCTGCGACCCCCTCCGCGGCCGCGGCCGGAGAGGCCGGGGGAACGTTTGGGAAGAGTTAAGGACAGCGTCCAGCTGGGGCCGCGTCGTGTCTGGCAGCCCCCTCCGAGGCCTCCCCCGGCAGGGCCGCGCCTCTTGTCCCCGGTGACCGACAGCCCGAGTGCGAGGTGCCACGCGGCCTCCGTCCCTCCTCGGGAGGGGCCACCAGGGTGGGTCCGCATTCGAGTTTGATGAGCCCGGAGGCCTCCTCCCCGGCCTTGTGACTTTCCTGGCTCGCAGGGACTGCGTGGCTTCCCGTTTCCTCTCCTCGGCCCGCGGGCTGGACTTTGGAGGCCGCGCAGAGGAAGCGAGAGGCTGAAACCGAGGCGCGAGGACTGGGGTCCCCCCTGCCCCCTCCCACACACACGCGTGACCACCTGCAGCGCTGAGACTCTGGTGACACTTCCCAGCGCCTTCCTCTAAGCAGATCCCTGGGGCCCTTTTGGGGGCATTTACTGAAGCTGCCTATCTGCCTGAGGTCTTGGGATGATCTCCACTCCGCCCCACGCCCCCCCTTCCGGGACAGCTCCCACCCCAGTGTGTGAATTATATGGATAATTAGCTCATTCTCATGACACATTCTCGGGCGGACGCGTCACTTGGAAAGGCTCCCAAAGCCAGCAAGTTTGCAGGCCCTGCTCCCCAGAGTCTCACTTTGATGGCTGTTCTGGAGGGAGTTTAGTATTATTTCAAGCATGGCAGCAGTTTACCTTGATCTACTGTTTGGGTGTGTGTGTTGTTATATTTTTAATTTATCAAATGGATGCCCAAATCCGGAAAGCTTAGATGAAGGAACAGCTGTTTATTCAGTGACTTACATCCTTTCTGGAACAAGGCGGGCCATAAACAAACAGGAGCCCCTGAGAGCTGGTGGAGGGCCTGCCCTCCCCCCATACCCTCCCCCCCTTCTGCCCTCCCTCTGCCCTCCCCCTGCCCTCTCCCTTGCCCGCCCCCTGCCCTCCCCATACTCTCCCCCTGCCCTCTCCCTTGCCCGCCCCCTGCCCTCCCCCATACCTTCCCCCTGCCCTCCTCCCACCCTCCCCCCATACCCTCCCCCTGCCCTCCCTTCTGCCCCCCACCTGCCCTCCAGGTCTCACTCTGTCAGAGGACCCAGCTCAGCTGGGACTCCAGGCTTCCCACGTGGCTCCGCCCCTGTAACAGGACCTGACACTCACTTTTCTTGTGCGGATTGGAGTGCACGCTCAGTGTCCAGCAGTAGTAAGCCCTCCACAAATGTGGCTTTTGTTGTCACCCTCAGCGGCTTCTGGTGAGGGTCACAGAAGGTGGGGAGGAGGGCGGAGCTTCGGTCGCCTTGGGATCTGGGGAGGAAACCACCTTGCCCGGAGCAGAGGGTTAGGCTGCGCTGTGCACGCGCGCGCGCCCTGGGCTCTGCCCCCCGTGCAGGTTGTGCCTGGTTGGTTCTGGGTTTGCGAGGTGTCAGTGCACTGGGTGCCTCCACAGGGTGGGCCATCCGCAAGGAGACAGGAAGAGGGTGGCCGCCAGGGAGAAAACAAGGCGCAGAAGGGGTGTGATAGCTGCTTTCAAGTGTCTAAAGGGAGAAAAATCAGCAAGAAATGGGTATTAGGTTTGGTGGGGGGCATGCGGGGGGGCAGTCAGATGAGGACCAGGTTGGGTGTGAAGGCCTTTCGAACAGCCCACGATGGACTGTGGGAACGTCTTCTCGGCTGGAGTCCTGACCAGAGGGCCTCCTGCAAGGCCAGCTCAGCGCCCCTGGAGGAGAGGAGGTGGAGGCCCCGGGGCCGGAGAGGCGACATTAACCCTCTGGTTCCTGGTTCTCTGCCTGGAGGCAAGCTGACCCCTCCTCCAGCACCACCTGAGTTTGTTGTACACCCAAGGGAAGGCCTTTTCCTTCCTTAGAAGGAAGGAAAGTCCAGGGAAGTTGTTTGCCAAGTAAAATACATCGCCATAATGCAAAAGAAGAGTTCACCTTATTTCCAGGTGGATTTACTATTTGCACAAACAGATCGTCTGGACATACAAACCGTACACACAGAAGGCATCCAGATGTGTGTGCTGTTTTAGAGATGCCAGGTCTTCTCAGTGTAATTCCCATCAGATTCCCTCAGTCTAAATCTATTGCATATTTCTGGGCTGGGTTACATTGGCCCGCTCATCTCTTTAAAAAGCTTTGCAAGTCTAGGTTTGAGAGCTCGTGCTGGCAGTAGGCTGGTAGCTCTTGTAAATGTAGGACTGAACACCTCCAGAGGGTGGGAAAGCCCTGGGTCCGACTTGCATCTTTGACTCTGCGTGTGGTGAAGGGGATGCTGAGCGCTTTGTCTTGGTCCCTGGAGCACTGCAGTGGGAGAGTGTTTCTGTGCAGAGAGTACTGTTCCTTGATTCCGCACACACACTGGTGCTAGCCTTGGCTGTCTGTCCGTGGAACGTGTGCGTTTCCTGGTGACACGTGCGCAGAGATGTTTAAACCCCTGCGTGGAGTGGCGGCACGGGGCTCACTAGCCCACCTCTCTGGTCTTCTGTTTGGGCGAGGCTGCCCTCAGGACTAGTCTTGCTTCTTCTATCCTTTTCCTTGGCATCTTGGCCTCTCACCTTATGCTCTTCTGCGTCTGGATCTGATATACCCGTCCTTCCTTTCTTGTCCCCCTGCCTCGGGGAGGGAGGTAGCTGCTTTCCGTGCATATTATCTCTGGGTGACCAAGGTGTCCCCTTCTGCTCTTTCCACACTCTGACACAGGTGTGGCCGAGTCTTTGCCTTAAATCCCCTTTACGTAATACTTACCATGGTTCAGGGCTCCTGACCAGATGTGGCAAGGTCTCTTGCCTGTTACGTCTCTCGTCTGGGAAGGTTCACACTTTAAAAGACAAGCATGCAGAATTTCCCCAATGACTGTTTGGGGCTCTTGGATTATTTTGATCCTTTTTTAAAAATAACACGCGTTTCAGGCCTTATGAAGTCATCACTGTAGAAACAGATTCTATTTCCAAAGTAGTCAGGTGACCTTTGATCCCTGATTACTGTCAAATCAACACTTTGGTTTTATATTCACTCAGCAAGTATCTACCAGATGCCTCCCCTGCACCAGCATCTTCTAGGTGCTGGGGATGCAGCAGTGAACAAAACAGACAAACCCTGCCCTCATGATTCTATATTCGGGGTGGGGGAAATCCAATAATAAACAAGATAAGTTAAAAAAAAATGTTAGAAGGTTCTGCACCTTCAGAAGAAAAGAAAAGGGAGGAAGGAGAGGAGCTGTGACTTGCAGGGGCAGGGAGGGGTTCACTTTCAGATGGGCTGGTCCAGAAGGGCTCAAAGGAAGTGACCTGTGAGGAGAGACCGGGAGGAAGTGGGGAGGAAGCGACGTGGGTGCCTGGGGAAGAGCTTCCAGGCAGTGGCCAGAGCAAGTGCAAAGGCCTTGGGGCCGGCGTGTGCCCGGTGGCCTGGAGTCCTGAGGGGGCCGTTGTGGTTGGAGGGGAGAGAAGGGGGTGGAAGCAGTGGGAGATCAGGGGTAGGGAGTGGGCAGACCACGCTCTGCGTGGGGCTCTTGTCGGAGGTGGAGAGCTTGGAACAGGAGCGACCTGACGTGAAGGGCACTCTGGCTGCTGTGCTGAGCATGGCTGGAGAAGGACCAGGAGGAGCCGGGGAGACCGGGAAGGTGTGAGAAGTGGTCAAACGGGACGCGTCTGGGAGGGAGAGTGCAGGGTCTGCGGAGAGACCAGATGTGGGTGTGGGGAGCCTTGGGCGATGCAGAAAGCCCGCAGGGGGAGCTGACGGAGGGCCCAGCTTTGAACATGGTATTTAGCGTTTTCTCCAAATAAGGCCCCTCCTTGAGATCCTGTGCGTGGTGCTGGGGTAACGTCTGTTCACCCCGTCACCGGGGACGTGGATCTGCCTGCGTCTTCATAGACCTTCTGTTAGACGTGAGATGGAGGAGCAGAAGCGAAGGCGTCCGGCACCGACCAGAGAGGCCTGGGCGCAGGTCCGCCAGCCGGGACACCCCGCCTCCCCACGGCTCCAGGGGACAGCGCTCTGCTCCCAGGCCCTGCTCTCACGTGGACGGGGAGAAGCTCTGCGCTTCCCCGAAACAGGCGGGGGTAGATCGCCGTCTGGTCTGGGGGTGAACTGCAGAGCCCCGAGTTTCCTTTCTTAGTGAAAGTGGCTGAAAAAGAGCAGAGGCCGCCCACAGGTCGGGGCAGCAGATCAGGGGGACAGAGGCCGCCTCTGTCTGGCCTGACGGGCCCTGCAGTGGGCTGGGGTCCTGTCCTCCCCCCTCACAGACCAGCCCCCATGCATGGCTTCCCTGGAGGGGGTCCTGCCCCTTCTAATGGGGAGAGGGGCAGTTTTCACTTCTCTGGGGCATTTTGGGTGATCTCTCTGATTCACAGACCTATTTTTGAATCTCTTCCATATATAGGGCTGCCGGGCTCTGCCGTCTGCCCGGGTCTGGTGCTGGCACTGTCCGCCTCCCGGGAGCCGGCTGTCTCCTCTCTTCCTAAGGTTTTATGTTTCTTTCCCAGACCCGCACCCTGCTGTCGCTCAGGCTTTGTTCCGAGTTCCCTGTCCGGACTCTCCTTCCTCCGTAAGTGACGGCGTGCTCTGTGGTCCCCTGGTCTCATCCGTCAGAGCTCAGACCGTGCCGTGGGCCCAGGTGACTCAGGCTAACGCCCAGTCAGAGAAGGAGCGGCCAGAAACTCACAGAGGTTGTTCATTCTGGAGCTTCTAGGCCTCGCTTACTTCCCACCAGATCTCCAAGGGGAAGCTTGGTTCTGCATCTCAGCACCGGGACCCGCTGGTAGCATCTGGCTGCCCTCAGGCTGACCCCCAGGGACGCCGTCCTTTACTCTTTTAAAACAAGTCTGGGCCTGGTGTGCCTCCGCTGTGTGTTTTTATACACACTTTTCCAAACGGCAGGAGGTGTTTCTGGTCGGGAGCAGTCAAAGCTAGGGAAGGTGGGCGTGCAGCGAAAGGCGGCAGCAGAGCCACTGAGGTAGGAAGCAGCGTCGGGTCGGAGTGCCCGCTCCGTGAGGCTCGGTGCGGAGCTGCAGGGCGGGCTGCGGAGAGCTGGCCGGGAGTGATGAGCCCCACAGGCGACCACGGGCGCCCCAGGCCCGGCCCCTTGGTGCAGGGCGTCCTGCAGGGGCAGCGCCGTCAGCAGAGTCGATAGGGGACAGCGAATGAGGACGTGGCGTTACCAGGGGTTGACGTTGTCGCACTGAAATCGTTTTTATTGGTGTTTCTGTTCACTTTCACTTCCTTGGGTGACAGTAGACATCCACCAGCCTTTTCGGTCATCACCACTGAAAAGATGGTCCCCGTGTCCCTGAACAGGCCTGAGAAGCTTACTCCCCCAACACCCCCCCCTCCGCCAGGCCCTGGATCCAAATCCTCCCCGTGACGGGGGCAGGGAGGGGGCTGAGGCGAAGGGCTGGGTGCCTTTCTCTTCTGGTCGGGCCTGGGCTCCCTTGAACCGTGGCAGCACAGACAGGACGTGTCCTGTGTCACACAGAAGCACAGACCATGTGCCGCGACGCTGTCCTCCAGGCAGACCCCGCGGGGCCCCGCTCCTCCCGCCCCGACGTGAGTCCTGCTGGTGAACACGACGGCCCTGCTCCGTTGCCGACTTACACTGCAGGTCGTGCTGCACGTTGAGAAAGAGGCACCTCCGTCGTCCTCTGCTGGTGTGTGACTTACAGTCAGCAGGAAACACGACAAGCAGCATTTGGACCGAGGGTGGGGGGAGGGAAGGAGCGGACGTGGGATTAAGGCTCTTACTACGGTGCCTGCTTGCCACCAGAACCCGCCTGCTTCCCGCAGGGGAAAACCCAGGCCCTGCGAGACTGGCTGACCCGCCTGGGGACACGAGGTCACGGCGGGAGGAGGTTGGGCTAAGCGGCCGAAAGCACCGAGCACCGAGCACCGGCTTTGGGACCAGGCAGGTGAGGATGCAGTTTCGGGCTCTGTCTCCTGCTCCCTCCCAAGTGACTTCAGGCAGGTGGTTCAGCTCAAGCCACTGCTGCAGGATTGAGAAGCTGGCAGGGGTGGCACTGCATGGCCGGCCGCTGTGAGCGCTGAAGCCGCGACAGCCCTGCTGGGCGTGTGAGCACCGTGTGATGCAGAGCTTCTGCCCTTTGCCCTGGATAGGCGGCGTCCCCTCACCCAGAGCCCCCCCGGTGGGGATGCGGTGCTAGCCCCCGGGTGTGGCCTCCGGCCTCCCGTCCTAGGGAGGTGGGGACGGCGATGGCGCCTGAGAGCCCGGGGAGGGCGTCACCCCGATACCTCAGTGGGACCCCCAGTGACCAGGCCTGGGGCTTTGCTGGTCCAGAAATTGGGATTTGGTGCTTGGCGTGGGTCAGGCTCGGGGGCAGTTTTCCGGGGCAGATGCTCTCTGTGTGTATTTTCTATGAGAAATAGAGCTGCCACGGGGGCAGAGCCTGGGTGGAGAGCCGGGCCCCCCTTGGCCCCCAGGGGTGTGTAAGGCTTGTCTCAGCCCTCCCGCCCCGCTCTCGCCCTCACCCCTGCGCTGCTCCCTCCTCGGGCCTCCTGCCTGGAGAGGCAGGTTCCCTGCTGGGTTTTCCTGGTGACACCTCCCTGTGTCCATCATCCTGGCCAGCATGTAGGGGCAGGTCTTGTCGCCCTGGTGCCCCCTTTGGGATCAAGTGCTTCCTGTTTTGAGAGCCTGGGACGGCTGGTGTTTATTCCCTAAATTCCTTCCAAGTTTTAAGGCAGACTAAGGCGGAGTGAGTGACTCCTTAGCCGTGTTGAGTCTGAAGCTTAGTAAGGAATTCTGCTTGTGGTGGGAGAAGAGCGAGGCGGCCGGAGAAGGAGGGACTGGGGGAGGAATGTGGTGAGAGCCGGGCATCTCACAGGCCTGGGAAGAAGCGGAGGACAGAAGTCTTCCCGCAGCCCCTTCCTGGGGCCTCCAGACCCGTTATCTTGTCTCTGCTCTTCTTTCTCCTCCACCTGCTTTCCCTGCCCTGCCTGCTTCTCGTCCTTGGCAAGCCGGCGGGGAGAAGTTCCTGTCCATCAGTGTCGCCTTGGGCATCACTGGGCCAGGGGAGGGCGATGGGGGCAGGACCGAGCCTTGTGTGCAGCGGGCTGGGCATGGGGGCAGAGGGTGGGACCCCCATGGATGGAGCCTGTGAGGTCAGAGTCGCCACGGGTTCCCAGGGAGCGAGGGCCGCGTCGCGATGCCTGAGTTCAGCAGAGAATAACCCCCTCGGTTACGCTCTCAAGCTCATCGCTGAGTGAGTCCTTGCTGGTTTTATGTTGACTACCTATTTAGAGAACAAGTATTTGGGAAGTAATCATTGAGGATTTTCCTGGAAATTTTGAAATATTTGATTTCCAAAATTTGTATGATGCTCAGCGTTTAAAGAATATATATCTCGTGACAGTGCCTTCCTCACCTCCCCCGAGCCGTCTGCTTCTCTGGGCTCTGCGTGGATGGACTTTTGAACTATGCCTTCTTTGGCTCAGTTGGAAAGTCCACATCACAGAAGCTTTCCCTGGGGTCTGCCATGGGAGTCTCCTCTTAAGGGACCAGCATCCTCTGGGTAACGGACACTCCTTTCCAATTGACCCGAGAAGCCTCTGTCTTCACTCCCAGAATTACAGCGGCAGAAGGCGGTCAGCCAGATTCAGCCCTGGGTCTGTCCCTGGAGGTGGGGACGGTCACTAGAGATGTTCAGTCCGAAGCCTCCAACCACAGAAGTAGGACGTGGGACCAGGTGTCTGAGGTTAGGACACTGGTCTGTGTCTGCTCTCTCAGCCTGACCTTTGTGCTGATACAGTTTGGGTTCGGTTTGGGTTCCGAGAATGAGTCAGGTGTTTGTGTTTGTATAAAGACCTAACCCTGGAACTGACAGAAGCTCGTTTGGAGTTCTCGATTTTCAAGGGTAAACTAGTTTAGACAGAAGGGGTACCCTGGCTGCTCAAGGCTGAATTTCAACCCCCAAAGGGATGTGAAATTGACATACTGAAATTTATGTAGTCGTGTTATCAATCTTATGGTTTCAAATTTTTGACAGTTTTGGGCTATATCTGGATAAATTTCTCACCTCACAAATTGTGTAGAGTGAAATTTTTAAAAATTGAGATTATATTAGTGATGATGCTTTATCAGAAATTAGAAAATTTCCTGGGGCTGTGAAGTCTTCTGAGTCAGTTTCCTTAGAACTTGGGTGTGGCAGGTGGACCACATCCCTTCCCGCCGTCCTCGCTGGACTGCGTCCCAAGCCTTCCGTGGACTGCTGGCGCCTCCTGCTGGCCGGCCCTGGAATGACAGCCTCATAACCAATGGGGGGCTCTGAGTTTTTCTGTCCAACTGCAAATTTACAACCATTTTATCCGCTTGCAGTTTTTAGAATCACTCTCAGACAGTAAAACTGAGTCAAACAAGATCCCCACAGTTTTCGTTCAATCAACAATATTTGGAATACAAAAGCTAAAAGTTCTAGATAATCCTAAATTATTGTACGTAAGCACATTTTTGAAAGTGAAGTTTAAAATAGTTACTGTAAACAAGTGACATTTGGAAAAGCTCTGCCAGTCATCAAAAGCCAAAGCTCTTGGGGCACAAAGGAAGAATGCCCCCCGACTGCCTGTACGTCGCTGGGGGTCTCCGTACGCCGTCTGTCCCGGGCAATGACACAGGCCCCAGATGTGGGCTCTGCTCACACCCACGCCTCGTGCCGTGTCATTTTGAGAATTGATCCTGGTCTTGGGTGTTTCCAGCAGGTGTCTCGGCTTCCAACAGTTGTGAACTTGAGAAACCTGATGGGGGCGGACCTCAGTGGGTTTTGAGACATGAAATTTTAAAGGAAGATTTATTTCATTTCTGCACTGTTTTGGGTTTGTTTGTTTGTTTGAATGTTTTCCTTCTGCATTTAGTACACCTCCCTGTTTAATGGGAAACACCTTTAAAACAACTGAAGGAGGGTGATTTCCAGGCCCAGGAGAGACGGGAAATGTGGGTGCTGGCGTTTGAAGAGGGCCAGGCCACTGGAAGCCCCGTAGCCAGTGGTGACCCCTTCCTGCCCTGATGTGGGGTGAGGGAGGGGCTCTGTGGGGGCCAGGTAGCCTTGGGGGCCGCCCGTAGGTGGATGCCAGTCAGCCCAGCTGAATCCATAGCTTCACGAATCTCCACCGTTGATTCCCTCCCCAGGGAAGAGGTGAGTGTCCTTGTCATTCACGTGTACGGGTTTCCTTGGGGAAAGGAGGACGCACCGTGGGAACGCTCCCATTCGCCTTGGTTGTCACCCAGAAGCCACTATGCCACGGGGAAATAAATTATGAAGAAGGGCCCCGAACCAAAAGCCAAAGCTTAAAAAACTATCCCCTGTCACTCTGTTCTTGCAGGAGGGATTCCAGCATGTTCTTTCGCCATTGAAATGTTTTCAGCCCCTCTTGTTTTGAAGCATGTTTTCATTTCCAGAGAGCACCATTTGGCTTCTCCTCAGAAGCATAAAGGCAGCGATAAGGTTGCAGCTTCCACAGATAGAACCAAACAGGGTGGCCGGCAACTCAGTGGGTTTGATGCCACCTTGGTCTTGGGCAGCTCTCCTGTGAGGCCTGTGACCTTGAGCCTGCTGGCCGGGATCCGGCTGGGGTGACGCCGAGAAGCATGGGATGCGGTTGGCACCCATAGGCTGGTGGACACACACAGATATAACTTGTCCTTGACTCTGTTCTCTTGTGCAACTTTATTCCATCAACAAACGGCTAGCGACCAGTGAATCCCCTGCGGGTGTCAGTGTCAGGCCCTATGCTGACCCAGTGAATCCCCTGCGGGTGTCAGTGTCAGGCCCTATGCTGACCGTGGGCACCTCCTACACTCAGCTTCCCAGGTGGGCTGGGGGAGGCCACAGGGGAGGGAGCAGGTCTGCTGCAGAGCGGTGAGTGCTGCAGAGGTGGGGTGGATGGAGCTCTCCCAGAGCTCAGAGCAGACCGAGTCCCGCCTGGTGGAGGGGGGGGCTTCACAGAGCCGAAGGCGTGTCCCACGTGGCCTTTAAGGGATGCTGGGATTTTCCCACTCGAGCCTGGATGGTAGTCACAGAGCAACGGAGCTGGTGAGGTGGGCGAGGCTGGGATCCTTAGGGTCTGTGCGCTGAGCCTAAACACTTACGTGTTCCCAGGGGCCTGACCAGCTACTTCTTGCCTTTCTCTGCTTCATTCTGGAAAGCAGGTCACCAAGAAGATAGGGTTGCCAGATAAAGTACAGGATGCCAAGTAAGTTTGAGTTTCAGATAAACACTGAATAATTTTTTAGTGTGTCTATCCATACTATTGCATTATTCATGGTTTATCTGAAACGCACCTTGAACTAGGTGTCCTGCTTTTTACTTGCTAATTCTGGCAACCCTAAAAGAAGATCAGCATAGAGCAGAATGTATTTATTTGACTGAATGGTACCCTTGGTGGTTATAAACCCAACCGTGGGCTAAACATGCTTTACGTCCTAGAAAATGGGTATAAATATGCTATATGCATTGACCAGACAAGAGGCTAATCCTATAAATTGTCCTTACAGAATACAAAAACACAACTACTGTGTCATAAACTCGAGTGATTTAACACCAGTATGCTAGATGTAATAAAAATTGAAACATGACAGTAGTTTTGCTTGTCTTAGAATAAAGAAGCTCTTTGTGGGGATGATTTACATAATTGTCCTGTCTCTAAAAACAACTTTTCAGAGTCCCTCTTTTCCTCTGTAGACTTGTCCATAGCAAGCAAGAGGTCACAGAGGGGTGTGTGTGCGTGTGTGCTTGTGTGTGTGTGTGTGTAATTCTAAACAAGGAACTCAGGGCTGAGACTCTGGCACCCTGGTGTTTTCCTTCTCCCTTCTCGCTGCCCCCAGCCTGCAGGGTGGTGGGTGGGCCAGGCAGCCTAGGTGAGAGGGGAGGAGGTGGCCCGGGACCCTCTCTCCGGCAACGGCTGGGGAGTCGTGCTGAGGTTGCCGGCGCAGGCTGTGTGGACCGAGGCTTGGGGTCTTTGGCTGGCTGCCTAGGCCCGTGTGGCTTGAGGTGGGGTGACCAGATAGCCCACTGAGAGGCAGGCCCCCGGGTGGCCAGGTGAAGGTGCACCCGGCCTGTGCTCCGGGAAGTCCAGGGACCGATTCCTGGCCTTGACTGGACGTTCCTGACCCCAGCTAATGCGAGGGACCCCCTGCTCAGCCCAGGTCTTCAGAAGTGCCCTCGCCCTGTGTCTGGGGTGCTCCTGGTTTCCATGGACCACGTGTTCTGGGGCCTCTTAATTTCAATCACGTAGTTTAGGAGGTTAATTTTAACACTACGTGGACTTAGTGAGCTGCCTGCAAAATGAACAACCCTTTCACCTGTAAAACAAAACCAGAACTTCTGAAAACTGGGATTCAGTGACTGAAAATAGTTCTGGGATTTCAGCCTCTGTGGTTTGGTCGTAGCTCTCCGGGACCAACATCCTGGGTCACGTGAAATGCCCTTGGGAATCTGACTTGCTCCGTCCCTGGGAAGCTGATGTGTAGAAGCTGTGCTGGGAAGGTCTGTGCTCTGCGCTGCTCAAAGGAAGACAGAAACGCACCCCAAGTCTCCGTGCCACTAGCTCTCGTGTTTTAGAGACAGAATACTGCGCTTTTTAGTAGCCAGTCGAGACTTCCGGTAACCGGAACGCGGGTAGAAGCCGATTCCTGGAAGGTGCTGAGTCATGCCCACGCTGGTTTTCTCTGGGTAAAGATGTGATTTTTTCCCTTCCAAAGCCGGTATCTAAATGACTTGTCTAAACATAGGCTCCGTTTCCAGGGGGCCTGTGGTCATCTCAGCTGTGTCATTGGGGGCTGGTGGGTCCGGCCTCCCCCAGCTACGGCCACCACGCTGGCGGGGGCTGAGCTCTGGCCTTGTCCAGGGCGTGGATGGAACGCCCCGCTTGGAGAGGCCTCTGATGGTGTCCCTGTGGCTTTCAGACGGATGCCGTCCACTGCAGCACACGCGTTAATCACTCGTTGGGTCATTGAAACTTAAAACGAGGTTGAGAGCCGGGCTTTCAGGGCAGGGCTGCACGCACGTGAGGCCGAGTAAACTTCCCAGGTGTCTTCCGTGGAGGGCGACGTCGGGGTGGCGTCCCCGTCGCGGGATGCCTGTTGTCCTGTATTTAATTCGGGAGCACACTTCTTGGTGTGTTTTTCTGACGGAGGCATTTCTGTCTCGATCCCAGGGCTGGTCGCCATAAAGGACGCCCACGACATCGAGACCAGGCTTAACGAAGTGGAGAAGCTGCTCAAGGCCGTCATCAGCATGCCGCGCAAGGTGGGTGTGCAAGGTGGGTGTGCAAGGTGGGTGCGGGCGGACGGGCGGGGCCGGGGCGCGCTTCCTGGAAGCGTCAGGTGGGGTCAGGTGTAAGCCCAGGGAGGGAAGGCTCCTTGGGCTCTGGGGGCTCCGGTGCTTTCTCCCTGGGGAGGAAGCGGAAGTGACGGGCTCGCGGTTTACTGGAAAGTGAGGGGAGACGGACGCGCGTGAACGCTGGCGCAGACCAGGCGCGAACTGTTCCCACTGTCCCCGTCCTGTGGGCCTCGAGCCGCCGGAGCACCTGACAGGTGAGTGGGGAAGCGGCCCCGTCCGCGCTCAGCCCCGCGGTCTGAGCAGTGCGGGGCCACCAGCGTCAGACGGGCTGCCTCGCGGGAGGAAAATGTCTAGGAATGAACGTGTTTCTTCCCAGTATTCCAGGTCAGAAGTTGTGCTCACCTTCTTTGAAAGATCTCCCCTGGATCAGGTGTTAAAAAATGACAACGTCCATAAAATTCAACCCAGCTTTCAAAGTCCGGTGAAAATATCAGGTGAGAGCCACAGGGCCACCAGAAACCTTCCCAGCCCACTGTCCACGTGCTGGCCACACCTCCCGCCTTGGGACCCAGAAAGACAGCCCAACAGAAGGGTGGAAGGCGCAGGGGAGGGCCCGTTTCCCGATTTTTAGGAAACGGTGTGTTTCTACCTACTGACCTGCAGTTTACACTCTTCCTACTTCCAAAGCGAGTTACCTGGCGTATAAATGGGAACGTACTTAAATGGTCTATGATGAAAGCATCAGTGAGGCATTTTGAAGTGAATTACTGGAATGCGTCATCCAGCCTGCAAAAATAAGAGTTCACCTAGCGCAACACTGACTTTGTTCTTGGCTTTAGCGCGGGGGCACAGAAAGGGACACACGGTGTAGGCCTCCTTAGCGTGGACGCTGGGTTGAGCCTTCTGGCAAATGTCAGCAGCGCTAAGAGGGGATGGCCAGCCGTCCTGCGGGTCAGGGGGGAGCGAGGGAAGCCTGGGTTCAGCCCGGTGGCAGCTTCCTCAGATCTGGGCCGCACGTGTCGTTACAACATTAGACTCTGTTTTTGCAGTGCTGTTGGCAAAGCCTCTGAGGGGCATTTTGTAGGAAGAGAGGTCCGTCCTGGAAGTCTCAGGTACCGGGCTTCCCCAGGCAACTTGTCGGGCCTGAGTGAGGTTGTGTGGGCGTTTGCCGGGCACAGAGGGGATACAGCTCGGCCAGCGGTGACATCCCACAGGCCACCTTGATGTGAGGGGAGGCGGTGGGGGGGGGGTCCCTGTGTCTAGCACTTGAGTTCTGAGTGGAAGGAAGGAAAGAGGAGGGAGTGGAGGAGGGGGACTCAGAGGGAGGTGATGGGGAAGAGTCAGCAGGTGAGGGGACCTGAGCCCAGAGCCATCACCTGAAAAGGAACTGGGTCCTGGTGATGGGAAGATGGAGGGGGCACGTTGGGGTGACGGCTGACGTCACTGGTATAAAAGTGTCCTTACTGAGTGATGTACCACGGCAAGGATGAGATTCCTAATTGTGTGCTGGGGCGAGGCGGACGGGGCTGGCAGGTTCTGGGAACCCGGGACGGAAAAGTTGCTCTTCGCTCTGACCGTGTGTGAGCAGGACGGGGTTCGGCCTGGGTTTGCGTGTCTGCCACTTTTGTCATCTTCCCAGGAGAGCTTCGTGTGTGTCCTTAGGAAGATGAGCAGTGGGCTGGGGGCCCCTTCTTAGCTAGCGCCTGGCGTCCAGAACCTTCTCTACAGGAGGGTGAAAATGGCGGTCATCCCTCCTGACCGGATGTCCGGGGACCCCAGTGTCCAAGGCTCAGAGAGACTTCAGAGCGTGTCGGGCTCCGTGTGCTGTCCCCTGGAGCGTGGGCACCTCTGCCCTTTAGTCTTGCACGGAAGAGCCCCAGCACTGGCATCTCCATCTTGCTTTATTTCTTTCTGTTTTGCACAAACAGGAGAACCGAGAGCCGCAGAATCCTTTCAGGGCCTGGGGTTGGTGGCAGGCGCAGGTTGACCCCAAAGGCCCCAGCGCGTGAGAGGGACAGCCGGCGCTGCATACAGGTGCTTCTGATGGCGACAGCCTGGCGTCCCCAGCCCCTGTCTTAGTGCCTTGTCTTTATTGCTGATTCGGGTAAACGCACGACCCAGGTTTACCCCAGAGCGCTGAAAGGAAGGAGACAGGATTGAACAGGGGTGGCGCTGGGGTCCCACGTCGGGGTTTTAACTGCGTTCTTGTGTTGTTTCGAGGACTGAGGACAGAGGTTTGGGGTCCCTCCTGCCCACGAGCCCAGGAGGCCTGGCACGCGGGTCTGGGAAGGCAGGGCCTTGGCCTCCCCGTGCAGGCTGGGAGCCCGGGTCCTGGGGACATCACAGGGGGCAGTCCCTGCAGCCACCGCGGCTCAGCACGGAACACTTGGTGACACGGGGCTGCCTGACAGTGGGGATGGTAAACAGCTATCGCGAGTCAGCTGCAGAGAGCCTGAAGCCTCGTGCCAAGACCACGGCCTGAAGGCAGCCCTGCGCGGGAAGCTGGCGGGGTCGCCCCTTCCAGAGCTCAGTTTCCCATGCCTGGGGGTCCCTCCTCCTCGTCCGCTCTAATCAGTCGAAGGGGTTCTCCTTGTGATCTTTGCCCCCAACCTCGCTGGCTCTCCCTCTGCCTGAGTGCGTGTTTCCCGTGTAAAGGAGCGTGGGGCTGGGCGGGGGAGTTCCCACGGTGTGTGAGACGTGCTTTCGTGGTGCACTGAGCGAGGAAGTAAGGATACTGAGACAAGGGTGTGGCAAATTCAGAAAAACTTCTAATGGAACCGTTCCTTACAGGAGCGCTGCCAGCCCCGGAGGGCCTGGTCCCGCGTGGGCAAGCCCTGCTCCTCTGTCTAGGCCCGTATTTGCGCTGCGTATGGACTCGGGAGCCCCCGGGCGCTGGGCCTCAGGACCCGGAGAGCCGGGCGCCCCGAGGGCCGAGTGTCCAGCAGCCCAGCCTCCCCCCGGGATGTGTCCTCAGTACCGACATGGGCCACCCGGACCTGACATCCTGGCTCATTCATTTATGAATTTCCTGTCATCCTGGGCATGTCAGGCTGTGGTCACGCTGGCTTTCCATGTCACCGTCGACCCCTCTGCTCCAGGCCCTGGGCCTCCTGCTGGCTGGGCCCTGTCTCCTCCCTCCCCACAAGCCCTGCCGTCCACGTCCACTCCTGTCCAGCTGAGTTCCACTCGTGCGTGGAAACGGCCGTGCCCGCTGTCACCTCCTCCCCCAGACTTCTCAGCACCTTCTCAGGCCTCTGGTGTGGCGTCCTGGGAGGTGGTGGCGTGGCGGACAGCCCTGACCTTGGCCCACACGCAGGCCTCCCGCGGTGACCTCTGGGTTGACCGGCTAGGGGTCAGGGGCTCCACTAGGTGGCGCCAGACGCCCATGGTGTGAGAACCAGCCGCCCCCGGGGCCACGATTCCGGTGAGTGCTCTGGCCTCCTAGGTGATGCTTTGGACCAATGCAACCGTAAACGTTCTTCATCCCGTGTTAATCTAAAAGTTTATTACCGAGTCTAGGAGAGTTTTCTACACCATGGCTGTGTCTGTGCAGCTTGAAAGAAAGCATAAACCTCAGCCTTGGTCTGGCTGCTTGGATTAATTGATATTGGCCCCCAAAATCATAGTACTCAGGTTTGGGAAGGCTGGAAATATAATTTCAGTTTTTAGTAGCCAGGCATCTGTACGGTCTCAACCTTCATTTTCACCACACAGGGACAGTCCTGGTCTCCAATTAATGAAAAGGCATGGCTTTGGGTTTTGTTCCGTTGCTGGAGACATTGAAAGTAGAATAGGAAAGGGGATCGGAGAGCGTGTGAATGCTTTCAGGGCTGAGACTGTCCACAGAAAAAAAAGAATAGGTGAATTAATGAACTGAGTTATGGTGGCATATGGGACATGTGAAAACAGGGCTGCAAGTAAAAAAATAGCAAATCACCACCAGCCAGAGACTGGTCATTGTTGCAGGAATGACCACTGGTAGATGCTGAGATTAGTGGGTGAAAGTTTAAGGAGAAGCAGGATTTGCACTTGCATCGCCACCAGGATAGCTCTTAACTACACAGAGAGAGATGGTACCCTCATTTTGGAGAAAACCTCCTGACCCGAGAGATCCAGACGCCATCCCAGGAATAAGTAAGGCCTGTGGGCATCGCACTCCTGATCTGATGCCCGAGGGAAGGCAGCGTCCCTGCAGGTTCCTGCCGGACCGTCCACCTCTGTCCAAGCACGGAAATGCCAGGCAAATTGAGGCACAGTCAATGAAAGACTCACCAGTCCGCGTCCCAAGTGTTGCAGCCAGGAGAGATGAGGCAAGACCGAGGCCCTCGAGGCCATCAGGGGTCATAGGAGGCTGAACCACCGCCTCTTCCTGCCCCGAGGGATCCGGGCCGGGCCTAGGACAGACAGAGGGACATGGGTGAAACTCAAGTGCAGGAGGTTTTAGTTTAGAGTATTGTGCCGATGTTCATTTCCTGGATTTGCTTGTCGTACCATGGTTATGTAAAATGTTAACCCAAGGACAAGCTGCTGAGCAATCTGTGAAAGCTCTATACTGTTTTTACAACTTTTCCGTAATTCTAAAATTAGCTCCGAAAAAGTTTTAAGAAATAAGAAGTGGCAAAGCAGGACTCTTCTTCATGTGAAAAAAATTCTGTATGCAAAAAAAATGGCTTGAAAAGGAACTATTTCATGGAACTGGCCATGTATGTGATTAAAGTCATTAAATGGACCAGTGATTCTGGCTGTAGGTACTAAGCTGACTTCTAAGAAATTCCCATTTTCAGTATATTTGAAGGTAGGCTTCAGATGCTGAAGTTTTTCAGTAAGCGTAACATTTCCTTTGGTTCTTTTTATTTGGGTGACCCAACAGATACGAGGACATTTGGAACAACGACAGCAATAACTACCATTTATGAGCCCCAGCATTTGTTAGATTCTTTATAAAAACTGTCTCATTTAATCCACACCTGTGCCCCTTAGGATAGCTGGATACTGTTATTCCCATTTTACAGACTAAAAAGCTAAGCAAGGAGTAACCTGCTTCCCACGCTTAAGTGGCAGAAGTGGAGTTTCCTGGAGGGCCCAGCTGGCCTTGCAGACAATTGGCTTCTCTGCACGAATAATTAAGGAATGATTTGTAACAAATTTGTTTGGGCGGCTGGTTCCATTTTCTAGATTCCACTTTCTAGAGCTCCAAATCTCACATTTAAGAAAGATTAGGAAGTTCCTATACAAGGTGACTCCTGGCGACATTCACAAATGTTTTGCAGCACTAACGTTTGTTTTCACTTGTAGGGTCCTCCCCTCCAAATTCCCTTGGGAGGTGGTGGGAAAGAGGGTCTGGGGGCTGTCAGCAGGTCGTCCTGAGGTCCCTGAGGTTTTACGTGCTTCCTGGGACAGGCTTGAGTCAGTTAATAAAAGCAGTAAAGAAAGTGGTTCTGTGCTGTTGTGCGTTTTAAATCGTGAAGC